>NC_091977.1:396207501-396546046 GCF_044704955.1 Pristiophorus japonicus
GAGAGAAAACTGAAAACTCACTCCGGGGGCTCAGACTGGAAACATCGCCCCAGCTCAGCATTCCAAGCGTTAACAAATGGGAATCTCTTCCATCTCCACCGTCCCCAGGCTAGATCCAAGGTCATCCCATCCTCGGTCATCAAACTACAGTACACAGACTACACTTGCGCACAACCGGAGGCCAAAACTCCAAGCCATCATCAACACCTTCACCGAGGTGTGCGAAAGCATGGGCCTTACACTAAACATCCATAAGACAAAGATCCTCCACCAACCTGACCCCGATGTATAGCACTGCCCCATCCCCCGGTTATCAAAATCCACAGTGAGGCCTTGGACAACGTGGACCATTTTCCATACCATGACAGCCTACTGTCAGCAAAGACAGACATCGATGACGATGTCCAACACCGCCTTCAGTGTGCCAGCGCAGCCGTCGGTCGCCTGAGGAAGAGAGTTTTTGAAGACCAGGACCTCGAATCTGGCACCAAGCTTATGGTCTACAGGGCAGTAGTGATACCCGCCCTCCTATATGGCTCAGAGACGTGGACTATATACAGCAGACACCTCAAAGCACTGGAGAAGTACCAGCAATGCTGCCTCCACAAGATCCTGCAAATCTATTGGCAGGATAGGCGCACCAACATTAATGTTCTTTCAGGCCGACATCCCCAGCATCAAGACACTGACCATGCTCGATCAGCTTCGCTGGGCGGGTCACATCGTCTGCATGCCTGACACGAGACTCCCAAAAGCAAGCGCTCTTCTCGGAGCCTCGACATGGCAAGCAGGCCCCAGGTGGGCAGAGGAAACGCTTCAAGGACACGCTTAAAGCCTCCTTGATAAAGTGCAACATCCCCACCAGCACCTGGGAATCCTTGGCCCAAGACCACCCAAAGTGGTGGAAGAGTATCCGGGAGGGTGCCGAGCACCTAAAGTCTCATCGCCGAGAGCATGCAGAAAACAAGCACAGACAACGGAAGGAGCGTGCAGCAAACCAGACTCCCCACCCATCCTTTCCTTCAACCACTGTCTGCCCCACCTGTGACAGAGACTATAGATCCCAAATTGGACTGTTCAGCCACCTGAGAACTCACTTTTAGAGTGGAAGCAAGTCATCCTCGACTTCGAGGGACTGCCTATGATGAGCTTACACGTGCCTAACCTACAATTTTGCCTCAGTGTCTCCCCTATGGCTGCCTCATGGGTCTGGGAAGGCTGCTGTGTTCCCTGTGTGAAAGCTGCAGATGTCCTTCTATGACACCCTCGAGCAGCTTTGGGCCTGGAAGGCTCCGCCGAAGACTGGTCAACACCCTCCTGGGAGGGTTCAGTCTGACTTGGCTTGGGCGAGGTCATGCGTGGAGGCACTGGGGGAGTAACAAGTCTGGGGCCAGGAATGCTGCGAGCCAGAGGGAGGGTGTCATAAGAACATAAGAAATAGGAACAGGAGTAGGCCAAACGGCCCCTCTAGCCTGCTCCACCATTCAATAAGATCATGGCTGATCCGATCATAGACTCAGCTCCACTTCCCCGCCCGCTCCCCATAACCCCTTATTCCCTTATCGTTTAAGAAACTGTCAATTTCTGTCTTAAATGTATTCAATGTCCCAGCTTCCACAGCTCCCCAAGGCAGCAAATTCCACAGATTTACAACCCTCTGAGAGAAGAAATTCCTCCTCATCTCAGTTTTAAATGGGCGGCCCCTTATTCTGAGATCATGCCCTCTAGTTCTAGTCTCCACCATCAGTGGAAACATCCTCTCTGCATCCACCTTGTCAAGCCCCCTCATAATCTTATACATTTCGATAAGATCACCTCTCATTCTTCTGAATTCCAATGAGTAGAGGCCCAACCTACTCAACCTTTTCTCATAAGTCAACCACCTCATCTCCGGAATCAACCTAATGAACCTTCTCTGAACTGCCTCTAAAGCAAGTATATCCTTTCGGAAATATGGAAACCAAAACTGCACGCAGTATTCCAGGTGTGGCCTCACCAATACCTTGTCTAGCTTTTATACTCCATCCCCTTTGCAATAAAGGCCAAGATACCATTGGCCTTCCTGATCACTTGCTGCACCTGCATACTAACATTTTGTATTTCATGCATGAGTACGCCCAGGTCCCGGCACTTTGCAATCTTTCTCCATTTAAATAATAACTTGCTCTTTGATTTTTTTCTGCCAAAGTGCATGACCTCACACCTTCCAACATTATACTCCATCTGCCCAATTTTTGCCCACTCACTTAGCCTGTCTATGTCCTTTTGCAGAGTTTTTGTGTCCTTCTCACATATTGCTTTTCCTCCCATATTTGTATCGTCAGCAAACTTGGCTACATTACACTCGGTCCCTTCTTCCAAGTCGTTAATATCTGTATCCTGGCCCGAGGAGCCTGAATAACTCATCACGGGCGGCACAGTACCACCATCACCAATCTGAGGGAGCTGCGGCCCCACATCGGAAGGTCCCCCGTGGCCTGTGGTGGACCCAGCCGCAAAAGCAACACTGAGGTCTCGGGAGGCATCCAGCTGAGACTGCATGCGAGCAGCCACAGTCTGAAAGCCACCAGATATGACAGCACTTAGACGCTCCATCAACTCTTGCAGAGCCGCGCCCATCCTATCCAAAGCATCACCGATACACTCGTTCCCTCGCGCATGTGCTGCAATGGCAGCTGCCACATCATCCGAAGGGTGAATTTCCCGTGGGAATAACGCCTCAATTAAGACTGCAAACTTTCAGGTTTGAAGGGCTAATAAGACGGGAACACTTTTTTGTGTTCAAAAAGCTGAATTTGGATCCAATGGCTGCCACAAAATTCACGGCGCTAATCGGGGAAAAAAGGCCTGAACACCACCAGCTTTCTGGCTACACTGAATTTCGGCCCTCATTTCTTTTGTCAAAATACTATTCAACTCTTTACTACAGTTTCTGCCACTAACTGCCTGCACCAGCTCCCTGAGCAGCCTATCCCACACCTTCACTATCTCCTAAGTGAAGCAGTTAAATCCATCTTCTAAGCTTCTGTGTATCCCCAATTGATTAAATGTGTGTTTATCTGTGCCCCTTAGAATCTTGAAAGCTTTGATAAGATCTCCCCTGAACCTTCACTTCTCCGGTATAAACACATCCAGTTTCTTTAATATCTTGTAGCAGCTCAAATGTCATTTGCCAAATCACCAACATTCATTGGTTACCCATCTCTAGCTTCCCCAAAGCCAAGATGTCCTTAGCATAGTACAGTCACCAGAACCTGCAACATCCTGGCTGTAATGCTGATTACTTGTGCTCCAGCACTAGCCACGCCTCTCACCAAGCTGTTCCAGTCCAGCTACAACAACAGCATCGAAGCAACAATGTGGACAATTGCCCAGGTATGTTCTATCCATAAAAAGCAGGAAAAATCCAGCCCTTCCAATTACCGCCGTTTCAGCCGACTCTCAATTATTAGCAAAGTGAAGGAAGGAGTTATCAACAGTGTTAATTGATGAGCAATAACCTACTCACCAATGCTCATTTTGGGTTCCATCAGAACTATTCACCTTCAGACCTCATTATAGCTGTGGTCCAAATAATAGTATTGTCATCGCCAAATCCCCCACCATCAACATACTGGTAGTCACCAGTAACCAGAAACTCAACAGGACCAGCCAAATAAATGCCATGACTAGGTATTCTGTGGCGATTAGCTCACCTCCCGACTCCGCAAAGCCTCTCCACACCTACAACACCCTCAACAACTTGTATTTATAAAGCATCTTTAACGTATTAATACATCTCACAGAGCTTCACAGGAGCATTATCAGATTAAATCTGACATCGAGACTGTTATGGTACAAGGAGCGATAATATGATCATGAGCTGACCAACTAAGAAAACAGTAGTGCTGAAATTCAACTTGGGTGAGGGTACAAAACAAGCAGTAGAAGATCGGCCATCCATTGTACAATGTCAATGGAAAGGAAAATCGAGCGAGGTGTAAAACGGGCAGCCAATCCGGAACGGTCTGTTTTGCATCTTAGCCAAAGTTGAATTTCACCCCCTTGTATTAGCAAATCATCAAGCAACAATAATCTATATTATTTAACGATAATACACGTTACATTATTTTCGCGGGAACCAGGAATGATTAATGGTCATAATATCAACTGAAATCTATAGGCCTAACAAAAGGCCAGATAGAGTTGGCAAAGATTTGAATGTAAAGTAGATAACTTGCAACCCACAAAAGGCCATAATGCACATAAAATTAATACGCACAAGCCGTATAAGCTGTGGGTGATGACTGTCTTTATCGCAGAATCATAGAAATTTACAGTACGGAAGCAGGCCATTTCAGCCCATTGTGTCGACACTGGTCAACCAAGAGCTATCCAGCCTAATCGCACTTTCCAGCTCTTGGTCCGTAGCCCTGTAGGTTGCGGCACTTTAAATGCACATCCAAGTATTTTTTTAAATGTGGTGAGGCTTTCTGCCTCTATCACCCTTTCAGGCAGCGAGTTCCAGATCCCCACCACCCTCTGGGTAAAGACATTTCCCCTCATATCTCCTCTATTCCTCCAGCCCCCCCCCCCCCCACAATTACTTTAAATCTATGCCCCCTGGTTGTTGACCCCTCTGCCAAGGGAAACAGGTCCTTCGCATCCACTCTATCCAGGCCCCTCATAATTTTACACACCTCAATCAGGACTGCCCTCAGCCTCCTCTGTTCCAAAGAAAACAGGCCCAGCATCTCCAATCTTTCCTCATAACCAAAATTCTCCAGTCCAGGCAACATTCTTGTAAATCTCCTCTGCACCCTTTCCAGTGCAATCACATATTTCCTGTAATATGGTGCCCAGAACTGCACGCAGTACTCCAGCTGCGGCCTAACCAGTGTTTTATACAGTTCAAGCATAACCTCTTTGTTCTTGTATTCCATGCCTCGACTAATAAAGGCAAGTATTCCATATGCCTTCTTCACAGGAACGTCATCAAACAAAATTTGACACCGACCCACAAAATGACCAGGCAAATGACCAAAAGCTTGGTCAAAGAGGTAGGTTTTAAGGAGCATCTTAAATGAGGAGGGGTAGAGAGGTTTAGGGACGGAATTCCAGAGCTTAGGCACGGCTGCCAATGGTGGAGCGATTAAAATAGGGGATGCTCAAGAGGCCAGAATAGGAGGAGTGCAGAGATCTCGGAAGGTTGTAGGCTGATGGTGATTGCAGAGATAGGGAGGGGCGAGACCATGGAGGGACTTTAAAACAAGGATGAGGATTTTAAATTAAATATACAATCATCAAAGGGGGTAATTTTTGTTTTTCTCCTCTAATGAAGCTTAACAGTAATTTGCCAAACAAAAGGGATCTGGTCCAGGTGGAATGGAATCAAAGATTGGCAGGTAAAACAGTAAATGGGCAATGCAAGGCCATTGAAAAGGAAATAGATCGGGTTCAGACTGGACACATTCCCTCGAGGTTTAAAAGCACATCAAAATTAGAGCACCCTGGATGGCAAAAGATACAGAGATAAAATAAAATAGAAAAAGGAGGGTTATCATAAATGGCAGCTTCATAATTCAGCAGAGAACCAAGCTGAATACAATAAGTACAAGGGGGAAGTGAAAAAGAAATAAGAAGGGCAAAGAGAGTGTATGAGAATAGATTAGTAGGTAACATAAAAGAGAACCCAAAAGTCTTTTATAAACACATAAATATAAAAGGGTTGTCAAAGGAAGGAGGGACCAAAAAAAGATATTTTTGTGGAGGTAGACGGCATGCCTGCGGTACTAAAGTTACTTTGCATCTGTCTTCACTAAAAAGGATGCTGCCAATGTCATAGTAAAGCAGGAGGTGATAGACAAATTGAATAGGATAAAAATAGATAAAGAGGAGCTATTGAAAAGGTTGGCAGTGCTCATAGTCGAAAAGTCACCTGATTCAAATGGGATGCATCCTAGGTTGTTAGGGAAATTGTGGAGGCTGTCACCACAATCCTCCAATCCTCCTTAGATATGGGAGTGGTGCCAGAGGATTGGAGGATTGCAAATGTTACACCCCTCTTCAAAAAAGGGAGGATCAACCCAGCAACTACAGGCCAGTGAGCCTAATGTTGGTGGTGGGGAAAGTTTTAAAGACAATAATCTAGGACAAAATTAATTGGCACTTAGAAAAAAATATGGCTCAATAAATTAAATCCAGCACAGATTTTTTAAAGGGAAATCATGTTTAACTAACTTGATTCAATTCTTTGATGATGGCAGCACAGTTGATATTGTGTATAATGACCTTCAAAAGGCATTTGACAAAGTACCACATAATAGATTAGTTTGCAAAATTGAAGGGACAGTGACTGCGTGGATACAAAATTGGTGTTGGGGCCACTGCGCTATTTGATATATATTAATGACCTGGACTTGGGTATAAAGGGCATACATTCAAAGTTTGCAGATGACACGAAATTCAGAAATGTGGTAAACTGTGAAGAGGATACTAAGAGACTTCAGGAGGACATAGACAGACTGGTGAAACTGGCACACACATAGCAGATGAAATTGAAGGCAGAGTAATTCATTTTGATAGGAAGAATGAGGAGAGACAATATAAACCAAAGGGTATAATTTTGAAGGAGGTGCGGGAACAGAGAGACCTGGGGGTGTACATACACAAGTCTTTGAAGGTGGCAGGACAAGTTGAGAAGTCTGTTGAGAAGGCATACGGGATCCTTGGTTTTATAAACAGAGGCATGGAGTACAAAAGCAAAGCAGTCATGCTAAACCTAGTTAGGCCCCAGCTGGAGTATTGTGGCCAATTCTGGGCACCACACTTTAGAAAGGCAGCCAAGACCTTAGAGAGGACACAGAAGAAATTCACTAGCATGATACCAGCAATGACAGACTTCAGTTACATGGAGAAACGAGAGAAACTGGGATTGTTCTCTTTAGAGCAGAGAAGGCTAAAGAGAGATTTGATAGAGATGTTCAAAATCATGAAGGGTTTTAATAGAATAAATAAGGAGAAACTGGGGTGAAAGTCGGGTACTTTGCACCTCCCGTTAGCGCCCGCGGGAGGCATTAACGGGTCGTAAATGGGTTTTCACTTGGGCGCGCCAAAAATAGCCCCTCCCGCAAAATTGGCCTGAGGTTTTGCAGAGGCGCTAAGAGGCAGCGCTCCACTCGGCTGCGCCCCGTGATGATGATGTCATCGCCGTGCGCAGCGCCCTGTCACCGCTCTGGAAGAGAAATTCGGTGGGTGTCCTCTCATTTATCTCCCAGTACGGACGACAGCTTCAGCTGTCGAGTTTCAGTTGGGAGTCGGCTGCAGGAGCGTCATTTTTAGAAATAATTTTTGTCGACCATTACCATCTGCAGCTTACTGACACATAGGCAGACCTGCTGTTGGACAGATTTGAGCAATTTTCAGTAAAAGGAGTGTTCTGCCTCTTAACCATTCCTGTGTTTCATTGAGGGCAGATAAAGTCTACTGGTTTAACGGGGAAATGGAATGAGAAAAAGGAGGAGATATAAAAACACCGTTGTTACCCCCAGGGGGTTGACGTCTCTGCCGGCCACGGCGCCCACTAACTGCAGGCCAATGAGCTGCAGCACTCACTCCTCCAAGTCACTAAGCTCCTGCAGTTGAGGATCACCCCCTCCAGTCCGCTGCTGCTCCCTCCTATTATGTGCCTACAGAAGAAAGGAAATTGTGTGAGTAAGAGTCCAGCTATGTATGTGGCAGATATGCCTGCCATGGTTGAATAGCTGTGAGGCAAGGTGTGAGCTGAGGATATGAGTTTGAGTAGCTGCGCACATTTGATGGTTGAGTGATGGGGGCGTGGTGGTTTGTGCTGTGTGCACAGACAGAGGTTCAGAGGCTGATATGTAGGAGGTGTGGAAGCATGTAAACTCAACTTGATCACTCAACTGAGGTCATTGAACTTCTTGAGGCACTGTGTCAAGGTTCTGTCCACAACAGTGCTGGTCGACACCTCCTTGGCGACTTCTCACTACATCACCCTGAACACTTGTGGCGATGGCCTCCTTCCAGATGCAGCGAACAGCGATTCCCTCCTTTTCTCCACTGCCCTCACCAATGTCTTCAATGCCACATTGTTGAACCACGTGGCCTTCTCCCTTGTACCACGATTTGAACCAGCCATCCCCCAACGTTCTATCAGTTGCTCAAAGCTGTGACTCAAGTGCAGCAATGCTGAAAATGAACAGCTGAAGCTGGATATCACCTCCCCTTTAAGAGCTGGAATAAACCAGTGTGAAGGATTGAAGGATGATTGCTGAATACAACTCACCTGGAATTGGGTAGCACTTTGTAATTACCGCCCCTGCAGTGCCCCACTCAGGTCATTAGTGCCTCATTTAATGCACCCCTTCCTTCCAGACGTGCTAAAGCACAATTTAGCTCAAGTTCAGAATCATTTGCACCTGGCGCTAACTTTTCAAAGTTAAGTTAGCGCCCCAAACGGGCGCTGCCAAATTTCGCCCCCACTGTTTCTAATGGCAGAATGGTTGGTAACCAGAGGACACAGATTAAAGGAAATTGGCACGAGAACCAGACGTGATACAAGGAAAAAAAAATAATTACACACCAAGTTGTTGTGATCTGGAATGCACTGCCTGAAAGGGTGATGGAAGTAGATTCAATAGTAACTTTCAAATACTTGAAGGGGAAAAAATTGCAGGGCCGTGGGGAAAGAGCAGAGGAGTGGGACTAATTGGATAGCTCTTTCAAATAGCTGGCTCAGGCCTGAGAGGCCAAATAGCCTCCATCTGAGCTGTATCATTTCATGATTCTATGACATGTGAATTTTGCCGTGCAACAAAATACTGATCTTTAAAATGTTGGCACATTTTGTCATAAGTCAAACATCCCTAAAACTTCAAAGCTTTGGAGCAGCTAACTTTCAACCAGGAAAGTATGTTTTGGCATCTGTTCATAGCATAGCTTTAAGTTTGGAGTTGTAAAAGTTTAAACTAGGAAGAGTAGCTATACCTCCCATCCTTCTATATGTGACTGCCATTCTTCTAGAATTTCTAATTTTTCCATTTGTCTCTTGGCTTCATTGATGGTGGAGCACACGGTTTTCATGGCCTGGAGAGCCTCGAGTACTGCGGCATAGTCACTATGCCTCCTCGGTGTCCTTTTCATCAGTTCCTAAATAAATGCAAATATGCATATCTTCAAAAAACAAATTCTTAAAAATGTTAACAACTTTCAGTGACTTTCAGTAATAAAAGGAAATTAGACCTGCTGGAGTATTGTGGCCAATTCTGGGCACCATACTTTATGAAGAATTGTTTGGTAAACCTTTTTTATTTGGCAAGGTTGAGAAGCCAGCATCATTTCATTACAATTACATTAATAATAAGCAATGTTTTGACACAATTCTTCACGGTTTGTATTAGTAAGCAAATGGAACAGGTTTGCTGCACAGTTGGAAATTATTCTAACATCCCACTCTTACATAAATTCCCCCAAAATATTAATTAATTACTGTTCCAGATTACATTTTAGAAAAATATAGACTAGGGCAAGAGCGATCAGCCAGTATTCTTATGTTAAAAACTGGAAAACTAACACAATATAGTAACTTTAACATTTTCACATGTTTCAATATCAAACATAAATAGATGCTCGCCTACAAAAATACTTCATTCAACAAAAGTATACACTTGCCTAAATAATTAAAGTCTTAAGCAGTTCCAAAATCTTATTATAACAATTTGTTGTTCTTTAGAAAGACACATTGTTCCATTTATTTTTCCTTACTTCTGGAAACTTGACTTACTTAGCTGAACCACAGTCTAGACAGATGCATCCATGCTAATTTTTAACTTGCTTTTTTCAGTCGAGTTACATATGCTGCAGATTTAAGAATATCCCAGTACTCTATACAAAAGAGGCTATACTAACAATGCTGCCAAATTACAGTGAAACCGTGTTATGAAAATGACACCAAATTAAGGAATGGGTATACAAAACTACAAATATTCATTAAAAAAAAATCTAAGAACCAATCCTGGTCTGAATACTACTTCATTCTTTGGAGTTGGGAGGTGAACTAAGACATTGACCTATTCAAAATAGACAGTATATGCCATGTAACAACTTATATCATTATTTTAAGTACCTTTAGCAGAAGTGGATACTTGCATATCCTTTGTATGGGAGCCACGAGATACCCTTCAAGTGGAACGTCAGGATTCTTCCGTCCTGCTAGCAGCATGCAACCCTTGTGTTTCAAGATGCAAAATAATAAATTAGAGTATACGTATATTGATATTTGCAGAGTCTATTGTGCAGTTATGAAACAGTTCTTGCCCCGATAAATCACTAAATGCGCCAATTCAAAATGCTTCATAATTTATCATTTAATCATGTCTTTGTACATTAATTCCACGTGTCCATACGTGTGGTGCATTTTGGCTGCCGCTCCGGACACGAGTTCCATCACTTCTATCTCTCCCTTTTTCGTTTCTTCATTACCCATCGCCCCCAGCCTTCATGCCTCCTTTTCTTTCTCCGACGTCATGTACTCTACCGTCACTAACCCCTATTCTCCACTATTCATCATCCTTCCTACTCTCTTACCGCCTCCTAAATAATTCCACAGCTTCCCTCTGTGCCTATCTTGGCATCCTTCAAAAGGCCCACTGAGGCACTCGTCGTTCCCCTTCCTCCCCGTCCTAAGTACCTGCTGCAAGTTAATCTGCCCCTCTAGACTACGCCAGCAAATTAGGTATCATCACCCTCTCCACATTTCCCTTCAAATTTGTGTTCACTTGTAAATAAGGGCCTTGGCATCCATGATGTTACTGTGGACGATCAAATTGATCGGAGACATAGTTGAGGGGTGATGACATCTTTCCCTGAATGAAGCTTCCCCACCTGGTTGTACTTTCCACAATATTCCTCACCCAAACTGTCATATATGTATACTCTGTACATACTATGCTGGTACCACTAGAGAGTGCAACTGTGGGAGGCCCAGGCAGCAGCTATGTAAACGGCTGGTCACCACATTGCTGCCTCACTCTGGATTACAATAAAGAGACGAAGGTCACAGCAGTTCAAGCACAGCACTAGGCCTCATGGAGTTATTCCACAGATAAGTCGAGACTTATTAACTGGCGACAAGAACAGATCACGGACTTACACGCAGAGATGGCTGCCGTTGGTAGTTTAGAAAAGTTTACAGAGGGTGAAGCCTTTACTCAGGTTTCGCTGGCCAGGTATTGCTTCTAGACACACTGCCGCACCAAGGGCCAGGATTTAGCGGAATATGTCGGAGACCTACGAAGGCTCGCGGAACCGTGCGAATTTGGCGAACTCCTCAACAATGTGTTGTGGGACATTTCCGCGACGGGACGGGATGTGAAGTGGACCATCACCTGAAGCCAGGCGTTCACGATCTCAATATTGAGATTCTCCCAGAATCAAAACTCACTTGCAAGTACTGTGTAGAAAATAACTGTTGATCAAAGAATTAGTCCGACTCAGAGTCTATCAAGGGGTGTAAATGTGAATCGGTTAACATGCTGGCGTTGCGGGTGTTGTGTATGGAGAAAGAGTCAGACTGAACACTTTAAGCTCAAACTAAAGTGTGACCGTAGTCTTTTATTGCAGGTCTCCAGAGTGCCTCTTCAACCTGTGAAGCCTCCTTAAATTCCTGTGCTCCCAAGGGATTATGGGATCCCTTGGGACTCCAGGGGATGAGCCCTCTGGTGGCTATACAGAGTAAATACAAGTATACAAATATAACAACACTCCCCCACCCCAAAGTCAAAATGTAACTATTTACAATGTGAGTCGATCTGGGACCCTTCTTGCCCTGGTTAATCATCTTGGTGTGAAAGCTAGTGTTGATCAATCATTTGTTGGGTCCTTGCTGGGCTGCTGTGCAGCTGGCCTTGCTGGGCTGCCTGGTGTGTTGGGTCCTGCTGGGCTGCTGTGGATGATGGGTTCTGCTTCGTGGTCAACTGTGGTGCCGGTTGCCACTGGTGTATATGTTGGGGGATCAAAAACGGTAGGGTACAAGGTGGGTTGCTCAGGATAGTCCATGAATCTGAGTTTGATTTGGTCCAAGTGTTTCCGGTGAATGAGTCTATTTGAAAGTTTGACCCGAAAAACCCTGCTCCCCTCTTTGGCCACAACGGTGCCGGGAAGCCACTTGGGACCTTGTCCATAATTTTATACAAATACAGGATCATTGGTTTCAATCTCACGTGACACATTTGCGCTATCATGGTATGCACTTTGTTGAAGCCGCCTACTCGCTACCTGTTCATGTAGATCAGGGTGAACTAACGAGAGCCTTGTCTTAAGTGCTCTTTTCATGAGCAGTTCAGCAGATAGAATCCCAGTGAGTGAGTGGGGTCTCATGCAGTAGTTAAGTAGGACTCAGGATCGGCGAGTCTGCAGTGAGCCTTCAGTTACCCTCTTCAAGCCTTGCTTGATGGTTTGCCCTGCTCTCTCTGCCTGACCATTGGACGCTGGTTTAAACGGGGTAGATGTGACATGTTTGATCCTGTTACGGGTCATGAATTCTTTGAACTCAGCACTGGTAAAACATGGCCCGTTGTCGCTCGCCAGGACATCGTGTAGGCCGTGTGTGGCAAATATGGCCCGCAGGCTTTCAGTAGTGGCAGCGGACGTGCTAGCCGACATGATCTCACATTCAATCTACTTGGAGTATGCGTCTACAACCACAAGGAACATTTTACCCAAGAGCGGGCCTGCACAGTCGACATGTACCCTAGACCACGGTTTGGAGAACCAAGACCATAGACTTAGCGGCGTCTCCCTGGGTACATTGCTTAACTGCGAGCATGTATTACATCTGTGAACGCAGGACTCTAAGTCCGCATCAATACCGGGCCACCACACGTGGGATCTGGCTATCGCTTTCATCATTATGATGCCTGGGTGGGTACTGTGGAGGTCATTGATGAAGGGCTCTCTGCCCTTCTTGGGCACCACTACTCGATTGTCCCACAGAAGGCAATCTGTCTGTATAGACATTTCACCTTTGCGCCACTGGAACGGCTTTATCTCTTCCTGAATTTCCACTGGGACACTGGACCAGCTCCTGTGAAGCAAACAGCTTTTGACTGGAGATAATAAGGGGTCCTGGCTTGTCCAGGTTTTGATCTGCCGGGCAGTGACGGGTGATTGCTCACTCTCAAAAGCTTCCATAACCATGGCTAGATCTGCGGGCTGCGCAATTTCCACCCTCCGTGGTGGGCAATGGCAACCTACTGAGAGCATCGGTGCAGTTTTCTGTGCCTGGCCTGTGGCGTATGACGTAGCTGTATGCGGACAACATGAGCGCCCATCTCTGGATGCAGTCCGATGCGTTGGTATTTATCCCTTTACTCTCGGAGAACAGGGATACAAGTGGCTTATGGTCAGTTTCCAATTCAAATTTTAGCCCAAGCACGTATTGATGCATTTTCTTTACCCCGTAGACACACGCTAACGCTTCTTTCACAATCATGCTGTAGTCTCTCTCAGCCTTAGACAGACTCCTGGATGCATAAGCAACCGGTTGCAGTTTCCCGAAATCATTAGCTTATTGCAATACACACTCGACGCCATATGACGATGCATCATTTGCTAGTACCAAACGCTTACTTGGATCATACAACACAAGCAATTTGTTTGAGCATAAAAATGTTCTTGTTTTTACAAAGGCATTTTCTTGGCTTTTGCCCCAAACCCATTTGTCCCCTTTTCGTAGTAAGACATGCAGTGATTCTAACAATGTGCTGAGACCCGGTAAGAAGTTACCAAAGTAGTTCAGGAGCTCCATCACGTTCTGTGGCCTCAGTGCATTCTCGATTGCCTCCGTCTTCGCGTTGGTGGGCCTGATGTCGTCCGCCGCAATCCTCCTTCCTAGAAACTCCACTTCAGGCGCCAGGAAAACACACTTTGAGCGTTTTAACCTGAGCCCCACACGGGTGAGTCGACTAAGAACCTCCTCCAGGTTCTGCAGGTGCTCGACTGTGTTCCGACCTGTGACCAAGATGTCGTTCTGGAAGACCATGGTGTGCGGGGCCGACTTCAGTAAGCTTTCCATGTTTCTCTGGAATATCGCCACCGCCGATCGGATTACAAACAGGCATCTGTTATAAACAAAAAGACCTTTGTGTGCGTTGATGCAGGTGAGGGCCTTCAATGATTCCTCCAGTTCCTGCGTCATGTAGGCTGAAGTCAGATCCAGCTTCGTGAATGTTCTTCCTCCCGCCAGCGTTGCAAAGAGGTTGTCGGCCTTTGGTAGTGGGTATTGGTCCTGCAGGGAGAAACGATTGATAGTTACTTTGTAATCGCCACAGATACTGACGGTGCCCTCTCCCTTGAGGACTGGGATGATGGGACTGGCCCACTCGTTGAACTTGATTGGGGAAATTATGCCCTCTCTTTGCAGCTGGTCTAGCTTGATCTCTACCCTTTCTCTCATCATGTACGGTACTGCTCTCGCCTTGTGATGGATGGGTCGCACCCCCGGAATTAGGTGGATCTGCACTTTTGCTTGTTGGAATTTTCCGATGCATGGTTCGAACAGCGAAGGAAATTTGTTTAAGACCTGGGCACACGAAGTGTCATCAGCAGGCGATAGCACTCGGCGTCGTCCCAGTTCCAGCGTTTCATTCCCAGCCAGCTCCTGCCGAGCAGCGTGGGACCGTCGCCTGGTACCACCCAGAGTGGTAGCATGTGCACCGCTCCATCGTTGGAGACCTTTACAGTAGCACTGCTGATTACAGGAATCAGTTCGTTCATGTAAGTTCTTAGTTTTGTGCGAATTGGAGTTAAGACTGGCCTTGAGGCCTTGTTGCACCACAAACTTTCTAAAGTTTTTTTGCCCAGGATGGGACGGCTCGCGCCCTGTCCAGCTCCATTGACACCGGGAGTCCATTTAGTTCAACATTCAGCATTATCGGGCACAATTCGTGGTGAATGTGTGCACCCCATGTACCTTTGCCTCTTCGATCTGAGGCTCTGGTTCGCCGTGACCCTCTGTGGATCTATCCTCCTCTGCACCATGGTGGTTTGCAGGTTTAACAGGCTTTGCAGCTCTCCTGCACACTCGTTGGAGGTGTCCCATTGTTCCACAGCCCTTGCAAACGTACTCTTTGAATCGGCATGAATGGAAACGATGATCAGCCCCGCAGCGCCAACAAGGTGTTATTGGCCTTGCATTCATCACCCTTGATGGTGGACTCTGAGATATCTGCAGACGTGTAGCTGCAGATATGTGTGACCTGTCCTGTATGTTACAATTCAAAAATAGCATCACTTTGTTCACAGTACTTGTAGCAGCACTTGTGTGCTGAGAGATTTGCTTCGTATTGTCACTGGTGACAATGGCTATCGCTATGGCCTTACTCAAGGTTGGGGTCTCTACAGTCAAATGTTTGCGAAGTATGGTTTCGTGGCCAATGCCAAGTACGAAAAAGTCTCCGAGCATGTGCTCCAAATGTCCTTCAAATTCGCAATGTCCTGCAAGGCGTCTTAGCTCGGCGACATAACTCGCCACTTCCTGGCCTTCAGACCTTTTGTAGGTGTAGAACCGGTACCTCGCCATCAGAACACTTTCCTTTGGGTTCAGATGCTCTCGGACCAGTGTGCACAAATCGTCGTACGATTTCTCCGTGGGTTTTGCTGGAGTGAGCAGATTCTTCATGAGGCCATACGTTGGTGCCCCACAGACGGTGAGGAGGATCGTCCTTCATTTGGCAGCACACTCTTCCCTATCTAGCTCATTGGTCACAAAGTATTGGTCGAGTCGCTCCACGAAAGTTTCCCAATCATCTCCCTCCGAGAATTTCTCCAGGATGCGCACTGTTCTCTGCATCTTTGGGTTCGCTATCTGTATCTCGTCGCCAGTTGTTGTGTATGGAGAAAGAGTCAGACTGAACACTGTGAGCTGAAAGTAAAGTGTGACCGTAGTCTTTTATTGCAGGTTTCCAGAGTGCCTCTCCAACCTGTGACGTCTCCTTAAATATCTGTGTTCCCAAGGAATTATGGGATCCCTTGGGACTCCAGGGGATGAGCCCTCTGGTGGCTGTACAGAGTAAATATAAGTATACATATATGACAGCGGGGGTAACCATCGGGTCCGTCTGTGTCAATTCAGACACTATGTATGCCAAAGCTGCGGCCAAAAAGGCCACCCACAGCGAACGTGCAGAAGAACTGCGACTCAAAACGTGGCAGAGGAGTTAGAAGGAGGTTTTCGATCCTGCAAGGATCATGAAGCACAAGCTAAAGAGGCAACTCAGCCCGAGGAAGCAGTGCACGGGGTGCACACCTTCACTATCAAAAATCCCCCCATGGTGATGAAAGTCAAGATAAATGGCATTCCTGTTTCCATGGAGTTGGACACGGGGGCGAGTCAGTCACTTATGAGCCAGAAGACCCAAGCTGAGCCCGATTCAGACAAAGCTGCGCAGACACCAAGGAACTGATCCCAGTTATCAGCAGTGCGAACGTAAAAGTATCCTATGATGGAGAAATACACAAATTGCCACCGTGGGTTGTACCAGGCGATAGACAAACGCTGCTTGGCAGAAGCTGGATGGGGCATGTTCGGTGGAACTGGGAAGACGTCAGAGCTATATCTTCAGTGGACGATGCTTCCTGTGCTCAAGTGCTGAGCAAGTTCCCATCGCTATTTGAACCAGGCAGCGGTAAATTCACAGGCGCCAAAGTGCAGATCCACTTGGTGCCCGAGGCACGGCCTGTTCATCACAAGGCTCGAGCGGTCCCTTACATGATGAGGGAGAAAGTGGAGATCGAATTGGACAGATTTCAATGCAAGGGAATCATATCACCAGTCAAATTCAACGAGTGGGCCAGCCCGATTGTTCCGGTACTAAAGAGCGATGGCACGGACAGAATCTGCGGCGACTACAAGGCAACGATCAATCGAGTCTCGTTACAGGACCAGTACCCACTACCGGATGACACTAAGTTGGGTGGCAGTGTGAGCTGCGAGGAGGATGCTAGGAGGCTGCAGAGCGACTTGGATAGGTTAGGTGAGTGGGCAAATGCATGGCAGATGAAGTATAATGTGGATAAATGTGAGGTTATCCACTTTGGTGGTAAAAACAGAGAATCAGGCTATTATCTGAATGGTGACAGATTAGGAAAAGGGGAGGTGCAAAGAGACCTGGGTGTCATGGTACATCAGTCATTGAAGGTTGGCATGCAGGTACAGCAGGCGGTTAAGAAAGCAAATGGCATGTTGGCCTTCATAGCGAGGGGATTTGAGTACAGGGGCAGGGAGGTGTTGCTACAGTTGTACAGGGCCTTGGTGAGGCCACACCTGGAGTATTGTGTACAGTTTTGGTCTCCTAACCTGAGGAAGGACATTCTGGCTATTGAGGGAGTGCAGCGAAGGTTCACCAGGCTGATTCCCGGGATGGCGGGACTGACCTATCAAGAAAGACTGGATCAACTGGGCTTGTATTCACTGGAGTTCAGAAGAATGAGAGGGGACCTCATAGAAACATTTAAAATTCTGATGGGGTTAGACAGGTTAGATGCAGGAAGAATGTTCCCAATGTTGGGGAAGTCCAGAACCAGGGGACACAGTCTAAGGATAAGGGGGAAGCCATTTAGGACCGAGATGAGGAGAAATTTCTTCACCCAGAGAGTGGTGAACCTGTGGAATTCTCTCCCACAGAAAGTTGTTGAGGCCAGTTCACTGAATATATTCAAAAAGGAGTTAGATGAAGTCCTTACTACTAGGGGGATCAAGGGGTATGGTGAGAAAGCAGGAATGGGGTACTGAAGTTGCATGTTCAGCCATGAACTCATTGAATGGCGGTGCAGGCTAGAAGGGCCGAATGGCCTACTCCTGCACCTATTTTCTATGTTTCTATGTTTCTATGTTTACCCAAAGCCGATGATCTCTTTGTGACATTAACAGGAGGAAAGGCATTCACCAAGTTGGATCTAACCTCTGCTCACATGACCTAGGAGCTGGCTGAGTCGTCAAAAAAATTAACGTGCATTAACACACACAAGGGACTGTTTTTGTATCAAAGGAACATGGGGAGTCTGTTGAAATCGATTCCACGCACCGTTGTATTTCAGGATGACATCCTAATTACTGGTCGCGACACCACCGAACACCTGCACAAGAGGTTTTAAGTCGACTAAACAGAGTTGGACTCCAGTTGAAACGATCCACGTGTGTCTTCCTGGCGCCACCGGTAGAATTCCTGGGGAGGAAGATTGCGGCAGACGGCATCAGGCCCACGGATTCAAAGACAGAGGCCATCAAGAATACACCCAGACCATGAAATGTAATGGAGCTGCGCTTGTTCTTGGGACTCATCAACTATTTCGGTAACTTTCTTCTAGGGTTGAGCACCTTGCTCGAACGGTTGCACAAGTTGCTACGCAAGGGAGACGACTGGGTTTGGGGTCAAAATCAAGAGGACGCCTTCAAAAAGGCCAGAAACTTGCTGTGTTCAAACAAGTTGCTTGTATTGTATGACCCAAGCAAACGTCTAGTTTTAGCATGTGATGCGTCGTCGTACGGTGTTGGGTGTGCTTTACAGCAAGCAAATGTAGCGGGCAAACTCCAACCGGTTGCATATGCATCTAGAAGTCTATCCAAGGCTGAAAGAGCCTACAGTATGGTCGAGAAGGAGGCTTTGACCTGTGTCTATGGGGTAAAAAAAATGCACCAGTATTTGTTCGGATTCAGGTTCGAGTTAGAAACCGACCACAAGCTCCTAATCTCACTGCTTTCGGAAAGCAAACGCATAAACACCAATGCTTCGTCGCGAATACAAAGACGGGCACTAACACTGTCAGCCTACGATTATACAATCCGCCACAGGCCAGGCACTGAGAACTACACCGATGCCCTCAGCCGGCTACCTTTTCCCACCTCCGGGGTGGAAATGGCGCAGCCCGCAGATCTGTGCCTGGTCATGGACGTCTTCGAAAGCGAAGGGTTATCCGTAAAGGCCCGCCAGATCAGGACCTGGACCAACCAGGACCCCGTGTTTTCACTTGTAAAAAGTTGCATCCTCAATGGGGACTGGTCAGCGGTCCCAAGAGAAATGCAAGACGAGATAAAGCCGTTTCACCGTCATAAAGACGAAATGTCCATCCAATCAGATTGCCTCTTATGGCGCAACCGTGTCGTCCTGCCAAAAATAGGCAGGCAACCTTCATATGCGACATACACAGTGCCCACCCAGGCATAGTCATGATGAAGACTATCACCAGGTCCCACGTCTGGTGGCCTGGCATTGATTCGGACTTGGAGTCGTGCATGCGCCAGTGTAACACTTGCTCACAATTGAGCAATGCCCCCAAGGAGGCTCCCCTTTCTAGGAAAAATGTGCTTCGTTGTAGTGGACGCCTACTCTAAGTGGATCGAATGTGTAATAATGGCATCCAGCACGTCCACCGCCACCATTGAAAGCCTCAGGGCCATGTTCGCCACCCATGGCTTGCCCGACATTCTGGTCGGCGGCAATGGTCCGTGTTTCACCAGCTCAGAATTCAATGAATTCATGACGCGCAATGGCATCAAGCATGTCAGGTCTGCCCCGTTCAAGCCTGCATCCAACGGCCAAGCAGAGCAGGCAGTCCAAACCATAAAGCAGAGCTTGAAACACGTCACGGAAGGCTCCTTATAAACCCGCCTATCCAGGGTGCTGATCAATTACAGGACATGACCCCACTCGCTTAACGGGGTCCCCCCTGTGGGGTTACCGATGAAACATGCACTCAAAACCAGGCTCTTTTTCATCCATCCTGACCTCAACGATCAGGTGGAAACCAGGCGTTATCGCAAAACATGTACCATGATCGCACGGCTGTATCACGCGACATCACTGTAAATGACCTGGTGTTTGTGCTGAATCATGGTCTTGGCCCCAAATGTGTCGCTGGCACTGTTTTAGCCAAGGAAGGGAATAGAGTGTTTTTTGTCAAACTGCTTAATGGACAAACGTGCAGAAAGCATTTGGACCAGACCAAATTACGATTTACAGGTAACCAGGAACTACCGGGAGAGGACCTTACCTTCAGCGATCCACCTACACTCACCCAATCAGCAACAGACCTAGCTCCTAGCTGCCAAACATGAGGATGATCCCATCATCTCCAACAGTCCAGTCAGACCAACAGCGCTACAAGACAGCAGTGATCCAACCAACTCACCCATGCCAGAAGTGACACTCAGACGATCAACCAGGGAGCGCAGAGTTCCGGATCGCCTCAACTTGTAACTAACTCGCATCACCGACTTTGTGGGGGAATGTTGTCATATATGTATACTCTGTACATACTATACTTGTACCACTAGAGGGTGCAACTGTGGGAGGCCCAGGCGGCAGCTGTATAAAACGCTGGTCACCACATTGCTGCCTCACTCTCGGTTACAATAAAGAGACTAAGGTCACAGCAGTTCAAGCACAGCACTAGGCCTTGTGGAGTTATTCTACAGATAAGTAGAGACTTATTACAGCCCTTATATCTAAATCACATCTCGGTCTGTCTCCCATCTCCTCCAGCAAATTCTCCTCCATTGAGCATCTCACTTTGTTCCACCTCTCACATCTTTCTTTTAAAATCCTTATTCTGTACCGCCCACCCAAATACCACACCAATTTTCTCAATGAGATATCTTCTCTGCTTTCCTCCCTCTGCCTCTGCACCGAACGATTTCTCTCCCTCAGTGATTTTAACCTCCATCTCAACTCATTTTGCTCCCTCTCCTCTGAGTTCACTGTTATCCTCCCTTAATCACTCTTCATGCCAACTCCCCCACCCATATGCACGGCCACCCCATCAATCTTATCATCTCACGTGGCCTCGCTACCATCAGGCAATCTCCAATCATTTCCTGATATCACTCTCGACCCATATTCCCCTCCCCCCTCCTAAACCCATTTCTTTTTGTATCCACCCCTGGAATAAACTCTCCCTCAAGTCCTTTACCACTGCACTTTCTAATTCAAAGCTACCCAGCCTTAGGCCCACTATTCTCCATGACATCTCTGCTGCTACTGACTTACTAAATCACACCCTCTCCACCATCTTTGATGGCCTTGTCCCTACTTAAATCATTGCATTCTCTCACACTAGTCGTTCCCCTGATGTACCCCTCATCTCCACTCCCTTATGTCCAAGGGACGCAGTCTTGAACGTCTCTGGCAGACAACCGGCCTAATCATTCATCACCAGATTTGGCTAGATCATATAAAGCACTGCCAGGTCCTGCTCTCCACCACTTAAACTGCTGACTATTTTAAGGTCATATAGGATAGCAAAAATAATACCAGGCTTCTCTTCCCCACTACTAACCATGTTCTCAAACCACCCTGCCCTGCCTCCTTCTCCCTCACGTTCAACAATAAATTTGGGAGCTCATGGACTTCTTTATTAAAAAAATCGACAACATCCGTTCAACTGCTTCTGCTTTCAATTCCCTCCCTCGTCCTAGCCCACCGGACATTACTTCCTCTCCATTTTCCCTGCCCTACCACAAATTTGCATATTTCCCTAGTTTCTCTTCTATTTCCCCCTTTCAACTTTCAAAGCTCATCTTGTCAATGAGACCGACCTCCCGCTCTCTTGATCCTATTCCTACCAAATTGCTGACAACTCAACTTTCCTTGCTGGCCCCCATGTTAGCGAATATTGTTAACAGTTCCTTCCTCTGGTATTGTTCCCCTTTCCCTCAAATCATCGTCCGTCATCATCCCTCTCCTTAAAAAAAACCCTTGACTCCTCCGTCCTTGCAAACTCTCACCCCATCTCAAACCTCCCTTCCCTCTTCAAAGTTCCTGAATGTGTTATCGCCTCCTAAATCTGTGTCCAGCTTTCCTAGAACTCCTTGCTTGAATCCCTCCAATCAGGCTTCTGCCCCTGCCACAGTACTGAAACTGCTTTTACCAAGGTCATAAATTACATCCTAATTAAATGCAACAAAGGTAATCTGTCCTTTCTCGTCCTTCTGGACCTGTCTGCAACCTTTGACATGGTTGACCACAAAATTCTGCTCCAATGCCTCTCCACTGTCGTCCAGCTGCATGGGACTGCACTCTCCTGGTTTAATTCCTATCTTTCTAAATGTAATCAGAGAATCACCTGCAATGGCTTCTCTTCCCAATCCCACATTGTCACCTCTGGTGTTCCCCAAGGATCTATCCTTGGCCCCTTCCTATTTCTCATCGACATGCTGCCCCTCGTTGATATCATCCGGCAACACAACGTGAGTTTTCACATGAACGCTGATGATACCCAGCTCTACCACTCCTCCACCTCTCTTGAACCCTCCACAATCTTTATACTATCAGACAGCTTGTCCAACATCCAGCACTGGATGACTAGCAATTCCCTCCAATTAAATATCAGGAAGACTGAAGCCATTGTCGTCACTTCACGCCACAAACTCCATTCCCTTTCTACTGATTTGATCTCTCTCCCCCGCAACTCACTAAGGCAAACCAAGTCTGTTCGCAACCTTGGTGTCATATTTGATTATGAATTGAGCTTCCTACCTCATATCTATTCTATCACTAAGACTGCCCATTTCCACCTTCGTAATATCGCCTGTCTCCGCCCTTACCTCAATTTATCTGCTGCTGAAACCCTCATCCATGCCTTTATCACCTCTAGACTTGACGATTCCAATGCACTCCTGGCCGGCCTCCTAATTCTACCCTCCATAAATTTGAGGTCATCCAAAACTCTGTTGCCTGTGTATGAACTCGCACAAAGTGTCGTTCACCCAGCTCCCCTGTGCTTGCTGACCTACAATGGCATCTCAATTTTAAAATTCTCATCCTGGTTTTCAAATCGTGCCATAACCTCACCCCTTCTTATCTCTGTAATTTCCTCCAGCCCTATAAGCCCCCTTGACCTCTATGACCACCTATTCTGAACCTTTGAAATCCCCTATTTTAAATGCTCCACAATTGGTGGCTGTGCCTTCAGCTGCCTAGGTCCTAAGCTCTTGAATTCCCTCCCTAAACCTCTCTGCCTCTGTTTCTCTTTCCTCCTTTAGACTCTCCTTAAAACCTACCTCTTTGACCAAGCTTTTGGTCATCTGCCGTAATGCTCCTTTTTTGTTTGGTGTCACATTTTGGTTCTTTTTTTAACACTTCTCTGAGGCGCCTTGTGATGTGTTGTTACGTTAAAGGCACTAGATTTGTTAAGGGAAGATCGCGTTTGACTAACCTGATTGAATTTTTTGAGGATGTAACTAAGAGGGTCGATGAGGGTAGTGCGTATGATGTAGTATTTATGGACTTTAGCAAGGCTTTTGAAAAGGTCCCACATGGTAGACTGTCATGTAGGTTAAAGCCCATATGATACTGGGCAAAGTGGCAAGTTGGATCCAAAATTGGCTTGGAGGTAGGAAACAAAGGGTAATGATTGATGGATGTTTTTGTGACTGGAAGGATGTTTCCAGTGGGATTCCGCAGGGCTAGGTACTGGTCCCTTGCTTTTTGTGGTATATATCAACGATTTAGATTTGAATATAGAGAGTATGATTAAGAAGTTTGCGACAGCATTAAAATTGGTTGTGTGGTTGATAATGAAGAGGAAAGTCATGGGCTGCAGGAGGATATCAATCTACTGGTTAGGTGGGCAGAGCAGTGGCACATGGAATTTAATTCAGAGAAATGTGAGGTGATGCACTTTAGGGTATACACATTAAGCGGTCGGCCACTTAATAGTGTAGATGAGCAAAGGGACCTTGGAGTGCTTGTCTACAGATCCCTGAAAGTAGCAGGCCAGATGGATAAGGTGGTTAAGAAGGCTCGCGGAATGCTTGCCTTTATTGGCCGAGGCATAAAATATAAAAGCAGGGAGCTTATGCTTAAATTGTATAATACTTTGGTTAGACCTCAGCTGGAGTACTGCCTGCAGTGCTGGTCGCCGTATTATAGGAAGGATGTGATTGCACTGGAAAGGGTGCAGAGGAGATTTACTAGGATGCTGCCTGGAATGGAGAATCTTAGTTATGAGGACAGATTGGATACGCTGGGTTTGTTCTCATTGGAACAGAGAAGGTTGAGAGGAGACCTCATCGAGGTGTATAAAATATTGAGGGGCCTGGACATAGTGGATAGTAAGGGTCTATTTCCATTGGTGGAGGGGTCTATTACGAGGGAACATAGTTTTAAGGTGGTTGGTGGAAGGTTTAGAGGAGATTTGAGCGGTGGGGGGGGGCTTCTTTACGCAGAGGGTTGTGGGGATCTGGAACTCGCTGCCTGGAAGAGTGGTGGATGCAGAAATCCTCACCACTTTTAAGAGATGGTTGGATGGGCACTTAAAGTGCAGTAACCTGCAGGGTTACGGACCTAGAGCTGGTAATTGTGATTAGACTGGATGACCTTGTGTTGGACGGCGCAGATATAATGGTAAGTACTGCAGGGAATAGAATATAGCCAGGGTGATCTCCTGGACCAGTTTTGATTGCCTGGATGGGTCGGAGAGGAATTTTCCCAGATTTTTTTCTCCCTAAATTGGCCTGGGTTTTTATCTGGTTTTTGCCTCTCCCAGGAGATCACGTGGCTCCGGTTGGGGTGGAGTGTAGATGCTTTCAGTGTAAGGGGTGTCGCAGTTGTGTGAGGCGGACTGGTTGGGCTGGGTGCTCTTTGCCTTTCCGTCATTGTTCATAGGTTTATATGTAACCTTTAGGGTTGCTGACCAAGGGCCATGCCGCTCTTTGTCGGCCGGCGCGGACACGATGGGCCGAAATTACCTCCTCCTGCGCAATAAATTTCTATGTTTCTATGTAGATAAATATAAGTTGTTGTTGTTTTGCAATTACTGAAACAGTGATATAGAATAATCAAAAAAGGTCCTTTCTTTCTAGTCATCCTTTTGCATTTCCATAATTCATATTTTCAGTGACACAATGTCACAACGGATTCCCAATATTCCTTTTCATATGACGGTGACATGTTCTGATAGTTTACAGTCATGCAATAAGAACTTTAAAACTGAAGCCATTTTAATCAGAGACTGAAGGACTCCAGGACAGGATTATTTTAAATTGAGAAACTTAGGCCAAGGGCCAAGGTCTAAACTGCAAGACACCTCCAAGATTGAAAAGAGTGACAGAGATGAGGTAAATCACAAAGCAGTGATTAGCTGACAGCAAGCTTGTTTTCACATGTTAGAAGATTGTAACAGGAAGGATATACAGAGGGAGGTAAGGAATTCCACAGTTTTCTGTAAAATAACTAATAAGAGTAGAAGACTGTGTGGTGAGTTTTGATTTCAACATGTCAGAATGTCATAAGGGAGAAAGATGTGTAGGATAGCATATTTTCAGTTGACAAGAACTGAGAAATAACAAGGTGAGAGGCTGAGGAGAGATGAGAGAATCTGGCTTAAACTTAGAAGCAGTTAGCAATGTGTCACTGATTACTGATCTGGATTTGGAGTGTGATTAGTGATTGTTTGGCAGATCAGGATTACAATCATATTAATCAATACATGAGAAACTGCCCCCTTCCATACTGTTGTGCGAAGGGCAGAATTACCAACACTGGTAGCTTAGCTGATGGATATTTGATGGAACAGGACTAACGATCACATCATGGTATAGATTGATTGGCTAAACCAGTGATGCATGTGTGAAAGACAAAATTATAAGAATAGGCCAGTGCTGGTTTTCAGTGTGTGAGGAACCAAAGAATCAAGATTTGCACCAAGGTTTGTGGTGCCAGCAACAAAAAAGATTGACTAAGTTATTGGCTTGCAGGTTTTGGGTCTCAATCCATCACTAGGTGTGATAGAAAAGTTCACACATTCCTGTCACCCATGGAATCAAAAGAGGCAATCTTTGGTGTACCATGTGCCACTTACACTTGAAGAAACTGAAACTCTGGCATTTCCGGCATACTCCTACTGTAGATCTAGCGGGAGTGCACCAGAGAGCCAAAAGTCAGGCCAGGACCTGGACACCCCAGGTCCTGGCCCTTTGGGAATTCCAAGGGGCCTTGTTTTGGGTGGAGTATCACATAAGGTCCAGACATATTGGGGGAAAATTTAACCCCAAAAAGGGGTATGTTGGGGTCTGGTGGGAAGTAAAAGTGTTGAAAAAAAACTGAATCCTAACCCCAACCCGTCTCCAACTTCCAGTTTTAATGGAGGCAGCATGGGGAGCAGGAATCCAACCCGCTCCCAGGTGGCAGGATGCCCATTTAAATATTATAATGAGGCAAGCACGCCTCAGATTTAAGCAGCATTTCAAATTTGGCTGGTTGGGTTTCGCAGGCCTCGGGGAACCCACCAGCTAAAGTCAGGGGAGGACTTCTGGATCCTGGAGGTAAGTGCCTTTACACATACCTCCTGGATCCATCATCCTTGTCTCATTCACAAGGCCTCCGATCACCTTCCAGAACTCCACTTCCCCCACCAATGTTCCTCAGGCCCACAGCAGGCTCCCTGCTGCCCCCACACCGATAATTCTCCCCCGCCCACCCCCGAACCTCCTCTGGTCACAATTGTGCTTCCCTCTCTCCCTCCCTCCGATGTTACGGCCCTGATCGTTGCTTCCCTCCCCCTCCCACCCCCCCCCGCCCCCCCCCCACCGCCACCCCCGCACGTCCCCTCCCCGCCACTCACAAACGTCCCGTGGCCCTGATCGTTGCTTCCCTTCCACCACCCCTGAACCTCCTCCCCGCACTGATCCTTCTCCAGCCCTGATCATTGCTTCTCTCTCATCCTTCCCTGCTCACCCCCCGAACCTCCTTCGGCCCCGATCATTGCTTCCCTCCCCCCCCCCAATCCTCCTCTGGCCACTGACCATCCCCGATCCCTCACTCCCACCTCTCTGCAGCCTAGTGTCGCAGGCCTACCTACCCACAGCCAGCCAGTACCTCCATCTGGTAGGCTGTGTGTGGGAAACATACCATTGAAATGCAAATCAGGCCCTGACATTAAATTCAGGCTCCCGGGTTTCCCGACCACTTCTTAGAGCACCCCCCCGATTAAAATTTTGGCCATCAAGTTGCCAAATGATGGATTTGGGCCCCTTCTGAGGGTCCAGACCTGGGTCATAACCTGGACCCCCAAAGATTCAAGGAAAAAAAGTTTCTATATTATCAATCCACTTACACTGATGTGCAGTGATGTGTTTCCTACAGGTTTATATCCCCAAACTATCTAAGGGTTCTGCATCTCTGAAAAAAATCCCTGTAACTGGTCTGTTCCTGTACCACAATATCAATTCAATTCACCTCAATATATTAATTGTTTAGTTTGATATTTGGAAGAGAAAAAAGCATTAATCTTATTTAGAAATATACAGTTGTAATTAATTTGGTCCATTAATGTGCTAACAAAAAATAAAATACTGCAGTTGCTGAAAAAAGAAGTCCTTACCAGCAAAAATGTCCGCACAGTTCTCATTTTATTCAGTTCCAATAGTAGCTTTTGTGCTTTTTCATGATTGCTACAGTACTCATCATAAATAGAAAATCGATGTTTCTGTGTTTCCAAAGAAAAATCACAATAAGCAACCCTTTTGAATTATTGCCTACTGTTGAAAAGTACTTCAGAACATGGTGGAGAAAATCTCTAACCATCTTGAATTACAGTAGAACAATCTTGTACTGCGATCCACTAATGAGTGCCCCTGCTCATTGATGAAGGACTTTTTTGCAGGAACACCGCTTGCCATTTTTTTATTGCTGGAGGTGGTGTAAATAGAAAATACAAGTGATAGAAAAAGTGTGCAAATAAGCCTATTAGAGCTTTCTACATATCAAAACCTTTTTTTGTGGGGGCGAAGGGTGAATGGCAACTTTACCACTTGAGTAGTCCAAATCCAAAGAGGTGTAATTTTCTTTCTAAAATGTTAGACTGAATTCCACAAGGGAATAGCCACACGGGGATAGAATTTTGCTTGTGATAATCAACGTAGCATTGCCACCAGTGCCAATCTGATTTGTGGCCTAGCAGGGCCTGGGTTAAGATCAAACTTCCAATTTTTCCCCTCTAAACACCAGCCGTAAAGAGCCAACACTGTGGTTAGGGAAAACAATCAGGACAGTCTAAAATGTGGCGGGGCTATTGACCCACAAGTCAATTATACTTTCATTATGCCAGTGGAACAATGAACTAAAAAGATGCCACACTCATCTCAATCACAGTGTATCATTTGTATATCCTAGGCATTTTCTACACATCACACAGTTGGAGCCCTATTTTTCAAAGAACACCATTGCAAAGTATAGAAAAGTAGAAGGAAAAAGAGACATAGCACAAATAATTTGTTGCAGCAAATATTTTATTATTTAGTAAAGCCGCTCAGAAACGTACATTATCACTGCCTCATACTTTATTAGCAATATTCTGTCATCAAATCATACCACACAAGATAAGTGCGGAAATTCACAAGATTTGTCACGGGATATTGCACGCAACAAATCACTTGCCTTAGTGATAATTAATTCTTGGGTAAGGGCCACATTATTTTTACAGCCTGTAAGGTTGACAAGAATCTGTATCTATAAGGCAGAAAACAAGGCAGAAACACTGATTTGGGGGTATAATTTATTTTCTGCAAGTATCACTGGTCGTAAACACAGAATCGCCTGCTGAAAAAGAAATCTACCATATTATTTGTAGTGCTATAATTAATTTTCAAGGTGGAAAATGGCAATCTTCTCTTCCTTACAAAGCTGCATCAAGTATTTCCCATAGCTGTTATCTAACATTTCAATACCTACCAAAATTAAATCAAAAATTGCATCAGCTGCGTATTTTTATATTTATTTGTTTTTTTCCCCCTTAAACTGGAGGATTTCTTGTGGCTTTGCCCACGGAATGGGCAGGAACAAAACATATTTCCTTAAGAGTATATTAGTGATGCTGTGGATATGGGGATCTACAACTTTTAATACTTATATGTCTCCAGCTAGGAGTAAAGGTTGGCAGCGACAAGTCACAAATTGCAGATGCCCAAATAAGGCGCCCGATATTGGTGAAGGACCCCGCCCGCCCAAGTGCCACCCAAAGGACCGCCGATGGCCGCTGAGGTACCTGACGGTACTTTGGGCGGGATATTCATCGTGAAGGTCCTTCAAAGGGCGGCGGGCGGCAAATGAGGGACTTAAACCGCCAATCTAGGCAACAGCCAGCGGGAGCTCTCGTTCTCGGCAGCAAAGGCGCTTGCCACCCAAGTGCCACCGAGGATGGAAACGGGCCCACAGAGGGTCGAAGACCTGCAAAGAAAAATCATCAGGGAAAAAAAAACATCGGAAGACCGTCAGGGGACCCCATTGAGGAAGTTGCTGTGGAAAAAAAAATGTTTACTAACCTTTTTTTCAGGATCTTCATACTTACCATCGGGGACAGACCAGCCTCCAGCCAGCAGTCTTTCTCTGTTCTGACGCCGATTCCCACCGACTCCTGCCCACACCAATCTGGCATCTCGGCGGGCGGGAGATCAGTTGCGCCACTTGGCCATCCGCTGACGTCGACAGGCGATTCCCGGCGGTTCTTCTCTCCCGCCCGCTCCAGCCCACATCAAAAGTGGCACTGGGCAGATCTTCCAGAGGAATGCTGGCAGCAGTGGGCGGTGAATTCATCAATTTCGGGCCCAAGGAGTGTGCACAGCAAATATAATGCATTTATAGATGTACAAAAAGGCTGCGCATGGAATTTTTATAGTTACTGGACTGGACCATGCAATCAACAACACAGACAGGTCTTTGCATTTAACATGTGCTTCATAATTTGTTACCTGATCTTTTTGGCAAAGAAAATGGAGTAATAGTACCATTTGTTGTTCAAAATAGTTTTACATACAAGTACATATACAGAGTGAAAACAGAGACTGCAAGGGAACCCAAAAGAATTGATGTGGTCAAAATAAAGTTATTTTTGTGGTAATATTACTGCTTATTAAAATAACTTTTCCTCAATAGAAAACTAGAAATTAAAATCAGTTTGTCAAGAACATAAGAAAATACTGTAACAATATAATAATACTGTAACAGTCCAGCCAGAGCCAGTGATACATACAAACTGAAGAAAGCAGCTTCCCAATTCATGTTGGGCACCAGGTTCAGGCTGCAGGCACTCCTCAATCATACTCAGGAATTCTTTGTGGACTGCAAGAATGTCCTCAATATTAGAAAACAATGTCTGAAAGTAAATATCAAAATTCACATTATACACAAAGTCAGAGCTGCTGAAAATTTTCAAATTGTATTGTCAAATCTACATCACTTTCCTTGAAACCAGATTTCGACACGGCCTCCATTCTCCACGCCTGCTCCCCACCACCACACCCTCCCACACACAATTTCCTCCCTTACTTCATTAAAAACAATAACTAATGCTGAGGTATGGTTCCACATGCCCCAGCAGCTTTCCAGTACATCACCCAAGTAGTTTTCTTTCCGTGCAAACACTGACCCGGCTTCTTGACCAAAGTGGCATCAGAGCTGGGCTGATCTTGTCCAGACCTCCATCATATCAGAGCTGAGCTGATCCTGTCCACACCCACATCACATCAGAGATGGGCTGATCCTGACCCCACGCCCATCACATCAGAGCTGAGCTGATCCTGACCCCACGCCCATCACATCAGAGCTGAGCTGATCCTGACCCCACGCCCATCACATCAGAGCTGAGCTGATCCTGACCCCACGCCCATCACATCAGAGCTGGGCTGATCCTGACCCCACGCCCATCACATCAGAGCTGAGCTGATCCTGACCCCACGCCCATCACATCAGAGCTGAGCTGATCCTGACCCCACGCCCATCACATCAGAGCTGGGCTGATCCTGACCCCACGCCCATTACATCAGAGCTGGGCTGATCCTGACCCCACGCCCATTACATCAGAGCTGGGCTGATCCTGACCCCACGCCCATCACATCAGAGCTGGGCTGATCCTGTCCCCATCCCCATCACATCAGAGCTGGGCTGATCCTGACCCCACGCCCATCACATCAGAGCTGGGCTGGTCCTGTCCCCATCCCCATCACATCAGAGCTGGGCTGATCCTGTCCCCATCCCCATCACATCAGTGCTGGGCTGATCCTGACCCCACGCCCATCACATCAGAGCTGGGCTGATCCTGTCCACACCCACATCACAGCTCTGCACTTTCAGGTAACAGTAGAGAAACAGAAACTGGAACCCTGAGTGATTTTTTTCAGCTCCCTAGCCTAAGTAATTCTGTTTAGTGACTGCTGCCTCAGTTGAAATTCGATAGCTCAGCACGGATTAGGGACCTAACTTGTTGCCTTCTTAATATGTAGCATTCATGTGGGGCATTCATGGTGGAACTGAATCGCGGGCTGAATGGCCCTCTCCTGTTCCTATTTCTACAGTTCTTACCTTAACGGTTTCTTCAGTCACATTCTTGTCAATTCTAGAAGCAGCATGCTGGATCATTCGCTGCAAGAATGCCTAATAAAAATAACATATTTGTGTTACGTTATCTTCAGATACAGAATGGGGATAGTATTATCAATGCTTTACTAGTCATATAAATGTTTTACTTTATGCCATGGTAATCCTAAAGGTATGATTGTAAGGACAGGCAAAGTATACTCTGTGGAATGGAGTATATTTGCCTCCACTTATTAATTTAGCAGAAAGTATAAAGTGGGAAACACTGAATACTGTAAACTAACACAGGTACAAATCTGACTGCTTTATTAGGGCCCAAAGTGATTACATTACATGATGGCTTGCCTTTTATACCTGGGCCGCACACAAGTGCGTACAGCCCAATGACCTCCGACAGTGGCGCCACCTGGTGGCTAGTAACCCCAAGCATACATACATGACAGTATCCCCTTTTAAGATATTAGTAACAGTCTTTTTACAAATTGAGACAGTCTGGGGCTTTCCACTCCCGAGTTGATCGTCTCAGTTCAACTCCAGCCTTGAGCGAGCGTTCTGAGTCTGTTATGACTGGGGTCTGGGTAGCCGATCTGCTGGGAGTGGCAATGACCATATCAGGGATTGAAAGTCCAGATTCATTGATGACAGCAGAGTCCTCTGACGACTGAGGGTAGGTTGGTTGGCCACTGATTGTGTCTTCCTCAGACTGTTCCAGTTCATCCGTGTGCCGCAGCTTTATCTGATCAACATGTTTCCTGCATGTTTGCCCATTCTTGAGCTTGATGATAAACACTCTGTTACCCTCCTTGGCCGTAACAGTACCGGCGATCCACTTGGGACCTTGACCATAATTTAGTACATACACAGGATCGTTAACAGAAATGTCGCGTGACACAGCAGCGCGATCACGATACCACTGCTGACTGTGATGTCTGTATTCAACATGATCTTTAAGATCAGGGTGGACAAGAGAGAGCTTGGTCTTGAGACCTCTCTTCATCAATAGTCAGCAGGGGAACCCTAGTCAGCATGTGGGGTCTTGTCCTGTAACTAAGCAATATGCATGACAAGTGAGTCTGCAGTGAACCTTGAGTTGATGGTTTGGACAGCACGCTCTGCTTGACCATTAGATGCGGGTTTGAATGGTGCTGACCTCACATGTTTGATACCATTGAGCTTCATGAACTCTTGAAATTCCAGACTAGTGAAGCAAGGTCCGTTGTCGCTTACAACGATGTCGGGCAGACCATGACTGGCAAACATGACACGAAGGCTCTCAATGGTAGCTGTGGATGTACTGGATGACATGATTATACACTCTATCCACTTAGAATATGCATCCACCACAACTAAAAACATCTTTCCCAGGAAGGGACCTGCAAAGCAGATGTGGATCCTGGACCATGGTTTGGACGGCCACGACCACAGACTCAGCGGCGATTCCGCTGATGCTTTACTTAGCTGCATGCAAGTGTTGCACTAATGCACACATGATTCCAGATCAGAGTCAATTCCAGGCCACCATACATGAGACCTGGCAATGGTTTTCATCATGACAATACTGGGATAAGCGCTATATAGATCATGTACAAATTTATCTCTGCCTTGCTTAGGCATTACCCCACAGTAAACAATCTGACTGAATGGATAGTTTGTCTTTGTGACGGTTGTAAGGTTTGTTCTCATCACCCATTTGCTTGGGCATGGCAGACCAATCACCACTAAGGACACAACATTTCACAACCGATAATATCGGGTCCTGGCTAGTCCAGGTCTTAACTTGTTGAGCCGTGACAGGGGTTCCTTCACTTTCAAAAGCATCCATAACTAACAGCAGGTCTGCAGGTTGTGGTGTCTCCATCTCCGGTGTGTTCAATGGCAGACGGCTCAGTGCATCGGCACAATTCTCGGTGCCAGGTCTATGGCGAATGACATAATCATAGGCAGATAATGTCAGCGCCCAACTCTGGATGTGGGACGATGCATTGGTATTGATACCTTTGCTTTCCGAAAACAATGAAATGAGTGGCTTGTGATCTGTTTCCAGTTCAAACCGAAGACCAAACAGGTACTGATGCATCTTTTTAATCCCATACACACAGGCTAATGCTTCCTTTTCTACCATGCTGTAGGCTCTTTCCGCCTTTGAAAAACTTTTAGAAGCATATGCTTGTAGTTTACCCGACTCATTAGCTTGATGGAGCACGCAACCAACTCCATATAACGAAGCATCACAGGCCAATACTAGATGCTTACATGGATCATAATATACCAGCAGCTTGTTAGAGCAAAGCAGATTAGTAGCTTTCTCAAAAGCTCTATCTTGAGACGTACCCCAAACCGTTATCGCCTTTTCTTAGCAGCATGTGCAGTGGCTCTAATAAAGTGCTCAATCTAGGTAGGAAATTACCGAAGTAGTTGAGTAGACCAAGGAACAAATGCAGCTCCGTCACATTCTGAGGCTTGGGTGCATTTTTGATGGCCTTGGTTTTCGAGTCCGTAGGCCTGATGCCGTCAGCAGCAATTTTCCCCCGTAGGACTTCAACTTCCGGTGTCATGAAGACGCACTTCGAACATTTCAGTCTGAGTCCCACTTTGTCCAGACGATGTAGAACCTCTTCCAGGTTGTTCAGATGTTCAGCGGTGCCACGACCTGTGACCAGGATGTCATCTTGGAACATGACGGTTCTAGGGATGGACTTCAATAGACTCTCCATGTTCCTCTGAAATATGGCTGCAGCCGAGCGAATTCCGAAAGGACACCTGTTGTAGATAAACAGTCCTTTATGAGTGTTGATGCATGTAAGATTCTTCGACATCTCGACTAGCTCCTGTGTCATGTAGGCCGACGTCAGATCCAGTTTGGTGAACGACTTCCCTCCAGCTAGCGTTGCAAACGGGTCATCAACCTTCGGTAACGGGTATTGATCCTGTTTTGAAACTCGGTTGATCGTAACCTTGTAGTCTCCACAAATCCTGACAGTGCCATCGCTCTTCAACACAACAACAATGGGACTGGCCCATTCGTTAAATTCGACCGGTGATATGACCCCTTCACGCTGAAGTCTGTCCAGTTCGATTTCGATCTTCTCCCTCATCATGTACAGAACACCCCAAGCTTTATGATGGACAGGTCTTGCATCCGAGTCCACGTGGCTCTGCACCTTGGTTCCCATGAAATTGCCGATGCCTGGTTCAAACAGCGAGGGGAACTTGCTCAGCACTTGAGCACATAGAGTATCATCCTCCGACAACAACACTTTGATATCGTTCCAATTCCATTTGATTTTTTCTAGCCATTTCCTGCCGAACAGCGTTGGACCATTGCCTGGAACAATCCATAATGGTAAATCATGAACCGCACCATCATACAACACCTTGACTACTGCACTGCCAATCACCGTTATGAGTTCTTTAGTGTACGTAGGCAACTTGGCATTGACTGGACTCAGCTTAGGCCTCACAACTTTAGCATCCCACAGCTTGTCGAATGTCCTCTGGCTCATTATTGATTGACTTGCACCCGTGTCCAATTCCATCGGTACCAGCACACCATTAAGTTTCACATTAATCATTATCGGTTGGCTCTGTTAGGAATGAATACAATCCATACACTTCCTCCTCTGGTATCTCGGATTGCATATCTGGATCCGCTCTATACTGGTCATCATCCTCCACGTGATGTGTCGCAGCACGCTTGCTCAGTTGCGGACATATGTGCTGGAGATGCCCCACTCTTGAACAGCCATTACAAATGTACTTTTTAAACCGACACTGATGAGGCCGATGATTGCCCCCACAACACCAACACGGTGAAATCGGATTCATTCCCGTTGGTGGAAGTTGGACAGCCAAGGTTTTGTATACGCAGTCGAATAGGTCCTGCCATATGCAGCTCTGCCAAACGACGATACAATCTTGTTTACAGTACTTGCCGAGTTCCGATTTTTCAATGATATCTGCTTTAAGTTTTTGTCCATCATCACGCATGCCTAGGCAATCGTGGTGGCTTTGCTCAAATCCAGCGCCTCCGCCGCCAGTAGCTTACGCAGGATAACCTCATGGTTGATGCCAATTACAAAAAAGTCTCGCAGCATGTCACCAAACGCATTTGCGAACTTGCACGGTCCAGCTAGACGTCTTAGGTCGGCAACGAATTCTGGCACATTCTGCCCTCAGAACGAACATGCTTGTAGAATCGATATCGTGTGATGATGCCGCCTTCTGGTTTGAGATGGTCACGTACCAGAGCACACAATTTCTCATAATCCTTGTCCATTGGACTTGCAGGCAAGAGAAGATTCTTTATGAGTCCATAGATTTTCGGACCGCAAATCGTGAGGAAGACCGTCCTGCGCCTAACTGCGTCAGTGGGTTCCTCCATTTTGTTGGCCACGAAGTACTGGTCCAGGCGAGCTACAAAATTTGCCCAGTCCTCTTCCTCCACGAATCTCTCCAGAATTCCAATTGTGCTCATTTTTGCATGCAAAGGTTCTTAAGTTACCTCGTCACCAAATGTTATGAATGCAACAACTCGATAGACTGAATATTGTAAACTAACACAGGTACAAACCTGACTCTGCTTTATTAGGGCCCAAAGTGATTACATTACATGATGGCTTGCCTTTTATACCTGGGCCGCACACATGTGCGTACAGCCCAATGACCTCCTACAGTGGCGCCACCTGGTGGCTAGTAACCCCAAACATTCATACATGTCAGAAACCTACTGTATATGTATTCTAATTTTTATCTAATATTAGCAAAAGGAGAAAAATATTCCCCTAAATTTTGTGGTTTCTGTAATGTATTTGCTTCATGGATTCTTAGCTTAATAGCAATGTGTTGCTATGAATTATTAAGAACTAGTTGTTTTATTAACAAAAGTTTAACAATCACACTACACATTACCAATTCATCCACTAGGCTCACAACTGCATCATCATCATAGGCAGTCCCTCAAAACGAGGATAACCTGCTTCCACGCCAAAAAAAAGGATGAATTCACAGGTGTTTCGAATGAAGAACCCAAACTGCATTCTCAAGGGTGGAAGATGCCTGTGCGAGGATATTTTTAACATGTGGTGGCCATTGCACACCAGCCACCACACAGGCATGACAGAGCTAGGTCTTGGTCCAGTGGCAAGGATTACCCAAGACAACTGGAGACCTGCTCTGCTGCACGGACCTAGTGTGCACAAATATCGCAGTGTGGGCTGACCTGTGCTGCCCCTGGGCCCTTGGCCCTGAACTCACGCCTCTCCTGGGCCCCGATCACATCCCTCCGCAGTCTCTCACAGCTCCTTCGCCCTGATCTCACCACTCCTGCTGCATCTGCCCATGCTCCCATCACCGACCTGGACCTTGCTGGCGTCACTATTCACTGCCGTTGCCCTCCTGCACCAGCTTGCAGTGGTATGCCGCCATGCTGTCCAGGGGCCACATGCCACTCCTTTTATGGCCCCGACCTGTCGTTAATGGTTTCATGCAGGTCGGGGTCACAACTGCATGCCTCATCGTGGGTGGCCTAGACCCAACTGACTGGGGTTTTATTGAGTCTTGTGAACATCATGTGAGTGGCTAATCCACTCACCATACAACAACTCTACAAACCTGTGAGCATACTCACGGGTGCATACATTACACTGCTTCTCCTTTTTTTTAGAAGCAAGGAAATTATACAATATTTCAAAAGATTACTTATCATGATTACAATTTTACAAATTCGACTGCTGAGCCGGAGTATCTTGTTGTAAGCGTTTAGCTTCCCCCTGCTCCGACCTCCATTTCTGTTCAATTGGCTGGCTATGCCTGGTTTCTATATTCTTATTTGACTCAGGAGACTGTCTTGGGGAATTTCTGCTTTCAGGATGTGCAGCCCAAGATATCTGACTTCTATTTTCCAGTGTCCTCTAGTTTCCTTGAAACCCTTACATCAGTCTTAGTGCAAGCTTTCTTCCTACAATCTTGATGTTCCCAGTTATCAATATTCTGTCTGGTTGGTTTGCGTTTTCTCATTCACCTTCTCAACTGAACTCCAACTCCACCTGCCCCCTTGGAAGATGCAGAGTTTCTGCAAGATTATCCCATACTCGCAGAACCGCCTTTAGTCAGCTGAATCTGAGTTGGTGGGGATATGGACATTGTGACCGTTGTGTTCGTTGAAGTGCTTGGACCTGCCAACTCACTCTGATCAGGGACGGATTAAGGGTGCCTCGGGCCCTGGGCAGTACCCCGACCATGGGCCCCGAACTCCCATTCACATCCTGCAGTAAATGACATTAGTGAGCTAAGTCACAGAGCACTATACGGAGTGTGAATCAGGTCAAGGTCAGGTCTACATCTCAGGTTATGTTCTCATTGATATTATGACAACACTCATTTAATATTTTATTATGTTTCCAAACAATCAAACTGATACCTCGATGAAACCCTGTATAAACAGTAAACAACGCTTTATTTTTTTTAAATCCTTACATTTTGCAACAAAATTGACAATGGCAACAATTTAGAACAAAACAATGCAATTGTTTTGGAAGACCATCATTTGTCATTTGCATTCCTTTTTCTCCACAGAGGCAACTACAAGTTACAACGATCTTTTCCTAGATTTTTTCGGCTAAACTTGTCAATGATTTTCAAGAAGTCAAGTCCTCTCAGTACTTCGCTCTCGATGCTCATGATTGAAAGACTATTAAGTCGATCTTGTCCCATTCGGTTCCTGACCTCATCCTTGCTGAGTTTTAGTTTCGAGAAGGACCTCTCACTACTGCAATTTGATACCATCATCGACAGATATATCCGAAGAGCTATTTCAATGTTAGAAAAGGTTTGGGTGGGGGCGTGTGTATGGAGGAATTGATACATTCTCAGCTCTGCTGACTTAGTTTGTTTGACACAAATTGAGGTTTAAAGCTCTGTTGAGGATGCCACCAAGTTAGAAAACTGGATGAATTCACTTTCAATCATAAGTTCCAGATCTTTAGGATAGGAGCGGGCAAGATTTGCTGCGGCTCGCTTGATCTCATGATTCGAGAGCGCAGTTAGGTTGGACAGGAATCCAAACATACAGTTGATTTCCTTGCATGCTTCAAGGCGATGTTTCAAGGTACTGATTAGTTGATGAATGATGACAAGGAACACTTCAGTTTTGAATTTTTCCTTGGGTGACAGCACAGTGTTTACAGGATTTCCATCGTCCTCGCGGCGATTGCTTACCCGGATGCGCCTCTGAGCTGAATTGTACTCATTGTGGCCACACAGTTTAATCCCTAGGTCTTCGAAGTCCTCAAACTCTGTCCACTGGGTCTTGACAAAATCAACAAGGGACTCGAGTAAGGGCACCATGACATTCAAATTCAAGCCGGTCTCTTGAAGCGAGAAATTGGTCAGGTGAAAACGCTTCAAGACTGTGTTCCAAATAACAATGAGAAAACTGAATCCAGTTCGCCCAGTTTGTCAAGGATCAACTGAGCTTCATTTCGGCATTCAACTTTATGTTCAACGTTAGTTGCCAGGGATTCCAACACTTCGCATATGGGAGTGTAACCTTTGAGCAGGGCTGACATTGCTTCATACCTTGCTGACCATCGAGTAGCATAAAGCTGTTTGATGGCAGACAACCCAAAAGGCTTTAGTTTTTCATAGATTTTGTTGGCTTTAGTTTAGCAGTCGCTAGCGATACTGTGATGCAGAGAGATGTCAAAAAATCTGACAATCACTGGGCTGCATGCGGCACTGTTTTACCCCACAAGGTTGAGTGCGTGCACTGCGCATGATATGTCACATATGAGCATTGCTCTTTGATGCTAGTTTGGACACCAATGTATTTCCCACTCATATTTGAAGCATTATCATAAGATTGTCCGCGACAATTTTGTATGTCGATCCCATTCTCATCCAGAAAGGCCAGTATTATTTCTGCTATTTCTTGTCCAGTGTTACCGAGATGAGGGGGTTGACTTATGAGGAAAGGTTGAGTAGGTTGGGCCTCTACTCATTGGAATTCAGAAGAATGAGAGGTGATCTTATCGAAATGTATGATTATGAGGGGGCTTGACAAGGTGGATGCAGAGAGGATTTCTCCACAAATAGGGGAGACTACAACTAGAGGGCAGAATCTTAGAATAAGGGGCCACCCATTTAAAACTGAGAAGAGGAGAAATTTCTTCTCTCAGAGGGTTGTGGGTCTGTGGAATTCACTGCCTCAGAGAGCTGGGACATATTCAGACATAAATAGATAGACCCTCACCACTTTTAAACAATAAGGGAAGAAGAGGTTAAGGGGGGCGGGCAGGGAAGTGGACCTGCGTCCATGATCAGATCAGCCATGATCGTATTAAATGGCAGTGCAGGCTCAAGGGGCCGTATGGCCTGCTCCTATTTCTTATCTTCTTATGTTCTTATAATTCAGTTAGATTCAAGTTGGACAAGGATAGGCCTGGAATAAAAGTCCCGATTTGGGGAAAAGCTAATTTTGCTAAGTTAAGGAGTGATTTGGCCAGTAGACTGGAAACAGCTACTTGTGGGTAAATCAGTGTCAGAACAGTGAGAGGCATTCAAAGAGGAGATCTGGAAGGCTCAGGCCAAACATGTGTCCTTAAAGAAAAAAGGGTGGGAATAATCATTCAAGAGCCCCCTGCATGTCTAGGGACTTACAGGGAAGGATAAAGAAAAAAAGGGACACTTATGTCCTATACCAATGGTTAAATACTATAGAATCTTTCGAGGAATATAGAAAGTTAAGAGGCAAAATTAAAAAGATATTAGGAATGCAAAGAGAAAGCGCAAAAAATTCTTGACTAGTAAAATTAAGGAAAACCCTAAGATGTTCTATAAATATATTAAGAGTAAGAGGTTAATTAAAGAAAGGGTAGGGCCTATTAGAGACCATGAGGGTAATCTTTGTGTGGAGGCGGCAGATGTTGGTAAGGTTCTTAACGAATACTTTGCATCTGTTTTCACAAAGGAAAGGGGCAATTCAGATATTGCTATCGAGAAGTGTGATATTCTGGATGAAATAAATATAGTGAGAGAGGAAGTATTAAGGGGTTTAGCAGCTTTGAAAGTAGATAAATCCCCAGGCCCAGATGAAATGCATCCCAGGCTGTTGAGCGAAGTAAAAGAGGAAATAGCAGAGGCCTTGACAATTATTTTCCAGTCCTCTTTGGATTTGGGCATGGTCCTGGAGGATTGGAGGACTGCTAATGTAGTACCCTTTAAGAAGGGAGAAAGGGACAGGCTGAGTAATTACAGGCCTGTCAACCTAACCTCAGTGGTGGGAAAATTATTGGACAAAATCCTGAAAGACAGGATAAATCTACATTTGGAAAGGCAAGGATTAATTAGGGACAGTCAGCCCGGATTTGTTAAGGGAAGATCGTGTTTGGCTAACCTGACTGAATTTTTTGAGGAGGTAATCAAGAGGGTCGATGAGGGTAGTGCGTATGATGTAGTGTATATGGACTTTAGCAAAGCTTTTGATAAAGTCCCACATGGTAGACTGGTCACAAAGATTAAAGCCCATGGGATCCAGGGCAAAGTGTCAAGTTGGATCCAAAATTGGCTTAGAGGTAGGGAAGCAAAGGGTAATGGTTGATGGATGTTTTTGTGACTGGAAGGATGTTTCCAGTGGGGTTCCGCAGGGCTTAGTACTGGGTCCCTTGCTTTTTGTGGTATATATCAATGATTTAGATTTGAATATAGGGAGTATAATTTAGAAGTTTGCAGATTACACTAAAATTGGCTATGTTTGATAATGAAGAGGAAAGTCATGGGGAGCAGGAGGATATCAATCAACTGGTCAGGTGGGCAGAGCAGTGGCAAAATGGAATTTAATTCAGAGCAGTGTGAGGTAATGCACTTTGGGAGGGCCGATAAGGAAAGGGTATACACATTAAGCAGTAGGCCACTTAATAGTGTTGATGAACAAAGGGATCTTGGAGTGCTTGTCCACAGATCCCTGAAAGTAGCAGGCCAGGTAGATAAGGTGGTTAAGAAGGCATACGGAATGCTTGCCTTTATTGGTCGAGCCATAGAATATAAGAGCAGGGAGGTTATGCTTAAATTGTATAATAATTTGGTTAGACCACAGCTGGAGTACTGCGTGCAGTTTTGGTCGCCGTATTATAGGAAGGAAGTGATTGCACTAGAAAGGGCGCAGATGAGATTTACTAGGATGCTGCCTGGAATGGAGAATCTTAGTTATGAGGACAGATTGGATAGGCTGGGTTTGTTCTCATTGGAACAGAGGAGGTTGAGAGGAGACCTCATTGAGGTGTACAAAATACTGAGGGGCTTGGACATAGTGGATAGTAAGGGTCTATTTCCATTGGTGGAGCGGTCTATTATGAGGGGGCATAGTTTTAAGGTGGTTGGTGGAAGGTTTAGAGGGGATTTGAGCGGGGCGGGGTGCTTCTTTACGCAGAGGGTTGTGGGGATCTGGAACTCACTGCCTGGAAGAGTGGTGGATGCAGTAACCCTTATCACTTTTAAGAGATGGTTGGATGGGCACTTAACCTGCAGGGTTACGGACCTCGAGCTGATAATTGGGATTAGACTGGATAACCTCTTGTTGGCCGGCGCAGGTATAATGGTAAGTACTGCAGGGAATCAAATACGGCCAGGGTGATCTCCTGGACTAGTTTCGATTGCCTGGATGGGTCGGAGAAGAATTTCCCCAGATTTGTTTTCCTAAATTGGCCTGGGTTTTTATCAGGTTTTCGCCTCGCCCAGGAGATCATATGACTCCGGTTGTGGTCGGGTATAGAATGTTTCAGTGTAAGGGGTGTCGCAGTTGTGTGGGGCGGATTAGTTAGGCTGGGTGCTCTTTACCTTTCCACCATTGTTCATTGGTTTATATGTAACCTCCAAGGCTGCTGACCAAGGGCCGTGCGGCTCTTTGTCGGCCGGCGTAGACACGATGGGCCAAAATGGCCTCCTTCTGCTCTGTAAATTTCTATGTTTCTATGTTTCTAAATTAAAATTTGGTTGTTGGGGTTGATGATGCACTCCAGTCCCTCCGGCGCCCACCTCTCGCAGAAGACCGCAAGCGTACTGGTGGACACCGCGTGCTCCACCTCAAGGGACTCCCTGGCTCGGATGTAACCGCGGAAGAGAGGCAGGTAATCGGGCTGAACGACCCCCTTGACCGCCCGCTGCCTGGACCGGGTGAGGCCCCCTTGGCTATGCCCAGGAGCGATCCGACGAGGAGGCCTTCCGACCTGCCCACTCCCCTCCGCACAGGGTGCCCAAAGATCAGGAGTGTGGGACTGAAGTGCAACCAGAATTTGAGGAACAGCCCCTTCAGATATTGGAACAGGGGCTGCAACCTCGCACACTCAACGTAGGTCCCCTGCAGTCAGAATCAGGGGAAGTCATAACGGGGAACAAAGAAATGGCGGACCAATTGAACAAGTACTTTGGTTCGGTATTCACGAAGGAGGACACGAACAACCTTCCGGTTATAAAAGGGGTCGGGGGGTCTAGTAAGGAGGAGGAACTGAGGGAAATCCTTATTAGCCGGGAAATTGTGTTGGGGAAATTGATGGGATTGAAGGCCGATAAATCCCCAGGGCCTGATGGACTGCATCCCAGAGTACTTAAGGAGGTGGCCTTGGAAATAGTGGATGCGTTGACAGTCATTTTCCAACATTCCATTGACTCTGGATCAGTTCCTATAGAGTGGAGGGTAGCCAATGTAACCCCACTTTTTAAAAAAGGAGGGAGAGAGAAAACAGGGAATTATAGACCGGTCAGCCTGACATCGGTAGTGGGTAAAATGATAGAATCAATTATTAAGGATGTCATAGCAGTGCATTTGGAAAGAGGTGACATGATAGGTCCAAGTCAGCATGGATTTGTGAAAGGGAAATCATGCTTGACAAATCTTCTGGAATTTTCTGAGGATGTTTCCAGTAGAGTGGACAAGGGAGAACCAGTTGATGTGGTATATTTGGACTTTCAGAAGGCGTTCAACAAGGTCCCACACAAGAGATTGATGTGCAAAGTTAGAGCACATGGGATTGGGGGTAGTGTACTGACATGGATTGAGAACTGGTTGTCAGACAGGAAGCAAAGAGTAGGAGTAAATGGGTACTTTTCAGAATGGCAGGCAGTGACTAGTGGGGTACCGCAAGGTTCTGTGCTGGGGCCCCAGCTGTTTACACTGTACATTAATGATTTAGATGAGGGGATTAAATGTAGTATCTCCAAATTTGCGGATGACACTAAATTGGGTGGCAGTGTGAGCTGCGAGGAGGATGCTGTGAGGCTGCAGAGCGACTTGGATAGGTTAGGTGAGTGGGCAAATGCATGGCAGATGAAGTATAATGTGGATAAATGTGAGGTTATCCACTTTGGTGGTAAAAACAGAGAGACAGACTATTATCTGAATGGTGACAGATTAGGAAAAGGGGAGGTGCAAAGAGACCTGGGTGTCATGGTACATCAGTCATTGAAGGTTGGCATGCAGGTGCACAGGCGGTTAAGAAAGCAAATGGCATGTTGGCCTTCATAGCAAGGGGATTTGAGTACAGGGGCAGGGAGGTGTTGCTGCAGTTGTACAGGGCATTGGTGAGGCCACACCTGGAGTATTGTGTACAGTTTTGGTCTCCTAACCTGAGGAAGGACATTCTTGCTATTGAGGGAGTGCAGCGAAGGTTCACCAGACTGATTCCCGGGATGGCGGGACTGACCTATCAAGAAAGACTGGATCAACTGGGCTTGTATTCACTGGAGTTCAGAAGAATGAGAGGGGACCTCATAGAAACATTTAAAATTCTGACGGGGTTAGACAGGTTAGATGCAGGAAGAATGTTCCCAATGTTGGGGAAGTCCAGAACCAGAGGTCACAGTCTAAGGATAAGGGGTAAGCCATTTAGGACCGAGATGCGGAGGAACTTCTTCACCCAGAGAGTGGTGAACCTGTGGAATTCTCTACCACAGAAAGTTGTTGAGGCCAATTCACTAAATATATTCAAAAAGGAGTTAGATGAGGTCCTTACTACTAGGGGGATCAAGGGGTATGGCGAGAAAGCAGGAATGGGGTACTGAAGTTGAATGTTCAGTTATGAACTCATTGAATGGCGGTGCAGGCTAGAAGGGCCGAATGGCCTACTCCTGCACCTATTTTCTATGTTTCTATGTTTATATGTTTCTATATACATGGAACACGGATTCCTCTGGACCGCAGAAATTACAGGTGGCCCAGGAGCCCGTGAACTGACTTAAGAACTTATTGCACGGGACTGCTCCGTGCACCACCCTCCAGTCCAAGTCCCCAATAAATAGAGGGAGGACTCCCACGTAGAGTGCACTCCACTGGGGACCCCCACCTCCTCCGGACGGCAAGATGGTACACCATGGCGTGTCCGGACGGCAGGCGAGGATGGCAACATGGAGATTATGCAAGAGCAGCTCGTACAGGAATCCCCTCCGTGCAGATCTGAAAGGCACAGAGGGGATTTCCCGGAGGAGGCTCAAGTTGTGAGGCGCCGGCTTCCAGGGGAAGTTTTGGGGCTTGGCACCGATGAGCAATTCCGTCTGGACAGGGGTCAGTTCAGACGGGATCTCCCCACGTGCTTGAGCCTCCTCGCCACACCTAACAGAGTCAGGGCGCAGTGCTGTTTTTAGTGACTCGATGGCATTGGCCATGCGCCGGACGTCGGCCCAGGATAGGCGCCGTGTCAGCTCGTCTGGCGCCATCCAGACCACTTCTCCACCATCGAGCAGGTCCATGACCCTGGTCGCCTTGTCAGACACAGCCCTCTCGTCCGCCTGCCACCTAAAACCGCAGTCGTGCAGGCACGGATTCCTGAGCAGCGGCTCCCGAAGGGCAACTGCCACTCCAGACGGGGGAGAGCTGCGCTTGGTGGCGACTCTGTTCCAGACCCTGATGAGTTCCTGGTAAAAGACAGGCAGCCCCTGTATGGCAGTCCTGACACCCCCCCAGGCTCACAAACAGGAGCTGCGTGTCGTAGTTGAGGCCGTGCTGCTGGCGGAAGAAATGTGTCGCTAGCGCACGCCATCTAGGAGGGGGCTCGACGTAAAGGTATCTCTGCAGAGTCTGAAGACGGAAAGTCGCATGTTGGGTGCTGACGCACACCAACGCCTGACCGCCCTCCCTAAGCGGGAGACTCAGAACCACAGCAGAGACCCAGTGCTTCCTGTTGTTCCAGCTTCTTCTGTATCTTGGCGACAAACGCAGGGGGAGGGGTCAAAGTGACCAACCGGTACCACAGCATAACGGCCACCAGCTGGTTTATGACTAGCGCTAGACACCTGTAGGACAGCACTCGGAGCAGTCCTGTCCAGCGCTCTAGGCGAGCAGCGACTTTGGCCTCCAGCTCCTGCCAGTTCGCCGGCCAGGCTTCCTCGTCAGGGCTAAGGTAGACTCCCAGATAGAGGAGATGGGTCGTGCTCCAGGCAAAAGGCCTGAACTCCTCCGGCAGGGAGTCCACCCACCACTGACCCACCTGGAGTCCGGAACATTTCTCCCAGTTGATCCTGGCGGAGGATGTGGCCGAGTAAATCTCCTGGCACTCAAGCATCCTCTGAAACCTGTGAGCATATTCACAGGTGCATACATTACAGTTCTCTCATCAATCTTATATTGTTTCATTTAAGAAGAAACTTTGCTCTCAGCATGCTTTGATTTGGAGTCATGGTTTATCTGCACCGTTCCTCATTTGTATATAATAGTGCATAGGCTGGAGCTGCATACAATACCATCAGGAGAATTCAACAGTGCAGGTTTAATTAATGGATCACATTCAGAATTTTTTTTACAGTTCTGTCAAAAACCATTACATATTCGTAATTCATTGTACAATATAATCATTAAAATACTGAGATGTACTTTGGAAGTCCTTTGCTAAAGTTCCTTATTGTATGCAATGGTTCCACTAAAAGAAGAAAAATAAATTGTTTGAACCCCTCCAATTAGGTTTCCGCCCTGACAAAGCACAGAAACAGCCTTTATCAAAGTCACAAACAACATCCTATATGACTGTGACCGTAGTAAACTATCCCTCCTCATCCTTCTCAGCCTGTCTGCAGCCTTTGACATGGCTAACTACGCCATCCTCCTCCAACGCCTCTCCTCCATTGCTCAGCTGGGCAGGACTACCCTCGTCTGGTTCCATTCTTATCTATCCAATCGTAGCCAAGGAATCTCCTGCAATTGCATCTCTACCCACTCCCGCCCCATAACCCCTGGAGTCCCCCACGCGTCTTTCCTTGCTCCCCTCCTATTTCTCTTCTGCAGCTGACTGTCAGCCACATCATCCGAAAACATAATGTCAGGTTCCATATATATGCTGATGACAACAGGCTCTACCTCACCACCACCTCTCTCGACCTCTCCACTGTTCATAAATTGTCCGACTGTTTGTCCAACATTGGATAAGCAGAAATTTTCTCCAATGAAGTATTGGGAAGACTGAAGCCATTGCCTTTGAACCCCTAGCCACTGACTTCATCCCTCTCCTTGTCACACTCTGATACTGAACCAGGTTGTTTGCAATGTTGGCGTCCAATTCCATCCCAAGATCAGCTTCTAACCCCATATCCTCTCCATCACCTAACCAACTAATTCCATCTCCAGAACATTTTTCTCATCTCTACCCCGCCTCAGCTCATCTGCTGTTGACTTCTTATCTATGTTTGTGTTACCTCTAGAGTTGACTATTCCAATACTGTCCTGGTCGACCTCCAACCTTGTACCCTCCGTATACTTGAGCTCATTCAAAACTCTGCTACCCGTGTCCTAACTTGCAACAAGTCCCGTTCACCCATCATCCCTTGTTGACCTACATTGGCCCTCGGTCCGGCAATGCCACGATTTGAAAATTCTCATTCTTGATTTCAAACTCCTCCATGGCGTCGACCCTCCCTCGTTCTGCAAACTCCTCCAGCCGTACAACCCTCCGAGATATCTTTGCTCATCTAATTCTGGCCTCTTGCGCATCCCCAATTTTAATCGTTGCACCATTGGCAGCCTTGTCTTTAGCTGCCTAGGCCCTAATGTCTGGAATTCACTCCCTAAACTTCTCTACCTCTCTCACCTCCTTTAAGATGCTCCTTAAAACCTTCTTCTTTGACCAAGCTGTCCTAATAGCCCCTTCTGTGGCTCGCTGTCAAATTTTGTTTGATAATGCTCCTGTGAAGCAACTTGGAACATTTTACTACATTAAAGGCGCTATATAAATGCAAGTTGTTGTAGTTGTATTAATATTATAGTATATTTAAATCAGTCAGGAACTGTATTAAAATAATGCAGCAGTTAGCCATTTTGATGCAACCAAGTATAATACTAAAATATATTTATTGGAAAATAAAATTGACATATTAAACAGACATGGAGATCACACTATATCTATGCTGACTTATGACAGGGTGAAATTAATAAATTCAATATTAGTTGGTTTTCTTTAATTCACATAAACTTTTATGAACAAAAAAAACACACATAAAAAGCTATGCACTTATTCTTCTCCTTTCATACTGAAAGTAATATTCCAGCTATCAAGCAGCATAGCTATCGATGATCGAAGCACTTAGCTCCAAATGCCCACAATGGTGGACAATCCAGCTCAGGATACCCACCCATTTGTCTTTCCTGTGGAACCACAGCCAACAACATTCTCATGCGTGCAGAGCCTTGGTGCCATTCACAATGCATATTTGTAAGATAATTTTTATTCATTCCTGGGATCTGAGCATCATAAGCAGGGTCAGCATTTACTGCCCACCCCTAATTGCCATTGAGAAGGTTGTGATGAGTCGCCATCTTGAACAACTGCAGTCTGTGAGGTGAAGATACTCCCAAAGTGCTGTTAGGGAGGGAGTTCCAGGATTTTGACTGAGCAACAATGAAGGAACGGCGATATATTTCCAAGTCAGGATGGTGTGTCACTTGGAGGGGAACTTGGAGGTGATGGTGTTCCCATTCGTCTGCTGCCCTTGTCCTTCTATGCGGCAGATGTTGCGGGTTTGCGAGGTGTCTGGAGGTAAAGAATATTTAAGGTGATGGATGGGACGCCGATCAAGCAGGCTGCTTTGTCCTGGATGGTGTTAAGCTTCTTGAGTGTTGTTGGAACTGCACACATCCAGGCAAGTGGCGAGTATTCCATCCCACTCCTGACTTGTGCCTTGTAAATGATGGAAGGACTTTGGGAATTAGGAGGTGAGTCACTCGCCACAGAATTCCCAGCTTCTGACCTGCTCTTATAGTCACAGTATTTATGCTTATACCATCAGTAACTTGTCAGTGAGAGGTCCCTAACCCTCTCCCTATTCCCTGCCCATGTCCTAACTCTCACCAAGTCCCGCTCACCCTTCACCCGTGTGCTCGCTGATCTACACTGGCTCCTGGTTAAGCAATGCCTCGATTTTAAAATTCTCATCCTTGTTTTCAAATCCCTCCATGGCCTCGCCCCTCCCTACCTTTGTAATCTCCTTCAGCCCCACAACCCCACGAGATGTCTGCACTCTTCTAATTCTGGCGCCTTGAGTATCCCTGACTTTAATCGCTCAACCATTGGTGGCCGTGCTTTCTGTTGCCTAGGCCTAAGCTCTGGAATTCCCTGCCTAAATTTCGCCACGTCTCTACCTCTCTTTCCTCTTAAAACCTACCTCTTTAACCAAGCTTTTGGTCACCTGCCCTAATTTCTCCTTATGTGGCTCGGTGTCAATTATTTTGTCTCATAATAATCCTGTGGTGGGGAACTCGGGAGGAGGCCGAGATGGATCATCCACTCAGCACTTCTGGCTGAATATGGTTGCAAACGCTTCAGCCTTGTCTTTTGCATTCACGTACTGGGCTCCGCCATTATCGAGGATGGGAATGTTCATGGAGCCTCCTCCTCCCGTTAGTTGTTTAATTGACAACCAACATTCACGACTGAATGTGGCAGGACTGCAGAGCTTTTATCTGATCCGTTGGTTGTCGGATCGCTTAGCTCTGTCTATAACAGGGGCGAGCAAAATACGGCCCATGGCCCACCAAAAGATTCCGTTTGGCCCGTAGAGGCCTGGCTTCAAGGACGAACGTCCGCAGCTCCTGACCCCTAGCCTGACCCCGCCCCACCTGATGTCAGGAGGTGGCTTAATGTCTCCAAGGCAGTCGGGGAGTCAACATAGCAACGGGCCTTTGAGATGGAAGGTGAAGGTATGGTGGCTGAGGTGGGCAGAAAACGGCCCGGGATCATCAATCCCACTGCACTCTAATTTTAGTCAAAACATGTAAACTGTTTCTCAGTGGGGTACCTTAATGCTATACTTTTGCATCGCTCTAAATGAAAGAGTTGCTGCAAAAGTGGTGATGGATCCCCTCTGATTCTGGAGTGCATGGATTGAAACTCCAGTGTGGTGTCTGGCCAAGTTTGACAAGTGCTGAGGGATTCCGTTTATCTGGGATTATTATAAACTGAAGGAGAAGGGATTTTTTTAATGTTTTGAGAGTTTGGGAGCTCCTGCCCACTCTCAAAACATTGCAACTTTAATTTCTGCCAGCAGAGTCATGAATATACGTATAACCATGACAATATGCAGCACTCATGGCAGCACGAATGTTAATTTGTAGTCATGCATAGCCTACAGTAGAACTATGATGCCCCCAGTGCAACCATCAATCCCCTACCATTAACGTAGTATTGAGAATTTGGGACATATTACTTCATTGGAAATTCATCAGCTATAATTCCAGTATCATTTATTTCAGTGACCAACCAATATGAGTACCATTTTGAATGGTCGATGTGATTATATCAGTCATTTGGTGTGGCAGCCCCCCAACCTGCGAGAGAACACCATCCGCAGGTCGGGGACTAAGAGCAGGAGCCAGCCACCGCAGGGATCAGTGCGAGCCGTTCCAGGATGGCGACGGATTCGGAGGGCGACTGGACTGACGTCACCAAAATCCAGGTCATCGATTGGAGCGTGGACAAGACCAGCGGTGGTGTCGGGGTCCAGGTGCAGGAGGAGAGTTGTCGAGCAGCAGAGGAGCGGCGAGAGATCGGGGCGGAGGAGCGGCGAGAGATCGGGGCCCAGGACAAGCGAGAGTTCGGGGCACAGGACAGGCGAGGTCAAAGTCGAGGAGCAGCGAGGTTGGAGGCGAGGTCAGAGTCGAGAAGAGTCGAAGTCGAAATCGAGGAGCCCAGCAGCGAGGCAGAGGCCCAGGAGCAGCGCAGCGTATAACAACAGCGGGGTCGGGGTCCAGGGAAGGTGCAGCAGAGCTTGGTCTCCAGTCGTCTTGGTTAACCCTTGCCACTGGTCCAAGACCTTGCTCTGTGAGCCCTGTGTGGTGGCTGGTGTGCTACGGCCACTCCACGTTGAAATAATTCAGGCACAGGCATCTTCCACTCTTCAAGATGTAGTTCGGGACCTGGAATGTCAGATCCCTCATTGAAAGACCTGTGAATTCATCCTTTGTTGGTGTGGAAGCAGGTCATCCTCGACATGAGGGACTGCCTAATACTATAATATACGCTCAGAGTGTGCTATGCATTGGACAATTTTGGAGAAAGCACACGTTTGTACCCATATTGCAGAAAGTCTTCAGGCTTCTGTGGGATACATTGGGCCACGGCCCCCTGGGGGTGGGCCTTTTACCGATGACAGCGCAGCCCCAAGACTGCTGGAGAACGGTGAGTGCAGCAGTGGGGAGGACGCAGGCCTGTCCCTGCCTGCCCAGGCCTGACCCCCAGTGATGGGCTGACTGATGGATGATACCAGTTAACCAGTTTTTCACTACCACCTAACTAATTAATGCAAAGCTGATTTTTGTTTATTAATTAGCATTTTAATTATCTCAAATTTATTTATGTAACACGGATTATTTATACTAATTGATAATGAGTAAATTAGTTAACAGATTTATTCACTAACTTAACACCCTCTGCTCATTAACCAATTAGTAAACAATTTAATTGTGCTCATTACTGTACTAATTACATAGTTATTAATTTAAAAGCTGCTGAGCGGACTGCATGGGACCTCTAAACCGCTGCATGGCCATGCAGCTTAACAGGAACATTAGTGTGCGGCCCTCAGCAGCTTACCAAATCTTCTAGCCCAAATAATTTCCCACCCCTGGTTTATTGCATGCTGTTTAGCATATATGTCGATATCAGTGTACTGTGGGGAGAGACAATGCCAGTCGACTCAAGCTGTTATGGCAGCTTTTGTTATAGTTTACAAAAGAGAAAAGAAGCAAGACTATTTACCTCGGCTGCCCGACCACTCCCCTCGTCCCCGTCCCCCCCCTTAACCTCAGCCGCACAACCTCGCCCCGGTCCTCGGCAGCCCGAACACCCAGCCCCCTCCACCCCACACCCACCCCCTTACCTCGGTCGCTTGTCCTCACCCCGGTCCTCAGCGGCCCGACCTCACCCCCATCCTCGGTGGCCCGGCATCCACCTCGGTCCTCAGCAACCTGACCTCAGCCCGGTCCTCGGCGGCCCGACCTCGCCCCCCACCCCGCCCCCCTTACCTCGGCCACCCGACTGTGCCCAACTTCCCCCGACCCCACCTACCGCGGCCCAGGCAAAGACGTTCCGAAATCCAGAAATACCCGGAATCCGGAATGGCCTCGGTCCCAAGGTTTCTGTATTTTGGACGTCACACCTGTATCTGGAAACTTTTAATGTTAACTTAACAAGTTTAAGAGTCATCAGAACATCTTCAGTATTGCAGAAAAATTCTTCAATGAGCACTGAAAGTATTTTAATTTATATATTGTAATAACAAAAAAGAAACAGGCAGAAGATTCACTTACATAAACTTCTTTATGTGTGCGGATTTTTTTTAATCAATAAAAGAGGACATATTTTTTCCACAAAATGGTGTAGAGATGGTTTGTTATCACGTGGGCCACGGAGATCTTAATTGAGCAAATGCAGCAGAGGACATTGCCTTCTTTAGTACCACAGGTCAGAGGAAAGGAGCATAGAAGGATCTGTGGGTGGTGGCATGGCAGAGAACAATATGCAGAGGCTGCAAGTGAGTAATATGTCTAAATACCATATCACTTCAGCCAATGTAGGACTACCCAGGAGTTCCTGTCATTAACTGTGACACAAAGTGCTTCCTGCCCCTCACATTATATTAGTGCTTCATTTCTTATTCTGAATGGACTTTCTGCAGCCGCCTCACTGTGCACCAGCAACTTCATAGAATCATAGAAATTTACAGCACTGAAGGAGGCCATTCGACCCATCATATCTGTGCCGGCCAAAAAAGAGCTACCCAGCCTAATCTCACTTTCCAGCTCTTGGTCCATAGCCTTGTAGGTTACTGCACTTCAAGTCCAAGTACTTTTTAAATGTGATGAGCATTTCTGCCTCTACCAGCCTTTCAGGCAGTGAGTTCCAGACCCCCATCATCCTCTGGGTGAAAAAAGTTCTCCTCAACTCTCCTCTAATCCTTCTACCAATTACTTTAAATCTATTGACCTCTCTGCTAGGGGAAATAGGTCCTTCCGATCCACTCTATCTAGGCCCCTCATAATTTTATACACCTCAATAAGGTCTCCCCTCAGTCTCTGCTCCAAAGAAATCAACTCAAGCCTATCCAATTTTCCTCATAGCTAAAATTCTCCAGTCGAGGCAACATCCTCATAAATCCCCTCAGTATCCTCTGTAGTGCAATCACAGCTTTCCTGTAATGTGGTGATCAGAACTGTACACAGTAGAGGGTACTCTCGCTGTGGCCTAACTAGTGTTTTATACAGTTCAAGCATAACCTCCCTGCTCTTATTCTATGCCTTAGCTAATAAAGGAATGTATCCCGTATGCCTTCTTAACCACCTTATCTACCCGATCTATCAAACATGCACTCTGTCCCTCTGTTCCTCTGCATTTCTTAGTATCCTACCATTTATTGTGTATCACTTGCCTTGTTAGTCCTCCCCAAATGCATTACCTCACAAAAATTGCAAAGTACTGCAGTACAGAGACCTGTGTCCTTGTGCATGAAACACAAAAAGTTAGTATGCAAGTACAGCAATAATCAGGAAGGCAAATGGAATGTTGGCCTTTATTGCAAGGAGGATAGAGTATAAAAGCAGAGAAGTCCTGCTACAACTGTACAGGGTAGTGGTGAAGCCACACTTGGAGTACTACGTACAGTTTTGGTCTCCGGATTTAAGGAAGGATATACTTGCCTTGGAGACTGTTCAGAGAAGGTTCACCAGCTTGATTCCAGAGATGAGGGGGTTGACTTATGAGGATAAGTTGAGTAGGTTGGGCCTATACACATTGGAGTTCAGAAGAATGAGAGGTGATCCTATTGAAACTTATAAGATAACGAGAGGGCTCAACAAGGTGGATGCAAAGAGGCTAGTTCCACTCATAGGGGAAACTAAAACTAGGGGACATAGTCTTAGAATAAGGGGCCGTCCATTTAAAACTGAGATGAGGTGGATCGCGGGTCAGGCCAGAGATTGCGCGAGTCGGCAGCGAGGAAGGACTTCAATTTGTTCATGTTGGAGTTCTGCGCATGCGCCACCCGGTGGCCGGGAATGGCTCTGGTCGAGGGCTGGTTCTGGATAAGGGAGGTTCAACCTGTACATCATTTTCCAGTCTTGAGTCCAATCACCCAATACATTAAGATCTGCCTGAAGCCCATGAAAATTGGCTACAGTCCTAATACTCGCAAGATCTTGTTGATCTTGGTGATCTTAGATCATCTGCAAATCTGCAGATTCTGCCCCCAACACCAATATCCAGATCATTAATAAAAATAGTAAAGAGCAACAGTCCCAAAACTGATTCCTGCAGGACATCACTGGTGACCGGTCCAGATCCATCTATAACTACTTTCTGCCTAAATCCTGCCAGCCAGTTCTGAATCCAGCTCAATATATTACCACAGATACCGGATACTTTAGTCTTACAGAGAAGCCTATTGTGCGGTACCTTGAATCTATTGGACAAGTGAAGGGACTGAGGCTCCGACAGCAATACTACCTCCTGGATCCCCTTACCTGCTTCACTCGCAGTCACACCCTCCTGTCCCTGACCACATGACCACCCAACATGGCCCGACCAAAAGACTTTTTATGAAGCCATGTTGGGTGTCCCTAATATGTCCCTCTCTATCCCAAGTGTTCATATATTGCATCCCTAATGATTCCCTCAAGCATCTTATCTATTAGTGTTGTTAAATTAATGCGCCTATAGTTTCCCGGGTCTGTCTTGTCACCTTTTTTAAAGATGGGACTACATTAGCCTCCTTCCAGGCTATAGGAATCTTTCCAGAGTGCAATGAGCTATTAAAAATACAGGCTATTGGCTCACACAATGCATGAGGAGCTGGAGTCCGAGCTTGCGAGACATCATGGAGGGAGAGAGTTACTTGGACCTTTTGCTCCAGGAGGCAGCCACACCCTCTAGATTAAATACTTTAGAATTGACATGTGGTCAGGGACAGGAGGGTGTGACTGTGAGTGAAGCAGGTAAGGGGATCCAGGAGGTAGTATTGCTGTAGGAGCCTCAGTCCCTTCACTTGTCCAGTAGATTTAAGGTTCTTGCAACCCTTGCAAACAAGTGTGCAGACTGCAGCGTGGATGAGCAGACTGACCAAGGCACCATGGTGCAGAAAGCCATTCAAGTGGGGGGAGTAAAGAGGCAAGTGGTTGTAGTAGGGGACAGTATAGTTAGGGGGATAGATAGGGTTCTCTGCAGCCGAGAGCGTGCGTCCCAAAGGCTGTGTTGCCTACCCGGTGCCAGGGTAAAGGACATCTCCTCCGGGCTGGAGAAGAACTTGGAGTGGGAGGGGGTGGATCCAGTTGTTGAGGTGCACGTAGGTACCAATGACATAGGTAGGACTAAGAAAGAGGTTCTGCTGAAAGAGTTTGAACAGCTAGGGGCTAAATTGAAAAGCAGAACCACAAAGGTATTAATCTCTGCATTATTACCTGAGTCACGAGCAAATTAGCATAGGGTAAATAAAATCAGGGAGATGAATGTGTGGCTCAGAGGTTGGTGTGGGAGAAGTGGGTTTCGATTCATGGGGCACCGGCACCAATACTTGAGAAAGAGAGAGCTGTTCCGTGGGGACAGACTACATCTGAATTATGCTGGGACCAGAGTTTTAGCAAATCAAATAACTAGGGAGGTAGACAGGGCTTTAAACTAAATAAGGGGGGGAGGGGGAAGGACGGTCGCAGCGGAGAGAAATCTAGAATGCTAAAGAGAAAAGAAAAGGAAGCAATGCAGGAAAATGATTGTGGAAAGGATAACCAGATTATGTCAGGAAGGGACAGAGCATACAAACAAAAGAGTGCACTAACAAATAAGGTCCAGGTAAGAAAAAATAGCGATAAGACAAATAGGGCTATAGTATAAAATAATGTTAAGATATCTGTGATATCTTCACAGAGCACAGCACACACAGCTTTCTATAATGCCAGATAACATCTCAGAAGTTCTAGTCAGCTGACTCATTTATTCACCTTTAGTTGCAGTAACACAATACATTCACATCCACATTGTGGAGCTACAACATTACAAGCTTACAGACATTACACTTCTCCCTCCTTAATGAAGAAGTCATTATAACAAACATCATACCTAACTTGTATGTTTATACATAACAAAGGATATGGACTTATTTTGCCATATTAACAAATTTAACTTAACTACTTGTTTTCTGTTTCGAAGAGCTTACCTTTGCTTTCGAACACAACCTTCCAAACATGTGTTGAATTTAAAGTCATTCAAGGCTGATCATGAGCAACATTTCCCTCCACGGAATTTCCTTGATTTTCATTTGAACTCACTCTAACTTCAGACTGTTTGTTTTCCTGACTCGGACTCAGACTTAAATTCTGATTTTCTCTTGGATTTGTTTCCAGTACATTGGATGTAGGATTTGCTAGTGGTGCATCAAAACTCTCTGATGAGTCAGAATAAATTGAATAATTTTCACCTTCAACTCCTTCCATGTCTGTAGGTAAAATATGATCAATATGAAGAAACCTAACCTGTCCATTATCAAACATCTTGACCAAATATGTGCGAGGACCACATATCTTTACAACTCTTCCCAGTAACCACTTTACCCATTTATGGTGATGGTTCTTCACTCTCACCTTCTGATTTAATTTCACACTTCTCTCGTTTACTCTATCCTCTATCATGATTCTCTTTCTGTCTTAATTGTGTCTCTTCGACGGACTGTGCCAAATTTGGTTTTAACAACGAGAATCTGGTTCATGGCTGTCATTTGAGAAACAACTCTGCTGGTGTTCTACCAGTAGTTGTATGAGGAGTATTATGATATGTAATTAGAAAATTAGCCAATTTGTGATCCAATGACAACTGTTGTTTCTTTGGATTTGGATCTAACATTTGTTTTATGAGGGCACGTTTTACAATTTGTACAGTGCGCTCTGCTGCACCATTTGAAGCAGGGTGGTATGGTGGAACCTTGGTGTGTTTCACACCATTTTTGCTCGTGACCTGTGCAAATTCTTCTGAATGAAATTGTGGTCCATTATCCGAAACAATTTCTTCAGGGAGGCCAAATGAAGAAAATAAACTTCGCAAAATGTTTAATGTTTTACTTGCTGTTATTTTCCACATTGGAAACACCTCGACCCACTTCGAATGGCTATCAATCACAATGAACAATTGTTGTCCTTCTAACTCAGCAAAATCAATATGTAGCCTTTGCTACACCCTGGGAGGCCATTTCCATGGCTGTAATGGTTCTGATGGTGGATGCTTGCTTATCGATTGACGTGTCGTACACTGACTCACGATTTACTCCATATCCTTATCAAGACCTGGCCACCATAAGTAACTGCGTGCAAAACTCTTGGTCAAGCACATTCCCAGGTGCTGGTCATGGAGGTCTGCCACTAATTTGGACCTGAATTTATTTGGGATAACCACTCTTGCACCCCACATGCTACAATCTTTATTGACTGAAAATTCATTCCTATGAATGAAGAATGGATGAATATCTTTGTCTGTTGCATGGTTTGGCCATCCATTTGCAATATAATCATACACCTTTGACATCACTGAGTCACGTTTGGTTGCTCTACCAATCTCTTCAGCTGTGACTGACAGTTCATCAATGTATGAAAAATAGAATACTTCTTCCCTAGCGGGTGTAACTTGTGATGGGGGAAGGCAATCTAGACATTGCATCAGCATTACTGTGATCAACTGATCATCTGTATTCAATATCATATGTATATGCTGACAAAATCAAAGCCCATCTCTGCAATTGGGCTGCAGCTAATGTTGGAACTGGGGACTTTGGATGGAGGATTGCTGTTAGGGGCTTACGATCCATAACGATGGTAAATTTATGACCATGCAAGTATTTGTGAAACTTCTTGACCCCAAAAATTAATGGCAAAGCTTCCCTTTCGATTTGCACATAATTACTCTCACTGGCACTGAGAGTGCGTGAAGCAAAAGCAATTGATCTCTCCTCCCCACTACGTAATACATGAGAGATTACTGCCCCAACTCCATACGGAGAGGCATCATATGCTAGCTTAATCTCCTTAGATATGTCAGAATGAACTAACATGGTGTTCTCTACCAATTTGCTTTTACACTCAAATACTGTATCACATTCTTTTGACCACTTCCAATGGACCTGTTTTTTCAAAAGTTCATTCAGTGGATGGAATACTGTAGCCAAATTTGGTATGAACTTCCCATAATAGTTCAAAAGACCCAAATATGACCGAAGTTCAGTGACATTCCTGGGAGTGGGTGCATTTCTAATTGCATCCAGTTTTCCCATGGTTGGATGTAAACCATCTTTGTCTACTCTGTACTCTTAAGTACTCCACTGAGTTTTGAAATAACTCACACTTACGAGCAGACTCTTGTACTCTGTGCTTCTCTAGCCATTTGAGGACTTCATTCAATATGTTATTATGAATTTGCCTATTTGGTGCTGAAATTAGTATGCCAACTAAATAACATACTACCCTTTCAATACCTTGCAAAATCTGGTTCATCACCCCTTGGAATATGGCAGGGGCGGAAGACACTCCAAACGGTAGCCTATTAAATTGACATAGGTCTAGATGAGTATTTATAGTCAAACATGACTTGGACTCCTCATCTAGTTCAAGCTGTAGGTAGGCATTCGCAAGATCCAGTTTTGAGAAGATCTGACCACCTGTCAGTGTTGTGAACAAATCTTCTATATTTGGTAATGTATTGGGGACATTACCCTCTTGAACCTGGTTTACGGTTATCTTATAATCACCACACAATCTTACCTTACCATCGGACTTAGGTACAACAACAATGGGTGTAGCCAAATTACATCGATCTATCTTAGAAATAATGTTCTCAGTCTCTAGTCTTTTGAGTACTTGCTCAACTTTCGCCTTGGGTGCATATGGTACGGAACGTGGCTTGTAGTAAACCGATCCAGCGTCCTTCTGTACCCTGACACTCGCCTGAAGCCTTGGATCGGACTGCCCGTTTCACAGAACACCTTCGGATAACTCTTGATATCATCCGTTGATGCAAATCTCGTTTCAACATGAAAAATTTCACTCCAATCTAGCTTCAGTGATCTCAACCAATTTCTTCCTTGTAAGGCAGGCTCGTCTCCTTTCCCTACTATTGGAGGCAAGTTCTGAAATTGATCCTTGCATTTCACCGGTACGGTGATACGACCTACCACAGGAATTTTCTCTCCCGAGTAGCCCCGGAGCTCTATCTTGGATTTCTCCAATGGGAAATCACGCAATTTGTCGAGGTATAGCGACTCCAGTACTACACTCATGAATGCACACGTGTTGAATTCCACTGGTATCTTGAATCCCGCAACCTCGATGTGTATTTTGATACTTTTCGAATCGCTGTCCGTTAACCTCGTGCTCCTGATGACATGTAACTCTAACACCTCCTCGTCCTGTTGTCGTTCTTCCATGCTATGTAGTCTCTGGGGATCTCTACTCCTAGCTTTGAAAGCTGGTTTACCCTTCAATCGGCATGCCTTCGCAAGATGCCCAGTTTTCATGCAGAAGAAACACTCTGCCTTCACATATGGACAACTTTGAGCAATGTGTTGTCCCAGGCACCTATAGCATGACTTCAATGTTTTGTTACAATTTCCAGTTTCTGAGACTTTGGGCCCCCACCGTCTTTTACTTTGAATCTGCAGGCGGTTCACCTCGGTTGACTGACGACCGTAATTATTATGAAATTCTCGGGAATATTGATCAGCCATGCTCATCGACCTCGCTGCCTGACAAGCAATCTCAAAAGTCAAGTCATCCGTCGTCAATAACTTTCTTCTGATCCCACAAACAAAACAAGCCCGCAATGCTCGATTTTGAAAGTTTCCGAAATTGCAGTTAGATAGCTTTTTTAATGCTACAATGTACTCACTGATATCTTCATCAGTCTTTTGATTTCGTATACCGAAACGATAGCTTTCAGCAATTTCTAACTGTTTGGGGTTGTAGTGCTGCTCCAGCTTCATTAAAATCTCTTTGGCTCGTCAGGCACAAGCAGATTTCTCAGAGTTTCATACAATTCCAGACCCGCTTCAAATAAGAAATTCGCTCTCTTACATTCCATCACAGCCCGGTTCTGATCAGCATTCTCTGGAACTTCGATTATATTACTTGCAGTGAAATATATTTCTAGCCTGTCCCATATGCCTTAAACCTTTTCTGGTCGCGTTTATATTCACCTAAGTGTCCCATTACTGCCACGTGTGCCGCAATTTTGTCTCTGCAGTGCAGACAGTGTGCTCATTTTTTTACCTCGGATTTTGTAGCTATTTCCAAAGATAGAAAAGCTTCCAAAGTCTCTCTTTCGGCTGGCTGAATCCTTCACCAACAAAATTTCAGCTTTATATCATCCGGAAAATCCCATCTCGTCACCAAATGTGGTATATTCACAGAACACAGCAGACACAGCTTTCTATAATGGGAGACAGCATCTCAGAAGTTCCGGAAGCTTTTGGTCAGCTGACTCATTTATTCACCTTTAGTTGCAGCAACACAATATGTCTACATCCACAGTGTGGAGCTACAACATTATATACAGACATTACAATATCTAATAATGTTTAAAAGCATTGTACCTAAATGCACAAAGCATCTGTAATAAGGTAGACGAATTAACAGCGCAAATAGATGTAAACGGATACGATATAGTTGCAATTACAGAGACTTGGTTGCAGGGTGACCAAGGTTTGGAACTGAATAGCCAAATATATTCGATATATAGAAAGGACAGGCAAAAAGGAAGAGAGGGTGGTATAGTGTTGTTAGTAAAGAATGAAATCAGAGCAATCGTGAGAAAGGATATTAGCTCAGAAAATCAAGATGTAGAATCAGTCTGGGTGGAGCTAAGGAGCACCAAGGGGCAGAAAACATTGGTGGGAGTTGTCTATAGGCCTCCAAACAGTAGTGGTAGTGTAGGGGACGGCATCAAACAGGAAATTAGAGATGCATGTAACAAGGGTACTAGAGTAATCGGAGGTGACTTTAATCTACATATAGACTGGCCAAACCAAATTAGTAATAATACTGTGGCAGATGAATTCCTGGAGTGTGTACAAGATGTTTTTTTAGACCAGTATGTTGAGGAGCCTACTAGGGAATAGGCTATCCTAGATTGGGTATTGTGTAATGAGAAGGAGTTAATTAACAGTCTTGTTGTGCGGGGTCCTTTAGGGAAGAGTGATCATAACATGATTGAATTCTTCATTAAGATGGAAAGTGAAGTCGTGAAATCCGAAACTAAGGTCCTAAATCTAAACAAAGGAAACTACGAAGGTATGGGGAATTAATTGGCTATGATAGATTGGGACGATTCATTAAAAGGCATGATGGTGGATAGGCAATGGCTAACATTTAAGGAACAAATGCATGAATTGCAACAGTTATACATTCCTTTCTGGCGTAAAAACACAAAAGGAAAAGTGGCCCAACCATGGCTAACAAAAGAAATTAGGGAAAGTATTAGATCCAAAGAGGAGTTATACAAAGTTGCCAGAAAAAGTAGCAAACCTGAGGATTGGGAGCAGTTTAGAATTCAGCAAAAAAGGACTAAGAGATTGATTAAGAGGGGAAAAATAGAGTATGAGAGTAAACTTGCAAGGAACATAAAAACCGACTGCAAAAGTTTCTACAAGTACATAAAAAGAAAAAGATTAGTGAAGACAAATGTAGGTCCTTTACAGACAGAAATGGGAGAATTTGTAATGGAGAACAAGGAAATGGCAGAACAATTAAATAAATACTTCAGTTCTGTTTTCACAGAAGAGGACACAAATAACATCCCAGAAATGCTAGGGAATCAAGGGTCTAGTGAGCAAGAGGAATTAAAAGAAATGATTATTAGTAAGAAAATAATGGGACTGAAGGCCTGATGATCTGTATCCTAGAGTACTAAACAGGTAGCTATGGAAATAGTAGATGCATTGGTTTTCATCTTCCAAAATTCTACAGATTATGGAACAGTTCCTGCGGATTGGAGCGTGGCAAATGTAACCCCACTATTTAAAAAAGGAGGGAGAGAGAAAACAGGGAACTACAGACCAGTTAGCCTAACATCAGTAGTAGGGAAAATGCTAGAGTCTATTAAAAAGGTTGTGATAACAGCACACTTAGATAATATCAATGAGATTAAACAAAGTCAACATGGATTTATGAAAGGAAATTCACGTTTGACAAACCTACTGGAGTTTTTTGAGGATGTAACTGATAGATTAGATAAGGGAGAACAAGTGGATGTAGTGTATTTGGATTTTCAGAAGTCCTTTGATAAAGTCCCACATAAGAGGTTAGTGTGCAAAATTAAAGCACATAGGATTGGAGGCAATGTATTGGCATGGATTGAAAATTGGTTAACTGACAGAAAACAGAGAGTAGGAATAAACGGGTCTTTTTTGGGATGGCGGGTAGTGACTAGTACGGTACCAGAAGGATCAGTGCTTGGGCCCCAGCTATTCACTATATATATAAATGGTTTGGATGAGGGAACCAAATGTAATATTTCCAAGTTTGCTGACGACACAAAACTAGGTGGGATTGTGAGTTGTGAGGAGGATGCAAAGACACTGCAAGATGACTTAGATAGCTTGAGTGAGTGGACAAACACACGGCAGATGCAGTATAACGTGGATAAATGTGAAGTTATCCACTTTGGTAGGAAAAACATAAGGACATTTAAATGGTGATGGCTTAGGAAGTTTCGATGTACAGAGGGACCTGGGTGTCCTTGTACACCAGTCATTGAAAGCAAACATGCAGGTGCAGCAAACAATTAGGAAGATAAATGGTATGTTGGCCTTCATTGCAAGAGGATTTGAGTACAGGAGCAAGGATGTCTTACTACAGTTATACAGGGCCTTGGTGAGACCACACCTGGAGTATTGTGTGCTGTTTTGATCTCCTTACCTAAGAAAGGATATATTGCCATAGAGGAAGTGCAGCAAAGGTTCACCAGACTGATTCCTGGGATGGCATGACTGTCGTATGAGGAGAGATTGGGTCGACTAGAACTGTATTTACTAGAGTTTAGAAGAATGAGAGGGGAAATCTCATTGAAACGTATAAAATTCTGACTGGGTTGGATAGACTGGATGCGGGGAGGATGTTTCCCCTGGCTGGGAAGTGTAGAACAAGGGGTCACAGTCTCAGAATACGGGGTAGGAAATTTAGGACCGAGATGAGGAGAATTTTTTCACTCAGAGAGTTGTAAATCTGTGGAATTCTCTACCACAGAAGACATTGGAGGCCAAGTCACTGAATATATTTAAGAGGGAGATGGATAGATTTCTAGAAATCAAGGGGTATGGGGAAAAAGCGAGAATATGGTGTTGAGATGGAGTATCAGCCATGATCATATTGAAATGCGGTGTGGACTCGAAGGGACGAATGGCCTTCTACTGCTCCTATTTTCTATGTTTCTATGTTTCTATGCCCCATTTCCCTGAGGACCCTCGAGTGAATATCATCTGGCCTGGCTGCTCTACCTATTTTCAAGTTCTTAATTCTTTTTAAAACAGTATGTTCATCTATGTTAATGTTACTAGTTTTATTAGTAACGTTATTAAATTCTAATAGTCGAGCATCGACTTCAAGGGTGAAGACTGATGCAAAGTACTCATTTAATATTTCCGCCATACCCAGTGAATCCTTTGTAACCTGTCCTTGAATATCCTTCAATGGCCCAATACAGACTTTTGACAGTTCTCTGGCTCTTCATACAACTGAAAAAGCTTTTCCCATTACTTCCACAGTTGTCTGCAATCCTTTTGTCCATTGGCCTTTTTGTTCATCAAACCAACCGCATTCATTGGCCAACACTTGGGTGATTCTTCCAAAAGTAAAAGCTTATTTGTGACACATGACGCCTCTCTGATCTCTAACCTCTAATATCTTCCTATCTTGTCTCTTTGTGTTATCAATACAACTATGGTCATTAACATCTGAGCTTTCCCTCTTATTTAACCATAGCTGCATATATGCCACATCACTCCTCCCTACATCCTCATTGTGTTGAAATTAAAAAGCATGGCAATCTCCCACTCCATCTCATTCTTTTCCAGGGCCTCCAAACTGTCGATCTCATTGTCTTCCTCAATCTCTCTTTCCTAATACAGTTTTGAGGCTTTTAAACTCAAACTGGTGTCACCTCGCCACATTGTGTCCAGAAGCAGAAGGAAATAACAGACCTTAAGAAAGCTGCCAAGGTAAGACTACGCAACAGTACCATTGCTGGCTCAAGTATGCATATTGCAAAGCTTCGCCAGTCATCCTGTTACCTATTTACTCTGTCTCATTCAAAGCAATCAAACAATTCTTTGAGGATGTAACGAACAGGGTGTAAAAGGGGAACCAGTGGTTGTGGTGTATTTGGACTTCCAGAAGGCATTTGACAAGGTGGCACATAAAAAGTTACTGTACAACATAAAAGTTCATGGGGTTGGGGGTAATATGTTAGCATGGATAGAGGATTGGCTAACTAACAGAAAACAGAGTCGGGATAAATGGTTAATTCTCGGATTGGCAATCAGTAACTAGTGGGGTGCCGCAGGGATCAGTGCTGGGACCCCAACTATTTACAATCTATTAACGACGTGGAAGAAGAGACTGAGTGTAATGTAGCCAAGTTTGCTGACGATACAAAGATGGGAGGAAAAGTAATGTGTGAGGAGGACGCAAAAAATCTGCAAAAGGACATAGACAGGCTAAGTGAGTGGGCAAAAATTTGGCAGATGGAGTATAATGTTGGAAAGTGTGAGGTCATGCACTTTGGCAGGAAAAATCAAAGAGCAAGTTATTATTTAAATGGAAAAAGATAGCAAAGTGCTGCAGTACAGCAGGATCTGGGGGTACTTGTGCATGAAACACAGAAGGATAGTATGCAGGTACAGCAAGTGATCAGGAAGGCCAATGGAATCTTGGCCTTTATTGCAAAGGGAATGGAATATAAAAGCAGGAAAGTCTTGCTACAGCTATACAGGGTATTGATGCGGCCACACCTGGAATACTGCATGCAGTTTTGGTTTCCATATTTACAAAAGGATATACTTGCTTTGGAGGCAGTTCAGAGAAGGTTCACTAGGTTGATTCTGGAGATAAGGGGGTTGACTTATGAGGAAAGGTTGAGTACGTTGGGCCTCTACTCATTGGAATTCAGAAGAATGAGAGGTGATCTTATCGAAACGTATAAGATTATGAGGGGGCTTAACAAGGTGTATGCAGAGAGGATGTTTCCACTGATGGGGGAGACTAGAACTAGAGGGCATTATCAGAATAAGGGGCCGCCCATTTAAAACTGAGATGAGGAGAAATTTCTTCTCTCAGAGGGTTGTAAGTCTGTGGAATTTGCTGCCTCAGAGAGCTGTGGAAGCTGGGGCATTGAATAAATTTAAGACAGAAATAGACAGTTTCTTAAACGATAAGGGAATAAGGGGTTATGGGGAGCAGGCAGGGAAGTTGAGCTGTCTATGATCAGACCAGCCATGGTATTGAATGGCGGAACAGGCTCGAGGGGCTGTATGGCCTACTCCTGCTCCTATTTCTTATGTTCTAATGTAACCTCACAGTTCTTTGATTGTTTACAATTTATGACCAAATTCAAGATTCAACTTGCAACTGGAAATGCTGTCACAGTAAAATCTTCAAAGAGCTACATCAAAAATCCTTCCAATACAACCTAGCCTCACGATGCATGTTCATATCTTCACACTAATGTTAAGATGTAGGTCGGACACTTGGGAGTCACTGGATATAAACTTCCACCATTTCAACTCTATTCTCTGCTTGCTGAACAAGGTGGTTCATAACATAATGGAATAAATGTAGATAGGAAGAATACTAGCAAGTTTCAGGCCGCTTGACAGATTTTGAGGCCACATTGGTCATTTTGATAATGCCCAATTAGGATAGACCCAGATGTTAATTATTTTTCTGATAACTGCTCACTCATTCACTTACTTACTGTCACACAGGCAAACATTCAAGCATACCACCATCATACACAGTATATTGCCATGTAAGCATTGTTGGAAGTGCTTCTTTACAGCCAACAAATGTCCCAGAAATCCCGGTTTCTCCTTCCTGCGGGCATGCGACTGGATTCTACAAAAAAGATGCGCACCTACCTGTTCCTGCTGTGCCCACGCGAGTTCCCGGTCCGGAGGCCTCCACTGACTGCGCGTTGCAGTGCGGCACATCTGCATGTGCGCAGGGCTGGAGCTGCAGTCACATGGCTCTGGGCAGCCAATCAAGGTAAAGTATGTTCTCATTGAGTTCCCATTATTATGAATGAGAAACTCCCCCAAAGACACAAAACATTATTAAAAAATAGAAAAAAATAGACTACATATTTAACATTAATTTAAATTAAAGCTATTTATGTATTTTTTTAAAAATCTGATTTTTTAAAAAGTTTTTTTAATTATGTTTTAAAATAAATTTAATATAGTGGGCAGGGTTTTTAAAAAAATGTGTTTTTAAATTTTTTTTAATGTTTTAAGTGTGATTTAAAATTCTTACGCCTGTAAAAGTAGGCCGTGCGCCTGCTTTTATCAGGCGCAAGAGTTTTCAGGATATCTGCTGGGCATGATATGGGCAAATACCGCAATCTTGCCCATGCGAATGTCCTGGCTGCTGAGATGCGTTGGATCTGTCAAGCTCCAGCTTGACAGATCAGAAAAGCCGGTTTTCAGCGCATGCGCATTGTGCGCTGAAAACCGGCTTTAGAGATGGCTTCCCGGATCCGTATACACTCAGCACGGACCCAGGAGGCAGGAATTTCAGGGCCATTATAAAACATTCTTCTGTTTGTGTAAGCTTGTAACAGGAGTCAGCCAAAGTCCAAGTGTCACAGAAACAAGGAGAACCTCACAGCATCCAATATCACTCACCATCTGTCACAAGCACAAGCACAGCTCCATCTAACCAGGAAGATTTAGAGAGGGGGAAACCTTGATGAGGTGGTGATTCACAGCGTACATGCGTAGGAACCAGTTGTGCAATTGAAGTAGTGGCACGTGCTCACTTCCTTCCACAGTTACAGAGCCCAGGATTCAGATCTCATAGGACCTGTATTTTTTTAATCGTTCATGGGATGTGGGCATCGCTGGCAAGGCCAGTATTTATTGCCCATCCCTAATTGCCCTTGAGAAGATGGTGGGGAGCCACCTTCTTGAATCGCTGCAGTCCGTGTGGAGAAGATACTCCCACAGTTCTGTTACTTAGGGAGTTCCAAGATTTTGAACCAGTGATAATGAAATAACAGCGATATATTTTCAAGTCAGGATGGTGACTTGGAGGAGATGGTGTTCCCATGTGCCTGCTGCCCTTGTCCTTCTAGGTGGTAGAGGTCTCGGATTTGGGAGGTGCTGTTGCAGAAGCCTTGGCGAATTGCTGCATTGCATTTTGTAGATGGTGCACACTGCAGCCATGGTGCACCGGTAGTAGAGGGAGTGAATGTTTAAGGTGGTGGATGGGGTGTCAATCAGGCGGGCTGCATTGTCCTGGATGGTGTTGAGCTTTTTGAGTGTTGTTGGAGCTGCACTCATCCAGGCAACTGGAAAGTATTCCATCACAGTCCTGACTTGTGCCTTGTAGATGGTGGGAAGATTTTGGGAGACAGGAGGTGAGTCACTCGCTGGAGAATACCCAACCTCTGACCTGCTCTTGTCACCACAGTATTTATGTGGCTGGTCCAGTTAAGTATCTGGTCAACAGTGACTCCCAGGATGTTGATGGTGTGGGATTCAGAGATGGTAATCCGTTCAATATCAAGGGGCGGCGGTTAGACTCTCGCTTGTTGGAGATGGTCATTGCCTGGCACTTGTGTGGTGCAAATGTTACTTGCAGCTTATCAGCCCAAGCCTGAATGTCGTCCAGATCTTGCTGTATGCGTGCACGGACTGCTTCATTATCTAAGGAATTGCAAATGCAACTGAACACTGTGCAATCATCAGCGAACATCCCCACTTCTGATCTTATGATGGAAGGAAGTTAATTGATGAAGCAGCTGAAGATGGTTGGGCCTAGGATGTGACCTTGAGGACCTCCTGCAGCAATGTCCTGGGGCCGAGATGATTGACCTCCAACAATCAAAACCATCTTCCTTTGTGCTAGGTATGACTCCAGCCAGAGGAGAGATTTCCCCCTGATTCCCATTGAATTCAATTGTACTAGGGCTCCTTGATGCCACATTTGGTCAAATGCTGCCTTGATGTCAAGGGCAGTCACTCTCACCTCACCTCTGGAATTCAGTTTTTTTGGGCCAAGGCTGTAATGAGGTCTGGAGCTGAGCGGTCCAGATGGAACCCAACCGAGCATCGGTGAGCAGGTTATTAGTGAGTAAGTGCCGCTTGCTAGCACTGTCGACAACACCTTCCATCACTTTGCTGATGATGGAGAGTAGACTGATGGGGCAGTAATTGGCCAGATTGGATTTGTCCTGCTTTTTGTGGCCAGGACATACATGGGCAATTTTCCACATTTTTGGGTAGATACCAGTGTTGTAGCTGTACAGGAACAGCTTGGCTAGAGGTTCAGCTGATTCTGGAGCACAAGTCTTCTGCACAACAGGCAGGATGTTGTTGGGGCCCATTGCCTTTACTGTATCCAGTGTGCGCAGCCGTTTTTTGATCTCACGTGGAGACTGGCTTCTGTGATGGGGGAGACCTCGCGACGAGGCTGATGGATTATCCACTCAGCACTTCTGGCTGAAAATGGTTGCGTATGCTTCAGCCTTGTCTTTTGCACTCACATGCTGGGCTCAGACATCATTGAGGATGGAGATGCTCATGGAGCCTCTTCCTCCCATTAGTTTAATTGTCCACCATCATTCATGACTGGATGTGGCAGGACTGCAGAGCTTTGATCTGATCCGTTGGTTGTAGGATCACTTAGCCCTGTCTATAGCATGCTGTTTCTGTTGTTTAGCATGTATGTAGTCCTGTTTTGTGGCTTCACCATTTTGGCACCTCATTTTTAGATATGCCTGGTGCTGCTCCTGGCATGCTCTTCTACACACCTCATTGATACCCTAGATGGTAATGGTAGAGTGAGGGATTGCCGACCCATGATGTTACAGATCGTGGTGAAATACAATTCTGCTGCTGCTGAGGTCCACAGCACCTCATGGATACCCAGTTTTGAGCTGCTAGATCTGTTCTGAATCAGTCCCATTTAGCATGGTGGAGGGTGTTGTCAGTGTGAAGACGGGACTTCGTCTCCACAATAACTGTGTGGTGGTCACTCATACCAATACTATCATGCACAGATGCATCTGCAACAGATAGATTGGTGAGGTCTAGGTCAAGTAGATTTTTCCTTTGTGTTTACTTTCTTACCAGCTGCTGCAGGCTCAGTCTGGCAGCTATGTTCTTCAGAACCCAGACAGCTCGGTCAGTAGTGGTGCTACCGAGCCACTCTTGGTGGTGGACCTTGAAATCCCCCACCCAGAGTACATTCCGTGCCCTTGCTTCTTCCAAGTGGTGTTTAACATGGAGGAGTACTGATTCATCAGCTAAGGGACGGCGGTAGGTAGTAATAAGCAGGTTTCCTTGCCTATGTTTGACCGATGCCAGGAGACTTCATGGGGTTCGCAGTAAATGTTGAGGATTTCCAGAGCCACTCTCTCCAACTGTATACTGTTAAGTATGGAAGAACTCCACAAGACTGAGTACTGTGAGCTAAAACTGATGTGACCTTGGTCTCTTTAATACAACTCCAGAGTGCCTAAGCAGCATGGCAGACAACCTTTTATACTCCCTTGCACGAGGTGTGCAGGTGACCCTTGGGCCTCCAACAGTTGCGCCCTCTGGTGGCAAGTCTTACACAGTTACAATGTTTACATACATAACACTGTGCAGTCACCCAGGGATGGTGTTGGAGGAGTCTGGGACTTTGCCTGAAAGACATGATTCTGTGAGTATGACAAAGGTTGTTGCTTGACTAGTCTGTGGGACAGTTCTCCCAATTTCGGCATAAGTCCCCAGATGTTAGTGAGGAGGACTTTACAGGGTCGACTGGTGTGCCATTGTTGTGTCCGGTGCCTAGGTCGATGTCGGTTGGTCCGTCCAGTTTTATTCTTAGTATACTTCTTTGTAGCAGTTTGGTACAACTGAGTGACTTGCTAGGCCATTTCAGAGGGCTGTTAAGAGTCAACCACATTGCTGTGGGCCTGAACTCACATGTAGGCCAGACCAGGCAAGGACGGCAGATTTCCTTCCCTAAACGTGGGTTTTTGCAACAGTTCATGGTCACCAAATCTGACATGAACTTTTTATTCAGATTTATTTCATTAACTGAGTTTAAATTCCTCATGTCTCCGGATCATTAGTCCAGGCATCTGGATTACTGGTCCAGTAATATAACTACTATGCTACTGTATCCTTACAAAAAGAAGATTGCTCTCTGAGCGCAATCATCTACTAGCCATTTGAGTCTTTGCAAAGCACTTTAAAAGGATGGCTAAGATTGTCCAGGTGTTCACTCGCTACATTTGTGCAGCAGCGATACTCTGCATTTCAGTGTGCGTGGCAACTCTGGGGCCTCGGCAGGGGTTGGTATTAAGACCATTGCTTTTCTTGTTATATATAAATGACCAGGACTTGGGTACAGAGAGTACAATTTTGAAGTTGCAGGTGATGCAAAACTTGGCAACGCAGCAAAAAGTGAGCAAGCTCATAGCGCTTCAGGAGTCACAGACAGACTGGTAAAATGGGCCTACGCGGCAAAGGTAATTTAATGCGGATAAGTGTGAAGAGATGCACTTTGGGAGGAACAACATGGAGAGGCAGTATAATCTATTTTGATGGGGGTTGTAAGAGCAGAGGGTGCATATTCAGAAATCTTTGAAGGTAGCAGGGCAAGTTGATAAGGTGGTTAAAGCTAATGGGATACTTGGCTTTGTAAATAGGGGCTGTAGGATTTGGCCAGTGCCAACATCAGTGTGCGTAAGGGCCGGAAGGATTTTTGGACTTTTAAAATGGATCTGTACCCTTTTAACATGGAGACGCACATGGGCTGCGTTTCAAAATGGAGTTTGGAGTTTTGGACTTTAAAAGGACCGATTTTTGGTTTCTGTGAAGTATAGCAGGAGCTGTCTGTCTTTTCGGTTGCCATGGGACCAGTCTCAATGCTGACATCATGAAAGGCAGGGGCCTTTTCATTTCGAACTTTGTGTGATTTGTGGAAAAACACTTTTTGTCCATGGAGCCGGGATAACTGGATGGACAATGAGGTTTGCAGGCCAAATGTAACACCTCTGGACTCTTTCAATGAAGGAGCAGTCAAGAACTCAACAAACAGTTCGCACTTCGAGAAGTGCTCATCTACAGAAATGGCCTACCATTGCTTTCATCAAGATGACCAATCCAAGACAGAGACGTCACCAGGAAGACCAACTAGCATCTCTGTGACCATGGTAACCAGGAATCGCTCAGCCAGTTTTCTGTATTATACGGGGTATAAATATGCTGAATTTTGGGGATTCAGGGCTTACTTTTCTCGACCATCTGGAATGGGGTTCCCCACGTGGCTACGCGTCCGTCAACTCTCCAGGAATACTCGAAGTGAGTGCCTCGCCCTACCGCCTGAACATAACTCTCTAGGCCTCATCGCATGCCTCTGTAGGGCACGGTTTTGTCTTTAGATTCGAACAGACCCGGGGCCACGTGAATCAACGACAAGGGCTGGTAATTATATCCAGCATACACCTCTGGAAATCTCCAAGACCGCCGTCGTGTTTGGCTGCAGAGGAACTGTAAGTATCCAAGACGCAGGCTAACACGTGTGTGTGTGAGGAGGCTTCCAAGTGTGGGTTCTGACCAAACCGGGAGAGGGCTTTAGTTAGAAGGGTTTCCATATCTAGGCTTAGATTCTGGGAAGGGGGTTGGTTCGGCATAACCGACAGGATGGGTATTTAGTCTAAGGTTTTTAAGCAAGTGTCCATAGTCACCTACTCTTTAAGCCATAAGCGAGGGGAGTAGGGGTTGTCGTTTTGTGAGTGTAATAAAAGGAATCGATTTTTGATCAACCTGAACCGTTTCGTTTTGTCTGCGTCAATTATAATCTATCCATAGTAACTCCTTGTGTCCGAACTTGGGCTTTTGGGGCTTGTGGTTCGCGGTATAATTTGGAAGACCAACTGGGTGGCATCCGTTCACGGCCGGGTTACACAGTAATCCCGCTGGGGACGCAGCACATCAGGCATAGAAGACCTATCTGACTTTGGTCTCTCTCTCTCTCTCCGTGGGATTACCCGCTAATTGACAGGCTAGGTAGGAACTATTGGCAAAAGCTCCTGCCATCCAAAGGAAAACAACCCGAACCGGGGAGTTTTAAAGCATGGGTCAACTCAAGGGAGAGACACGGGGCACACAAAACACCCTACAGGGCATTGAATACAAAAATAAGCAAGGCATGCTAAACATTTACAAATCACTGGTTAGGCCTCAGCTGGAGTGTTGTGTACAATTCTGGGCACCACACATTAGGAATGGCCTCCTTCTGTGCTGTATCATTCTATGATTCTATCTGTGGCAGAGCTCCCAAGCACAGTCAGTGTATCTTTTGTGAATGCTTAGACCACTGCTATACTGCACTCCAATCTACAATAGGCTCTTTCGTCTGTCTTCAACATGCAGGAGGATTTTCATTTTTGGGAGCTGGAGAGGTGGGGGGGTGGGGGGGCGGGGTGGGGTGGGTGGGAGGGGACACATCCAGATTCTTCCCTCCCCTATCAAAGGATAGTTAATGTTCCAGAAAGCAGGAAGATGAGCGAGCCAGCATAGCAATGGTTGGGATGACAGTTGCGGGGCCTTTTCCATGTTACCCTAATACTTGCAGTTTGTCCCATATAAAAAGGCCTTTTTCAGGTGTCTATCTTTCCAATCCACACCAATATTCTTTGGTACCTCGATTAGTTTCATCCAGTTCACACTATCATAGGCTTTTTCAAAATCTACAAAGCAAATGTCCATCTCTTGATTATGTTATATTCTCCCTAATCCCTCTCTTGTTCTACATCCTTTGCAAAACCCAAATTGATCTTTGACACGATACTGTACCTCTTTTGTTCTTAACCTTTTTGTAAGTACACTGAGCATAATCTTTGAGGCAGTTGCAATCTAGCCGATGGTACGAAACGCGTCACATTTCTTAATATTTAGCTTTTTTCCCCAGAGGCATCATAATGATTTTCATGAAATCATCTGGCCATTCCCCTTTCAGCTACATTGGTTTCATATAAATCAATAAAGTCATTCAGTGCCGCCACTCATGTTTTTAATTAATTCGGCTGGAATCTCACCAACGCCTGCAGCCTTTTTATTCTCAAACTCACACTGCATCCCCTCTTCACTTAAGCACTTCAGGGCCCATGAAATCAATTTCCACCTCCACTTCCTTTCTTATTTCAATGTCAACTGGCTTTTACTCTTTGGCATACAGTTTTCAACATATTCTTGCCATCTGTTTCTTACATTGGGTCGATAAATTGTCCATCTTTATTTTTCATTGATTTAACTCATTCCTTGTCCGTTTAAATCATCCATTCTCCTCACTCTCCTATCCAACTCCTCAAACTCTTCACATAGTCCCTTTGACCAGATTTCTCTAGCCTCATCAGTCTCTCTCCTGAACTCCAAAATGTTTATCTGCCCTCCTGTGTTCACAATTTTCCATTTCAAGCAGTATTTCATGGGAAATAAAAGAAGAAGATATTAACTGGACCACTGAACAGAGAACTGAAAGATTAGCAAAGAGTTTGATATGGAGTGTGGAACTAAAATGTGGATGCTGAGGAAAGAGAAGCCCAATCTAATACAGAACTTTGAGATGTGGGTTTGGAGATGCATGGAGAAAGTAAAATCACTAAGAAAAGTCAAGAGGAAGTGTTGGGAATGATACAAGAAGAACATAGTTATAGAAGCATAGAATCATAGCAACTTACAGCACAGATGGAGGTCATTTTAGCCCATCGTGTCTGAGCCGGCCAACAAAGAGCTATCCAGCCTAATCCCACTTGCCAGCTCTTGGTCTGTTGCCCTGTAGGTTACGGCACTTCAAGTTCTTTTTAAATGTGGTCAGGGTTTCTGCCTCTACGAACCTTTCAGCCTGTGAGTTCCAGACCCCCACCACCCTCTGGGTGAAGATATTTCCCCTCAAATCCCCTCTAACCATTCTACCAATGACTTTAAATCTATGCCTCCTAGTTGTTGACCCCTCTGCTAAGGGAAATAGATCGGACCTATTCATTCGATCTAGGCCCCTCATAACTTTATACACCTCAATAAGATCTCCACTGTTCCAAAGAAAACAACCCCAGCTTATCCAATCTTTCCTCAAAGCTAAAATTCTCCAGCCCACGCAACATCTTCGTAAATCTCTTCTGTACCTTCTCTAGTGCAATCACAATTTCCTGTAATGTAGTGACCAAAACTGCACGCAATACTCTAAGCTGTACACTAGTTTGAATGATGTCATCACAAAAAGACAAATAAATTGGATTAGGCACGTGCTGAAAGTGGATGAGATGCTGAAAGAAGTGTTAGCTTGGAAAATGGAAAGGAAAAACTCAAGAGGGAGAAAAAGTATGCTTCTGGACCACCTGAAGAATGGGAGATCAAATGGAGAATTGAAGAGAGAAGCACAAGATAGAACGGATTGGAGAAGGAAGACTTGAGCTGGAGTCAGACCACTGATGATGATGGCACAAAATAAGGAATTGAATTTGTTGCACTTCATTTGTCCTTTCTCCAGGTGTTTCTTTCAGATAGTGTAGAATAAGGTGGCCATTTAGCAAAGGATGGGAATTGATGTTGACTGAGGTAATGCAGAAGATAATGTTGATGATGGTGCTTTAGAGCACAATGGACGTTGACCCTACTGCTTTGTTTCTCAATTTATTTTTAAACCTGGCTATTTGTATCAGAATTTGGCCACTGGAAGTGATGATTTAAATTTTTTTAAAGACATGAATCTGGAGACATTCCATTTATATGTAGGTGGTGGGCTCCTTCTGTTACTGAGCAATAATTATAGGAACTCAGAGTTCATTATTTTCCATTTATTTGGTTTCAGCTTCTCTCTATTATTAGGGTAATAATTATTATTGAGGTGTCAGCTGTGGCTCCGTTGGTAGCACTCTCGCCTCTGAGTCAGAAGGTTGTGGGCTCAAGCCTTACTCCAGAGAATTGAGCAGAAAATCTAGACTGTCACTCCAGTGCAGTATTAAGGGAGGGCTGCACTTTCAGATGAGCTGTTAAACCGAGGCCCCGTCTTCCCTCTCAGGTGGAAATAAAAGATCCCATGGCATTATTTTGAAGAAGAGCAGGGGAGTTCTCCCTGGTGTCCTGGCCAATATTTATCTCTCAACCAACATCACTAAAAAACATATTATCTGGTCATTATCACAATGCTGTTTGTGGGAGCTTGCTGTGTGCATTTTGGCTGTCATTTTCCCGATGTTATAACAGTGACTAGACTTCAAAATTACTTAATTGGCTGTAAAGCACTTTGGGACATCTTGAGATTGTGAAATGCAAGTCTTTCTTTTGAAGGTGACTATGTTTACAATTTATAGGGCCCAAGTTTCGGGCCGCGCCTAGAACGGCGCAGGCCCGACCTGGACGCCCGTTTTTCGCGCTGGAAAGTGCGCCGAAAAAATATTTGCATATTCTGCGGCTCCCTGGAGGTCTTCAGCAGCTTGGTGCGGCGCGCATAGAACAGCGGGGGGCGGAGCAACAGACTCGCGCCGATTCTACAAGTAGTGGGGGGGCAGGGCTAATTTAAATAAGGCAACGTCGTGCCGGAAACCCTGCGCGTGCATTTCCATTTTTAATGTAATCGTAATTGTAACGTGACTATCTGTATGTCCCACCTTGCAGAAAGACACACTCTGTAAAAAGTTATATTTTACTCTTTGCAGAAGAAATTGGCCCACAACAAAAGGGATGCAACTCGGACAGGAGGAGGCATGCCCAATCTGCATCCACTGACACCCTTGGAACAGAGGGTAGCTGCTATGGTGAGTCGTACATGGAGAAAAGCAATCAGTACAACACAAGCTGGGCCCGCACGCGAGGAAAAGGGTAAGTCCTGAAAATGCATCGTGGCCCTTCAAATCAACCTGCTGCCTAGCCTGCTATGTGTGAGAGTACTCATGCCACCCATCCTGCCCCTCCCTTGCTGTTAAACATTTGACTGTTCTGATGTATTTTGCAGAACATGATGATGATGATGTTGATGATGATGGTGCTGCTTCTGCTGCCAACCCTGAGGATCCTGAAGATACAGAACAAGAACCAGTACAACCAGATGCGGACGATCCAGACTGGATGATGGCAGCGATGACCAAAATGTGTGCAGGGGAGAGCTTCCAAATTAATGTTTATGAGCCCCCATCAAGGGGCATCAGAGTTTCAACCCCTAGCATAGGTTTTGGTTCTACCTTCCATGGTTTGGATTCCGATGTTACAGGTCCCAGTGGTGCTGCTGGTGTAATGCAGCATTCTACAGTCAGTGCATTACCGTCCGAGCCTGCGCCTCCCTCTCGCATAGGTTCTGGTTCCACCTTCTATGGTTTTGATTCCGACTTTGCGGGTCCCAGTGCTGCTGGTGATATCATGGAGCAGTTTACACCCATTCACCCACCATCCCAGCCCACGGCTCGCACTCGAGGCTGCCATCTGGAACACTGAGCGTCCCACCGTCCCAGCCCGCACCTCTCTCTCTCGTACTGCCGCTTGCAACACCGAGCGTCCCACCGTCCCAGCCCGCGCCTCCCAGTGTAGTGGTGCCACGAGGCAGACCCAGGCAGAGGAGAAGGAGATTGGGGACACGCTCTCCTGAGATGCAGCATGCAACAGATGCGGCTCAGATTGTGGCATTGGGTATGGAGACCAATGAGCTTACCCGTTCACTCATCGGTGGCGTCAATGCAGTGGGTGAAGAGGTGACGGTCCTGACGGGAGAAATAGCAGTCATGACACGGGAAATGAGGGAGGGAATGTCTGAGGGAGTGCAATCGATGGCACAGGCCATCAGGGAGGGCATGCAAGTGGCGGCACAGGCCGTCATAGAGGTAGCTGCTGCAATAAGGGCACACAGCCCCGTGAATCAAATGACATCCCCGTGAAGAAGTGAAGTGAACGTTCACTGAGATGTGGATGAGACATGGTTGCAGCCTTTCTTTGCTGCTTTTGTTTTTTGGTCTTGATGTAGCTGTAGTAGCGTTTTTCACATTGAAATTGTTCTTAAAGTTTTGTAACTTTACAACTTATAAGTGATCTTAGGGTTTTTAAGTAATTTTATAGTGTAAGTGCTCTCACATTTTGTATCTTATTTAATTTTGCACCTAAAAAGTGATCCTGAAGTTTAAGTGTTCTTGAGAGTGGAAGATTTTTCAAATTGAAACTGTTTTATAACTTTACAACTTATAAGTGATCTCAGGGTTTTTAAGTGATCTTATAGTGTAAATGCTCTCACATTCTGTAATTTATTTAATTTTGCATCTAAAAAGTGATCTTGAAGTTTAAATGATCTTCAGAGTGTAAAATTTTTCACATTGAGATTGTTTTGTAACTTTTGTAACTTTACAAGTTTATAAGCGATCGTAAATTCTTTAAGTGATCTTCCAGAGTCATATTAAAAAGTAAAGTTTGATACAACAAATATTTTATTACAATGACATTAACTTTTCAATAAAATATTTTTTCATTAAAACTCTTTCATGTTCCATTAACACAACACAACGTAGGAACAACTGCAAAGAATAAACATGTCCATGCACAACAGTGGTCGCAGAGCCCTCGGGCATCAGTAGTTGAAGCGTTCACGGATGAGCTGCTGGCGCAAGGCTCAAGCAATCATTAAAGGAGCACGATGGACGGCCCTCCTCCGACCTCGTACTCCGGCATCAGGCACTTGCATGCTTTCCTGATCGTCATCATCATCCACATCCTGCTGTTCTGTAATACTATCATCATGCACTGGACCCTCACATAGGTCTTCTGGTTCCACTACCAGCTCCTGTTGCCTCATGATGGTTAAGTTATGGAGCATGCAGCACACAACAGTGAAGTGACCGACAATCTGAGGAGAGTATAGCAAGTGTCCTCCGGAATGGTCCAGGCATCGGAATCGCTGTTTCAATATGCCAATGGTCCTCTCAATGATGCTGCGCATCGCAATGTGCGCCATGTTGTATTGACGGTCAGCTTCTGTCCGTGTCACGCGTAGGGGCATCATGAGCCAGGTAGTCAGGCCGTTCCCTTTGTCTCCCAGTAGCCAGCTCTGCCCTTCTGGCTGCTGCTCAAACATGTCAGATATAACGCTGTTGCGTAGGATGAACGCATCATGAGTGCTGCCAGGGTATCTCGCATCGACTGACATGATGCGCTGCTTGTCGTCACACACGAGCTGCACATTGATGGAGTGGAAATCTTTCCTATTCCGGTACTACTCAGAATCCTCCACAGGTGCTCGCAAGGCGATGGGGGTACAATCAATGCAGCCCTGTACCTTTGGGAAGCCGGCAATCCTGAAGAAGGCCACAGCCCTCTCATGGATCGCTTGTGCGGTCATTGGGAAAGTGATGAAGTCATTCCTTCGCGCATACAGTGCAGCAGTGACCTGGTAAATGCAGGCATGTATTGCACCTTGAGAGATGGCACACACATCTCCAGTTGTAGCCTGAAATGATCCCGAGGCATAGAAAGAAAGTGCAGCTGTTACCTTCACTTCAACAGACAAGGCAGTCGGCGTTCTGCTTCTGGGCTGCAAATCTGCTCTCAGCATATCACAGATCTCAACGACAACTTCTCTGCGGAAACGCAGCCTTTTGACTCAATCAGCCTCGCTCATGTCCAGGTACGAGCGCCTGGCTCGATATTGTCGACGTGGGTAAGGTCTCCTGACCATCAACCTGCGGGCTATGACGTTCCCAGTGCGGTGAGCTCTAATCAATTCTCTCCTATGCAGTGAATTGATGGCGAACCATTGCATAATCTGTGGTGTTGAGAATACAGCACCCATTCTGCAAATTTAAGTTTAAAAGTGTCTATCTGTCTGCCTCTCCCTGTCCCTGGCCGAATGGCCTCAGTCCCCTTCGCAGCTCGAAAGCTGCTTGATGTTTCCTCGGCTGCCGTCCAGCCACTGATGGAAGGAAGGCCTGCCTGAAGCACCGCAGCTCGAAGGCTGCTGCTGCTTCACACAGGTAGGAACATGGAATATTTAATCTTTGCTTTCTTTATAAATTTTTATTCAGGTTGGATCTTTATTTGTATAAGTAAGACTGTTGAATGATTATGGAATTTAATAACTTTCCTTCACCACCCCCCCCCACCTCGTTCCCAACACCTAATTTGTAACCTACGCCTGATTTGTAAAGTGTAGGCAAGGTTTTTCTGAGCATACAAAAATCTTCACTTACTCCATTCTGAGTTAGTTTGGAGTAAGTTTTCACTGCCTAAACTTTCAAAACAGGCGCAAGTGGCCGGAAAAAAAAAGTCTGTTCCAAAGTGAAACTGTTCCAACTGACTAGAACTGGAGCAAACTAAATGCCGAGAATTGCAATTTCTAAGATACTCCATTCTAAACCAGTTGCTCCAAAAAAACAGGAGCAACTCAGGCCAAAACTTGGCCCCATAGCTGTAATTACTAGCTGCATTCTTATTCTGTACAACATTCCACAGCAATTCAGAAAACTCAACTGTGGAGCCCCTGTTGAGATTAAATGCAAATAGGATATTTCTGTCCACCTATACACTATTCATCTCTGGGCAAAATAATAAAAACCCTGCATGGGAACCTAAACACCAACAAAATTGGTCAGACAAGGAGATCCTTATTAGGTTTAGTTCTTTTACCAACTGTATTCTTTAAAATATACTGACAATGTGGACTGGTAGCTACAAAGTTAAATGAAAACTTTAAGTCCCAATTGTTATATGTGTAAACCTGTAAATACCTTGTTTAACCACCAGAGGGCTCATCCCTTGGAGTCCCAAGGGATTCCACAATCCGTTGGGAGCACCTGTACTTAAGGAGGCCTCACAGGCTGGAGAGTCACTCTGGAGACCTGTAATAAAAGAGTAAGGTCACACTTTACTTTGAGCTCACAGAATCTGGTCAGACTCTTTATTCATACATAACAACTGGCGACGAGATACAGATGATGAACCTCACCGCAACGATGCAGAGAACAGTGGGCATCCTGGAGAAATTCTCAGAGGGAGATGATTGGGAAACCTTCGTGGAGTGACTCGACCAATACTTCATGGCCAACGAGCTGGAAGGAGAAGCGAACGTTGCCAAACGATAGCCTCATGAAAAATCTGCTTGCTCCAGCAAAACCCACAGAGAAATCGTATGATGATTTGTGCACACCGGTCCGGGAGCATCTTAACCCGAAGGAAAGCGTTCTGATGGCGAGGTACCGGTTCTACACATACAGAAGATCTGAAGGCCAGGAAGTGGCGAGCTATGTCACCGAGCTAAGATGCCTTGCAGGACTTTGCGAATTTGAAGGACATTTGGAGCACATGCTCAGGGACTTCTTTGTACTTGGCATTGGCCATGAAGTGATACTTCGCAAACTTTTGACTGTGGAGACCCCAACCTTGAGTAAAGCCATAGCGATAACCCAGGCATTCATTGCCACCAGTGATAATAACAAGCAAATTTCTCAGCACACGAGTGCTGCTACAAGTACTGTGAACAAAGTAATGTTGTTTTCGAATCGCAATGTACAGGGCAGGCCTCTCATGCCTGCAGCTGCACATCCGCAAATGTCTCAGAGCCACCATCAAGGGTGATGAGTGGTAGGCCAGTAACACCTTGTTGGCGCTGCGGGGGTGATCATCATTTTCATTCATGCTGCTTCAAAGGATACGTTTGCAAAGGCTGTGGAACAATGAGACACCTCCAATGTATGTGCAGGCAAGCTGCAAACCCTGCTAATCCTGCAAACCACCATGTTGCAGAGGAGGACAGATCCACGGTGAACCAGAGCCTCAGGCCAAGGAGGCAGAGATATATGGGGTGCACACATTTACCACAAAGTGTCCCCCGATAATGCTGAAAGTTGAATTAAATGGACTCCCAGTGTTAATGGAGCTGGACACGGGCGCGAGCCAGTCCATTATGAGCAAAAAGACTTTTGATAAATTGTGCTGCAGCAAGGCCTCAAAGCCAGTCCTGACTCCCATTCGCACTAAACTGAGAACTTACACAAAGGAACTGATTCCCGTAATCAGCAGTGTCATCTTAAAGGTCTCCTACGATGGAGTGGTACCGGGCGATGTTCGGTAGGAGCTGGCTGGGGAAGATACGCTGGAACTGGGACGACATCCAAGCACTCTCGTCCGTCAACGGCACTTCGTGCGCCCAGGTCTTAAACAAGTTCCCCTCGCTGTTCGAACCAGGCATCGGGAACTTCCAAGGAGCAAAAGTGCAGATCCACCGGGGCCGTGACCCATCCATCACAAGGCGAGAGCAGTAACGTACATGATGAGAGAGAGGGTGGAGATCGAGCTGGACTGGCTGCACCGAGAGAGCATCATTTCGCTAATCAAATTCAACAAGTAAGCCAGTCCTCAAGGGAGACGGCACCGTCAGAATCTGTGGTGATTACAAAGTAACTAGCAATCGTTTCTCCCTGCAGGATCAATACCCACTACCAAAGACAGACGACCTTTTTACGACGCTGGCAGGAGGAAAGACATTCACGAAGCTGGACTTGACCTCGGCCTACATGACGCAGGAGCTGGAGGAATCATCAAAGGGCCTCACCTGCATCAACACACACAATGATCTCTTCATTTACAACAGATGTCCGTTTGGGATTCGGTAAGCTGCGGCGATTTTCCAGAGAAACATGGAAAGCTTACTGAAGTCGGTGCTGTGCACCATGGTCTTCCAGGACGACATCTTGGTTACAGGTGGGCACACAGTCGAGCATCTGCAGAACCTGGAGGAGGTTCTTAGTCGGCTTAACCGCGTGGGGCTCAGGTTAAAACGCTCAAAGTGGGTTTTCCTGGCGCCTGAAGTGAAGTTCCTGGGGAGAAGAATCGCGGCGTCAGGCCCACCGATTCGAAGACTGAGGCAATCGAGAACGCACCGAGGCCACAGAACGTGACAGAGCTGCGGTCGTTTCTAGTCCTGAACTACTTTGGTAACTTCTTACCAGGTCTCAGCACACTGTTAGAACCACTGCACTCTTTACTGCATAAAGGAGATGAATGGGTTTGGGGTAAAAGTCAAGAAAATACCTTTGTAAAAGCTAGAAAACTGTTATGCTCAAACAAATTGCTTGAGTTGTATGATCCATGTAAGCATTTGGTACTAGCATGTGATGCGTTGTCATACGGTGTCGAGTGTGTATTGCAACAAGCTAATGAATCTGGGAAATTGCAACCGGTTGCTTTTGCATCCAGAAGTCTGTCTACGGCTGAGAGAGCCTACAGCATGATTGAAAAAGAAGCGTGAGCGTGTGTTTATGGGGTAAATGAAATGCATCAATATCTGTTTGGGCTCAAATTTGAATTAGAAACTGACTATAAGCCACTGATATCCCTCTTTTTTGAAAGTAAGGGGATAAATACGAATGCATCGACCCGCATCCAGAGATGGGTGCTCACGTTGTCCGCATACAACTACGTTATCCGCCACAGGCCAGGCACAGAAAACTGTGCCGATGCTCTCAGTCGGCTGCCATTGCCCACCATGGGGGTGGAGATGGCACAGCCCGCAGATTTAGTCATGGTAATGGAAGCATTCGAGAGTATGCAATCACCATTTACCGCCCGACAGATCAGAACCTGGATGAGCCAGGACCCCTTACTGCCCTTAGTAAAAAACTGTGTGCTTCACGGGAGCTAGTCCAGTGTCCCATTAGAAATGCAGGAAGAGATAAAGCTGCACCAGCGGCACAAAGATGAAATGTCTATACAGGCAGACTGCCTTCTGTGGGGTAATCGGGTAGTGGTACCCAAAAAGGGCAGGGACACTTTCATTCATGATCTCCACAGTACTCACCCAGGCATTGTAATGATGAAAGTGATAACCAGATCCCACGTGTGGTGGCCCAGTATCGATGCGGACTTAGAGTCCTGCGTGCACAAATGTAACACATGTTCACAGTTAAGCAATGCACCCATGGAGGCGCCACTAAGTTTATGGTCTTGGCCCTCCAAACCGTGGTCCAGGGTCCATGTCGACTATGCAGGCCCATTCTTGGGAAAAATGTTCCTAGTGGTCGTAGATGCGTACTGCAAAACATAGAAACATAGAAACATAGAAAATAGGTGCAGGAGTAGGCCATTCGGCCCTTCTAGCCTGCACCGCCATTCAATGAGTTCATGGCTGAACATTCAACTTCAGTACCCCATTCCTGCTTTCTCGCCATACCCCTTGATCCCCCTAGCAGTAAGGACCTCATCTAACTCCTTTTTGAATATATTTAGTGAATTGGCCTCAACAACTTTCTGTGGTAGAGAATTCCACAGGTTCACCACTCTCTGGGTGAAGAAGTTCCTCCGCATCTCGGTCCTAAATGGCTTACCCCTTATCCTTAGACTGTGACCCCTGGTTCTGGACTTCCCCAACATTGGGAACATTCTTCCTGCATCTAACCTGTCTAACCCCGTCAGAATTTTATATGTTTCTATGAGGTCCCCTCTCATTCTTCTGAACTCCAGTGAATACAAGCCCAGTTGATCCAGTCTTTCTTGATAGGTCAGTCCCGCCATCCCGGGAATCAGTCTGGTGAACCTTCGCTGCACTCCCTCAATAGCAAGAATGTCCTTCCTCAGGTTAGGAGACCAAAACTGTACACAATACTCCAGGTGTGGCCTCACCAATGCCCTGTACAACTGTAGCAACACCTCCCTGCCCCTGTACTCAAATCCCCTTGCTATGAAGGCCAACATGCCATTTGCTTTCTTAACCGCCTGCTGCACCTGCATGCCAACCTTCAATGACTGATGTACCATGACACCCAGGTCTCTTTGCACCTCCCCTTTTCCTAATCTGTCACCATTCAGATTGAATGTGAGATAATATCGGCAAGCATGTCCGCTGCCACCACTGAAAGCCTGCGGGCCATGTTTGCCATGCACGGCCTGATTGATGTCCTTGTGAGCGACAACGGGCCGTGTTTCACCAGTGCCGAGTTCAAAGAGTTCATGACCCACAATCGGATCAAACGGTTTCATCTGCCCCGTTCAAACCAGGCAGAGAGAGCAGCGCAAACAATCAAGCAGAGCTTGAAGAGGGTAAATGAAGGGTCACTGCAGGCTCGCCTTTCCCGGGTCCTGCTTAGTTACCGCACGAGACCCCACTCGCTCACTGGGGTCCCTCCTGCTGAACTGCTCATGAAAAGGGCACTTAAGACAAGGCTCTCATTAGTCCACCCTGATCTACATGAACAGGTAGAGACCAGGCAGCTTCAACAAAGTACACATCATGATAGCGCAAATGTGTCATGCGAAATTGAAGTCAATGATCCTGTATTTGTGTTGAACTATGGACAAGGTCCCAAGTGGCTTCCTGGCACTGTCGTGGCCAAAGAGGATGTAGGGTGTTTCGGGTCAAACTTTCAAATGGACTCACCTACAGGAAACACTTGGACCAAACCAAACTCAGATTCACGGACTATCCAGAGCAACCCACATTAGACCTTTTTTGACCCCCCAACACACACACTAGTGGCAACCAACACAGCGGTTGACCACGAAGCAGAATGCATCACCCGCAGCAGCCCAGCAGGACTCACCACACCAGGCAGCCCAGCAAGGCCAGCTGCACAGCAGCCCAGCAAGGGCCCAACAAACGACTCACCAAAACCAACAGTTGCAGCAAGACAATCAACCAGGGAAAGGCCCCAGATCAACTCACCTTGTAAATAGTTACACTATTGACTTTGGGGGGGTGGGGGTGGGGAGTGTTGTTATATATGTAAACCTGTAAATATCTTGTTTAGCCACCAGAGGGCTCATTTCGTGGAGTACCAAGGGATCCCACAATCCCTTTGGAGCACCTGTACTTAAGGAGGCCTCATAGGCTGGAGAGGCACTCTGGAGACCTGCAGTAAAAGACTACAGTCACACTTTACTTTGAGCTCACAGTATCTGGTCAGACTCTTTATTCATACATAACACCATTAATCTTCTGTTTGATACCCAAGCACTTTTGCCTGTTGCAAACAATTTTTTTTTAAATTTCAGTTGCACAGGAAAACAAAGGAGGCGAAATTGCCCTTGCCCTGATTGGGGGCAGTAATCTCCAGCGCTCCACATCCTTTGGGGGTGGGTCCCAGGCACTACTGGGGCAAAATGTTCAGCGCTACACCGATACTCCACTTCAAAGCCCCTCCCCTTCGTTTAAAGGGGAGGGCTGCTGTGCACTCTGCATGGCCTCTGATGGCCACAACCGAGCCAGCAGCCTGGTACCCAAGACAGAGTACCGGGCTGCAGGATGGTGGCCCGGACCACGCTAGGGCTACCATGGTCGAGCCGACCAGAGAGTCGGCTGACAAAAAAATATGCCGGTCCAGGGCACTGGCACCCTCCCCTTTAATCACCGCCCCATGAGCGGATGACTGCCAGCCTGGTGGCTCACAGGGCGATTTCACCCGCAGGGCGTTAAGGGGTCGGTGCGGGGCAGTGAGGAGTCACCGCGCATGGCAATGATGTAATCACCGGCAGCGCCCTCCCCACCCCCATGCAAAAATTGTCTTGCCTCCCATTAACGCTCCCTGCCCCGCTTTGGAGGCGCTAACGGGGCTATAAAAAGGGTCAATTTTGCCCCCAAAATTTCAAAATGAATTTAAAGCACTTCTTTTCAACATCATACCGGCTGCTGTCGGCAATGCATCCTCATCAAAGTTCCAATAATCTTGCATCCTAATTCAGATTATAAATTCTTTGAAGGACAAGAGTTAGTTCGCCTAAGATTCTATTTCAACCAAACAGACAAATTTGTGTTTTCCAAATGTTGCCAGGTGTTAAAAATCATTGGAATTAGGAGTTTGTGATTATCATTGAGATGAGGCTCATTTCCTGAGCCAAGAACATATGGTTTGCTGTGATATTTGTGCGTTAAGCTCAAACCTTGAAACACTCTGCTTTTACATTTAAAAAAAGGCACCAATATAATTCAGACATTGTCTCATTTTCTTCAGTTCTCTATTTTGACTTGATGCTGACATCTGCTGGAGGCCAATTGAGGCTACATAAGTAACAATCTCATGTACTTATCATCAGAGAACATATTTTCCAAGAGTTTTCTGAGAGGTGAGAACTTTTAAAAAAGGCTATGTAACCACTTGTTTTTTTAAAAATAACATGCTGTTTTAGTATTTTTCTGTGTCCTTTTGCTTCTGTATATTATTTTTACCTGTAAGTAAATCTTTCAAATAACTTTAGTCTGTGCCTATTGTTCTGGCAATGTGTTATTTCCTGCGTTTAAAAGATGATTGGACAACATGGTGAGCATCCTACATATTCTTCAGTAAACGGATTACTGTTTAATTAACGGTTAACGGATAGTTATATGTAGACAGTTACATGTAGGAGATCTCTCATGGAAATTCAGGGCTCATAAATTAAGAGAATTCAGAGTAAAGTAAACCAGATTTTGATGGCTTTGTAAATATATGGTCCCCACCTGCAGCAGGTTCTACAATGCAACATCGATGCCCCAGCCATCTGTGTGTTACATGGCCAGCGTTTTAGGGTCAGTGTTTGCTTGTCCACATTAGTGTATTAAAATTAGTATAATTTCCAACTCCTCGATACCACTGCTAACTCTTACCTGATGCGAATACGGCTCTGGGGATCAAACTGTGCTGTTCTTGCAAAACGATTATGGGATCTGGAAAGCCTGCTGTGCAGCACAGTCTAATTTCCAGACGAGCAGCATGTTAAAGTACAGGTCAGAAGCAGTGGGCAAGGATGAAGCCAGGAAAGTAGAGTGCTTGTTTGAATTACAATAGGATCAGAATACCAGCAGGACCTGGGGGAGGACGCCAGAATAAACTTGAAGAGCGAGAGAAGAGTGCTGCTGTGTCATTGGGACAGTGCATAAACAATTTAACAATCAGATTTAGTAACAGAAAAGATCAATTTATATCGACAATTTCTCAAAAGAAATTAGGGAAAATTCTGCAATTTTTTCCACGATGTGTTCCTACACAGGTGATGGATATACCTGCAACTTGTGTGATTTCAAGACCTTGCCTCACTGTATTTTTAAGTGTCTGTGTCCAGGGCTGTTTTTGAGTTGTCTGCTTTTTTGAAATTTGTTAACTGGCTTTTGATAAATTTCTAGATTAGCATGCATGTTAATTAGCAATAAATTAACATACATGAACAGATTTTATGTTTTGCAATTTTCCAACTTCTTTTGTGAAGCATGCCAAGAGGAGCCATGTCCAAGATAGTTCCCAGGAAAGTTTTTTGAAGGGCAGCTAGAACACAGGTGGGAGGAACTGATGTTGAAACCGCTCTGCAGTATAGACAAGGCAATCCACAAATGGAAGGGGGAAACTCTCAGAATGAATTAGCATAAACAGAGCATTACAGTTATATTTTAGGTATAGTCAGCCATGGCCAGCTGTTGTTGATTTTGGTACTGAACTGCATTCATTCAAGGGTTAACTACTAATTGTGGCATTAATTCACTGCTGAGTTATCAAGTGGCAATATTAATATTTCCAATTAGCCAACAAACTGAACACTGAATTTATGTATTGTTAAAAGTATTTATCTCAGTTACTGCACTTATCAGCAATCATGAGGCATTCTGGCAATTAACGCAATTTATATTGGCCTTGTCAACAGTTAATTCAACAGTTAAAGCAAAGCAACATTAACATCTTCAAAGAAATCAAAAGAATAACAAGGGAGCTGCTGGGATTTCTCGAGACATCATCACAGCACTGATCAAGACATAGATGGGCAATAAATGCTGGCCTTGCCAGCGACGCCCACATCCCATGAAATGAATTAAAAAAAGGATGCAAGAACGAATGTCTGAGGAGAGTTGAGAGTGGCTGCCCTCAACATCAAAGCGCCATTCGATTGAGCATGGCACCAAGGAGCTCGAGCACAACTGAGTTCAATGAGCATCAAAGGGGAATTCCTTCCATTGGCTAGATTTATACTTGACACAAAGGAAAATATTTGTGATTGTTAGAGGCCAATCAGCATAGCCCCAAGACATTATTGCAGCTCATGATGAAGTTCTCAGCCCAACCATCTTCCACTACTTCATTAATAATCTCTCCATAAGGTCAGGAGTGGGGCTTTTCATTGATCATTCCAGTGTTCTGACAACTCTTCTGACAGTGAAGTATCTCTTGCCAGATAACAGCAGAATCTGGATAACACCAAGGTTTGGGCTAACAAGTGGCAGGTAACATTGTCCATATAAATGCCAAGTAATTATCATTTTGAATAAGAGAAAGCCCAGCCATATACCCTGAATTTTGACAGCACTGCCACCACCATTGACCAAAGGTTGAACTGGACCAACCATATTAACACCAACAGCAGGGCAGAGGTTGGGTACACTGCCAGAAATCAGCTGGTATGATGAGGGTCTATATATTAAGAATGGCGCACTTCCTGATTCCTAACTCTCAACTCTCCTCAGACGAGCGTCGGCGGCAGTCAGGAGCAGCATCGAGGAGGTCCGTTGGTGAGGCCTATAAAAGGCACAGCAGGGAGTCTGGGGCCCAGTGTCGGTGGCAGTCGGGAGCAGCGTCGAGGAGGTCCGTTGGTGAGGCCTATAAAAGGCACAGCAGGGAGTCCGGGGCCCAGTGTCAGCGGCAGTCAGGAGCAGCATCGAGGAGGTCCGTTGGTGAGGCCTATAAAAGGCACAGCAGGGAGTCCGGGGCCCAGTGTCAGCGGCGGTCAGGAGCAGCATCGAGGAGGTCCGTTGGTGAGGCCTATAAAAGGCACAGCAGGGAGTCCGGGGCCCAGTGTCGGCGGCAGTCGGGAGCAGCATCGAGGAGGTCCGTTGGTGAGGCCTATAAAAGGCACAGCAGGGAGTCCGGGGCCCAGCGTCGGCGGCAGTCGGGAGCAGCATTGAAGAGGTCCATTGGTGAGGCCTTTAAAAGGCACAGCAGGGAGTCCGGGGCCCAGCGTCGGCGGCAGTCGGGAGCAGTGTCGAGGAGGTCCGTTGGTGAGGCCTTTAAAAGGCACAGCAGGGAGTCCGGGGCCCAGCGTCGGCGGCAGTCGGGAGCAGTGTCGAGGAGGTCCATTGGTGAGGCCTTTAAAAGGCACAGCAGGGAGTCCAGGGCCCAGCGTCGGCGGCAGTCGGGAGCAGCGTCGAGGAGGTCCGTTGGTGAGGCCTATAAAAGGCGTACTTGTGCAGCTACAGGGAGAAGGCAAAAAAGCAGCTACAGGGAGAAGGCAAAAAAGAAGTAGAAAGAAACAGAAAGGTGACGTCACAGAAAAGGGGGTAAGTGATTGGCTGGATTGGTGAGTAGTTTTTCTTTTTTCTCTTCTACAACAGTAAGTAAACTTTAGCATTGTTGTTGCCAATTTAAGTGTATCTAAGGGTTAAGTCATGGCAGGAGAGCTCGGTCACGTGATATGCTCCTCCTGTAGCATGTGGGAACTCAGGGGCACTTCCGGTGACCCTGACGACTACGTGTGCGGGAAGTGTGTCCGCCTCCAGCTACTGACAGTCCGCGTTGTGGAATTGGAGCTGAGGGTGGATTCACTCTGGAGCATCCACGATGCTGAGAATGACATGAGTAGCACGTGTAGCGAGCTGGTCTTACCACAGCGGAAGGGTCCACAGCCAGCTAGGGAATGGAAGACCAGCAGGAAGAGCAGTGCAAGGAAGGTAGTGCAGGGGTCCCCTGCGGTCATCCCCCTACAAAACAGATACACCGTTTTGAGTACTGTTGAGGGGGATGACGCATCAGGGGAGGGCAGCAGCAGCCAAGTTCATGGCACCATGGCTGGCTCTGCTGCACAGGAGGGCAGGAAAAAGAGTGGGAGAGCGATAGTGATAGGGGATTCGATTGTGAGGGGAATAGATAGGCGTTTCTGCGGCCGCAACCGAGACTCCCGGATGGTATGTTGCCTCGCTGGTGCAAGGGTCAAGGATGTCTCTGAGCGGGTGCAGGACATTCTAAAAAGGGAGGGAGAACAGCCAGTTGCCGTGGTGCACATTGGTACCAACGACATAGGTAAAAAAAGGGATGAGGTCCTACGAGACGAATTTAAGGAGCTAGGAGCTAAATTAAAAAGTAGGACCTCAAAAGTAGTAATCTCGGGATTGCTACCAGTGCCACGTGCTAGTCAGAGTAGGAATCGCAGGATAGCGCAGATGAATACGTGGCTTGAGCAGTGGTGCAGCAGGGAGGGATTCAAATTCCTGGGGCATTGGAACCGGTTCTGGGGGAGGTGGGACCAGTACAAACCGGACGGTCTGCACCTGGGCAGGACCGGAACCAATGTCCAAGGGGGAATGTTTGCTAGTGCTGTTTGGGAGGAGTTAAACTAATATGGCAGGGGGATGGGAACCAATGCAGGGAGACAGAGGGAAACAAAAAGGAGACAAAAGCAAAAGACAGAAAGGAGATGAGTAAAAGTGGAGGGCAGAGAAACCCAAGGCAAAAAACAAAAAGGGCCACTGAATGTAAAGGGGCTGCAGGAGGGGTCAAAACTAAAAATCATGGTTTAAAAACTCGGATTAAAACAATCTACCTAAACGCACGCAGCATTTGAAATAAAGTAAATGAGTTGACAGCACAAATCATTACAAAGGGGTATGATTTGGTGGCCACAACAGAAACATGGTTGCAGGCTGGCCAAGACTGGGAATTAAATATACAGGGGTATCTGACGATTCAGAAAGATAGACAAGAAGGGAAAGGAGGTGGGGTAGCTCTGATAATAAAGGATGATATCAGGGCAGTTGTGAGAGACGATATTGGCTCTAATGAACAAAATGTTGAATCATTGTGGGTGGAGATTAGAGATAGTAAGGGGAAAAAGTCACTGGTGGGCGTAGTTTATAGGCCCCCAAATAATAACTTCACGGTGGGGCGGGCAATAATCAAGGGAATAATGGAGGCATGTGAAAAAGGAACGGCAGTAGTCATGGGGGATTTTAACCTCCATATCGATTGGTCAACTCAAATCGCACGGGGTAGCCTGGAGGAGGAATTCATAGAATGCATACGGGATTGTTTCTTAGAACAGTATGTCACAGAACCTACAAGGGAGCAAGCTATTTTAGATCTGGTCCTGTGTAATGAGACAGGAAAAATAAACGATGGCCTAGTAAAAGATCCTCTCGGAATGAGTGATCACAGTATGGTTGAATTTGTAATACAGATTGAGGGTGAGGAAGTTGTGTCAGAAACGAGCGTACTATGCTTAAACAAAGGGGACTAGAGTGGGATGAGGGCAGAGTTGGCTAAAGTAGACTGGAAACACAGACTAAACGGTGGCACAATTGAGGAACAGTGGAGGACTTTGAAAGAGCTCTTTCATAGTGCGCAACAAAAATATATTCCAGTGAAAAAGAAGGGTGGTAAGAGAAGGGATAACCAGCCGTGGATAACCAAGGAAATAAAGGAGAGTATCAAATCAAAGACCAATGCGTATAAGGTGGCCAAGGTTAGTGGGAAACTGGAACATTGGGATAATTTTAAACAACAGCAACGAATGACTAAAAAAGCAATAAAGAAAGGAAAGATAGATTACGAAGGTAAACTTGCGCAAAACATAAAAACAGATAGCAAAAGCTTTTACAGATATATAAAACGGAAAAGAGTGACTCAAGTAAATGTTGGTCCCTTAGAAGATGAGAAGGGGGATTTAATAATGGGAAATGTGGAAATGGCTGAGACTTTAAACAATTATTTTGCTTCAGTCATCACAGTGGAAGACACAAAAACCATACCAAAAATTGCTGGTCATAGGAATGTGGGAAGGGAGGACCTTGAGACAATCACTATCACTAGGGGGGTAGTGCTGGACAGGCTAATGGGACTCAAGGTAGACAAGTCCCCTGGTCCTGATGAAATGCATCCCAGGGTATTAAAAGAGATGGCGGAAGTTATAGCAGATGCATTCGTTATAATCTACCAAATTTCTCTGGACTCTGAGGAGGTACCAGCGGATTGGAAAGCAGTTAATGTAACGCCTCTGTTTAAAAAAGGGGGCAGACAAAAGGCAGGTAACTACAGGCCGGTTAGTTTAACATCTGTAGTGGGGAAAATGCTTGAAACTATCATTAAGGAAGAAATAGCGGGACATCTAGATAGGAATAGTGCAATCAAGCAGACGCAGCATGGATTCATGAAGGGGAAATCATGTTTAACTAATTAACTGGAATTCTTTGAGGATATAACGAGCATGGTGGATAGAGGTGTACCGATGGATGTGGTGTATTTAGATTTCCAAAAGGCATTCGATAAGGTGCCACACAAAAGGTTACTGCAGAAGATAGAGGTATGCGGAGTCAGAGGAAATGTATTAGCATGGATAGAGAATTGGCTGGCGAACAGAAAGCAGAGAGTCGGGATAAATGGGTCCTTTTCGGGTTGGAAATCGGTGGTTAGTGGTGTGCCACAGGGATCGGTGCTGGGACCACAACTGTTTACAATATACATAGATGACCTGGAAGAGGGGACAGAGTGTAGTGCAACAAAATTTGCAGATGACACAAAGATTAGTGGGAAAGCGGGTTGTGTAGAGGACACAGAGAGGCTGCAAAGAGATTTAGATAGGTTCAGCGAATGGGCTAAGGTTTGGCAGATGGAATACAATGTCGGAAAGTGTGAGGTCATCCACCTTGGGGGAAAAAACAGTAAAAGGGAATATTATTTGAATGGAGAGAAATTACAACATGCTGCGGTGCAGAGGGACCTGGGGGTCCTTGTGCAAGAATCCCAAAAAGTTAGTTTGCAGGTGCTGCAGGTAATCAGGAAGGCGAATGGAATGTTGGCCTTCATTGCGAGAGGGATGGAGTACAAAAGCAGGGAGGTCCTGCTGCAACTGTATAGGGTATTGGTGAGGCCGCACCTGGAGTACTGCGTGCAGTTTTGGTCACCTTACTTCAGGAAGGATATACTGGCTTTGGAGGGGGTACAGAGACGATTCACTAGGCTGATTCCGGAGATGAGGGGAGTAGCTTATGATGATAGATTGAGTAGACTGAGTCTTTACTCGTTGGAGTTCAGAAGGATGAGGGGTGATCTGATAGAAACATTTAAAATAATGAAAGGGATAGACAAGATAGAGGTGGAGAGGTTGTTTCCACTGGTCGGGGAGACTAGAACTAGGGGGCACAGCCTCAAAATACGGGGGGGCCAATTTAAAACCAAGTTGAGAAGGAATTTCTTCTCCCAGAGGGTTGTGAATCTGTGGAATTCTCTGCCCAAGGAAGCAATTGAGGCTAGCTCATTGAATGTATTCAAGTCACAGATAGATAGATTTTTAACCAATAAGGCAATTAAGGGTTACGGGGAGCGGGCGGGTAAGTGGAGCTGAGTCCACGGCCAGATCAGCCATGATCTTATTGAATGGCGGAGCAGGCTTGAGGGGCTAGATGGCCTACTCCTGTTCCTAATTCTTATGTTCTTATGTTCTAAAACCCTTCTACCATCTGTTTGTTTCAAGTCAAGAGTGTGATGCAATGTTCATGAATGCAAAAATCAAAAAGGGCCACATTTCAGCAAAATTCTAAACGGACAAAGTGTGTTAAGAAGATAAGCCTGAAGGCTCTGTGCTTCAATGCGAGGAATATTCATAATAAGGTGGACGAATTAACTGTGCAGGCCGCTATTAACGAATATGATATGATTGGGATTATAGAGACATGGCTCCAGGGTGACCAAGGCTAGGAACTCAACATCCAGGGGTATTCAACATTCAGGAAGGATAGACAGAAAGGAAAAGGAGGTGGGGTAGCGTTGCTGGTTAAAAAATTAACGCAATAGTAAGGAAGGACATTAGCTTGGATGATGTGTAATCTGTATGGCTAGAGCTGCGGAATACCAAAGGGCAGAAAACGCAAGTGGGAATTGTGTACAGACCACCAAACATTAGTATTGAGGTTGGGGACAGCATCAAACAAGAAATTAGGGATGCGTGCAATAAAGGTACAGCAGTTATCATGGGTGACTTTAATCTACATATAGATTGGGCTAACCAAACTGGTAGCAATAAGGTGGTGGAGGATTTCCTGGAGTGTATTGGGGATGGTTTTCTAGACCAATATGTCAAGGAACCAACGAGAGGGCTGGCCATCGTAGACTGGGTGATGTGTAATGAGAAAGGACTAATTAGCAATCTTGTTGTGAGAGGCCCCTTGGGGAAGAGTGACCATAATATGGTTGAATTCTTTATTAGATGGAAAGTGACACAGTTAATTCAGAGACTAGGGTCCTGAACTTAAGGAAAGGTAACTTCGATGGTATGAGACGTGAATTGGCTAGAATAGACTGGCAAATGATACTTAAAGGGTTGATGGTAGATAGGCAATGGCAAACATTTAAATATTACATGGATGAACTTCAACAATTGTACATCCCTGTCTGGAGTAAAAATAAAACTGGGAAGATGGCTCAACCGTGGCTAACAAGGGAAATTAGGGATCGTGTTAAATCCAAGGACGAGGCATATAAATTGGCCAGAAAAAACAGCAAACCTGAGGACTGGGAGAAATTTAGAATCCAGCAGAGGAGGACAAAGTGTTTAATTAGGAGGGCGAAAAATAGAACATGAGAGGAAGCTTGCTGGGAACATAAAAACTGACTGCAAAAGCTTCTATAGATATGTGAAGAGAAAGAGATTAGTGAAGACAAAAGTAGGTCCCTTGCAGTCAGAATCAAGTGAATTTATAATGGGGAACAAAGAAATGGCAGACCAATTGAACAAATAATTTGGCTCTGTCTTCATGAAGGAAGACACGAATAAGCTTCCGGAAATACTAGGGGGCAGAGGATCTAGCGAGAAGGAAGAACTGAAGGAAATCCTTATTAGTCAGGCGATTGTGTTAGGCAAATTGATAGGATTGAAGGTCGATAAATCCCCAGGGCCTGATAGTCTGCATCCCAGAGTACTTAAGGAAGTGGCCTAGAAATAGTGGATGCATTGGTGATTATTTTCCAACAGTCTAACGACTCTGGATCAGTTCCTATGGGTAGCTAATGTAACACCACTTTTTAAAAAAGGAAGGAGAGAAAACGGAGTATTATAGACCAGTTAGCCTGACATCGCTAGTGGGGAAAATGTTGAAATCAATTATTAAAGATGAAATAGCAGCGCATTTGAAAAGCAGTGACAGGATCGGTCCAAGTCAGCATGGATTCATGAAAGGGAAATCATGCTTGACAAATCTTCCAGAATTTTTTTGAGGATGTAACTAGCAGAGTGGACAAGGGAGAACCAGTGGATCTGGTGTATTTGGACTTTCAAAAAGCTTTTGACAAGGTCCCACATCAGAGATTGTTGTGCAAAATTAAAGCACATGGTATTGGGGGTAATATATTGATGTGGATAGAGAACTGGTTGGCAGACAGGAAGCAGAGAGTCGGGATAAACGAGTCCTTTTCAGAATGGCAGGCAGTGACTAGTGTGATGCCGCAGGGCTCAGTGCTGGGACCCCAGCTCTTTACAATATACATCAATGATTTAGATGAAGGAATTGAGTGTAATATCTCCAAGTTTGCAGATGACACTAAGCTGGGTGGCGGTGTGAGCTGTGAGGAGGATGCTAAGAAGCTGCAGGTTGACTTGGACAGGTTAGGTAAGTGTGCAAATGCATGGCAGATGCAGTATAATGTGGATAAATGTGAGGTTATCCACTTTGGTGGCAAAAACATGAAGGCAGAATATTATCTGAATGGTGGCAGATTAGGAAAAGGGGAGGTGCAACGAGTCCTGGGTGTCATGGTACATCAGTCATTGAAAGTTGGCATGCAGGTACAGCAGGCGGTGAAGAAGGCAAATGACACGTTGTCCTTCATAGCTAGGGGATAGGAGCAGGGAGGTCTTACTGCAGTTGTACAGGGCCTTGGTGAGGCCTCACCTGGAATATTGTGCTCAGTTTTGTTCTCCTAATCTGAGGAAGGACGTTCTTGCTACTGAGGGAGTGCAGCGAAGGTTCACCAGACTGATTCCCGGCATGGCAGGACTGACATATGAGGAGAGATTGGATCAACTGGACCTGTATTCACTGGAGTTTAGAAGAATGAGAGGGGATCTCATAGAAACATATAAAATTCTGACGGGACTGGACAGGTTAGATGCAGGAAGAATGTTCCCGATGTTGGGGAAGTCCAGAACCAGGGGTCACAGTCTAAGGATACGGGATCAGTCATTTAGGACCGAGATGAGGAGAAACTTCTTCACTCAGAGAGTTGTTAACCTGTGGAGTTCTCTACCGCAGAGAGTTGTTGATGCCAGTTCATTAGATATTCAAGAGGGAGTTAGATATGGCCCTTATGGTTAAAGGGATCAAAGGATATGGAGAGAAAGCAGGAAAGGGGTACTGAGGTACTGATCAGCCATGATCTTATTGAATGGTGGTGCAGGCTCAAAGGGCCGAATAGCCTACTCCTGCACCTATTTTCTATGTTTCTATGTTTCTATTCTCCTGGTTGTGTGCAGCAAAAGCAAGACCAAAGAAACTTGATCATAATCCACAACAAAGAAAGTCCATTTCATCAACGCCCCTGCAACAAGACTCAATATCTATTTCCTCCACTACCAGTGCACAGTGTCTGCAGAATATACAATCTACATAAATGTACTGAGCAAATCACTAAACTTACTTTATTCGCACCTCCCACCTCTTGCAGCAGCAATATCGGAGGAACACAACCACCTCTAAATCAGATACCATCCTGACATGGACATATATTTCCATTCCTTCATCGACACTGGAATTTGCAACCTATCACGATTGTGGGAGTGCCATCACCGCAAGGACTGCAGTGGTTCAAGGAGAAGGCCCGCCTCACAAAGCTGGCTATTGAGGTGGGAAGAGTGGGTGGAGCACTCAGCTCCACACTCCCAAATCAGGATAAATGGGGTAAGTCCCCAGTGGATTTGGTTCTGCACTAAATTCCTGGCATCCCGCAGGCAATCCATCCAAGGTGCATCCTCTCCCACTACAGAACTGTTGGCCCCAGTGCTCAGATCAGAAGGCTGATAATAGAAAGATTTGCAGCTGTCACAATTTTTTGGCTTTGTATTCTTGTTGGGTAAGGCTCCACCATGTGAACGCAAAGCTGAAAAATTACCCTACTTTCTGAAGCTTGCCAACTTAGCCACTATTCCATCACGCCAACTTCCAGCTGTCCTTCCCCTGGAATCAAAGCCAATAAAGACTTTAGCACAGTAGGAGGCCATTCCACACTCCTTGCATGTGTTGAGTTTAGACCACTTTCAATCATTCAATTCATACAGACCTATCTTCTTACGTTCTATCCTTATCCTTTTGTATTCTCCCTTGAGCAATTATCTGGTATCTTTTTGAATACTGTAATCGATTTAGTATCAATCACCACTGGTGGCAAAGAATTCCATATTCTTTTAACTGTGTGTGAAAAGGATTCTTCGAATTTCCCTCTTTCTGGGCTCAAGTTTCGGCCTGAGTTGCTCCTATTTTTTTGGAGCAACTTGTTTAGAATGGAGCATCTTAGAAATTGCAATTCTCGGCATTTAGTTTGCTCCAGTTCTCGTGAGTTAGAATAGTTTCATTTTAGAACAGTTTTTTTTTTAAGTGGGCATGTCCAGGCACTTACACCTGTTTTGCAAGTTTAGGCAGCGAAAACTTACTCCAAACTAACTTAGAATGGAGTAAGTGTAGATTTTTGTATGCTCAGAAATACCTTGCCTACACTTTAAAAATCAGGCTCAGGGAATGAGAGATGGGGGGGGGCGAGTGAAGTTTACAAGCATTAAATACTTCACTTTTGCAAATAAAGAGCCATCATCAATAATAAATGATCAATAAATCAATCACTATAATGTTTTGAAAATGATTAGACCATCCCACACCATAACTATTTTTTAACGTAGTAAATTTGCTAATTAACTGTTGACATGCCTAATCACAGCTGACTTTCTCAGCCAGTTCCTCCGAATGTACGTCTTGGATTACAAGCTTACTGCTTAATGCATTGCTAAATCAGACAAGCTTCAGAACTGCCCCTCCTTTACCACATTGATTGCTTTTACAGAATCTTTGGTAAACTAACACAAATTTACATCCAACAGGTCGGTGGAGATAAAAGCTGCATAAAGTACTTTAAAACATCCAGTAACACAGGATCTTTACACCCTCAAATGATTTTTGTATAGTTTATCAAATTATTTGAAGCTGTCTGCACAACAATACATTTTTAGCTTTGTCATTGTAACCCCCCCCCAAATGGCTGAGCCACTGTGAGAAAGCTCATTGTGATGGCTTCTTCAGAAATTAATGCAAAAACACACAACTCCATGGGGTGGGGGAGAACAGACACATGTTTAGGAACAAGCCCATCCTTTTTTAAATAATCTCAACCCCAGAAACCCAGCTTTTCCCCATACCCTTCAATCATTTTCTCTCCAGAAACTTACCTTAAACTCATTTATATTATTACTCTCTATTGCTCTCTCTCTCTCTCTCTCTCTCGAGCAACTTCTTCCACAACGTCATTACTCTTTGTGTAAATAAATGCTCACTGACTTCCCTCCTTGTTCCATGATACAATAATAAGGCATGGATTCGGGATGCTGCAGGCTTGATGTTTCAAATGGCCTTTCTCATTCCAGACTTTATGTTCTTTATAGTACTCCTGGCTGAAGGAACCTCCTGGGGCTCAGCAAGTTGCAAAGGTTGGAAATGCAAACGACTGCACCGCAAGAGTTGTGGGATGTGGGTTTGATTCTGTGATTGGCTCAGGCAGTGAGTTCCCGACGAAAGCCAAGACCCACGGAAGTGGTCAACCTCCTCCCTACAGAGAGGAAAAAAGGAATGTCTGAGAGATCCCCCAACCCTGGAGCACCCTTTCCAGTCGCTAGTTGTCATTGTGGCTTTAGTAGGTTAATAGGAAGAGAATTGCAGCCTGGTCTGATGGGATGAAAGTTTTTATTATTTTCTGCAAGAAACATGGACACACTGTGAGGTTATCCACTTTGATGGTAAAAACAGAGAGACAGACTATTATCTGAATGGTGACAGATTAGGAAAAGGGGAGGTGCAACGAGACCTGGGTGTCATGGTACATTAGTCATTGAAGGTTGGCATGCAGGTACAGCAGGTGGTTAAGAAAGCAAATGGCATGTTGTCCTTCACAGCGAGGGGATTTGAGTACAGGGGCAGGGAGGTGTTACTACAATTGTACAGGGCCTTGGTGAGGCCACACCTGGAGTATTGTGTACAGTTTTGGTCTCCTAACTTGAGGAAAGACATTCTTGCTATTGAGGGACTGCAGCGAAGGTTCATCAGACTGATTCCCAGGATGGCAGGACTGACATATCAAGAAAGACTGGATCAACTGGGCTTGTATTCACTGGAGTTCAGAAGAATGAGAGGGGATTTCATCGAAACGTTTAAAATTCTGATGGGTTTAGACAGGTTAAATGCAAGAAGAATGTTCCCAATGTTGGGGAAGTCCAGAACCAGGGGTCACAGTCTAAGGATAAGGGGAAAGCCATTTAGGACCGAGGTGAGGAGAAACTTCTTCACCCAGAGAGTGGTGAACCTGTGGAATTCTCTACCACAGAAAGTTGTTGAGGCCAATTCACTAAATATATTCAAAAAGGAGTTAGATGTAGTTCTTACTACTAGGGGGATCAAGGGGTATGGCGAGAAAGCAGGAATGGGGTACTGAAGTTGCATGTTCAGCCATGAACTCATTGAAACATAGAAACATAGAAACATAGAAAATAGGTGCAGGAGTAGGCCATTTGGCCCTTCTAGCCTGCACCGCCATTCAATGAGTTCATGGCTGAACATGCAACTTCAGTACCCCATTCCTGCTTTCTCACCATACCCCTTGATTCCCCTAGTAGTAAGGACTTCATCTAACTCCTTTTTGAATATATTTAGTGAATTGGCCTCAACAACTTTCTGTGGTAGAGAATTCCACAGGTTCACCACTCTCTGGGTGAAGAAATTCCTCCTCATCTCAGTCCTAAATGGCTTCCCCCTTATCCTTAGACTGTATCCCCTGGTTCTGGACTTCCCCAACATTGGGAACATTCTTCCTGCATCTAACCTGTCTAACCCCGTCAGAATTTTAAACGTTTCGATGAGGTCCCCTCTCATTCTTCTGAACTCCAGTGAATACAAGCCCAGTTGATCCAGTCTTTCTTGATAGGTCAGTCCCGCCATCCCGGGAATCAGTCTGGTGAACCTTCGCTGCACTCCCTCAATAGCAAGAATGTCCTTCCTCAGGTTAGGAGACCAAAACTGTACACAATACTCCAGGTGTGGCCTCACCAAGGCCCTGTACAATTGTAGCAACACCTCCCTGCCCCTGTACTCAAATCCCCTCGCTATGAAGGCCAACATGCCATTTGCTTTCTTAACCGCCTGCTGTACCTGCATGCCAACCTTCAATGACTGATGTACCATGACACCCAGGTCTCTTTGCACCTCCCCTTTTCCTAATCTGTCACCATTCAGATAATAGTCTGTCTCTCTGTTTTTACCACCAAAGTGGATAACCTCACATTTATCCATATTATACTTCATTTGCCATGCATTTGCCCACTCACCTAACCTATCCAAGTCGCTCTGCAGCCTCATAGCATCCTCCTCGCAGCTCACACTGCCACCCAACTTAGTGTCATCCGCAAATTTGGAGATACTACATTTAATCCCCTCGTCTAAATCATTAATGTACAGTGTAAACAGCTGGGGCCCCAGCACAGAACCTTGCAGTACCCCACTAGTCACTGCCTGCCATTCTGAAAAGTCCCCATTTACTCCTACTCTTTGCTTCCTGTCTGCCAACCAGTTCTCAATCCACATCAGCACACTACCCCCAATCCCATGTGCTTTAACTTTGCACATTAATCTCTTGTGTGGGACCTTGTCGAAAGCCTTCTGAAAGTCCAAATATACCACATCAACTGGTTCTCCCTTGTCCACTCTACTGGAAACATCCTCAAAAAATTCCAGAAATTTGTCAAGCATGATTTCCCTTTCACAAATCCATGCTGACTTGGACCTATCATATTACCTCTTTCCAAATGCACTGCTATGACATCCTTAATAATTGAATGGCGGTGCAGGCTCGAAGGGCCGAATGGCCTACTCCTGCACCTATTTTCTATGTTTCTATGTTTCTAATTAAGTTTGTGGAAAATCAGAATTGCAGTACTTCCAGGATTGCACTCAGTTGGCCTTCAGATAAAGCCCTGTTAATCTTTAAACATGGAGACCAGTCTGGACTGCAGTGAAACCACGATGGTGTTGGAATGCGTCTGCAAGTGTCGATCATTCTGACTGCCCTTGGCCCTGACGAAATCTTGCAGGTGTGCAATCTGCTTGTTCAGGCTGTTTATATACTGTTTGATGATTTATGTCAACTCCTCGATTTCAATCGCTTTGTCGTCGAAGAGCGATTTCCTCTTCGCCAATACCAACTTTTCCAGTTTGGAGATTGTGTTACTCAAATCTTTGCCGATTCGCTTTGCCATGACCGTGAACTCACTCCGCTGCCGCACGGCGTTCAGGAGAGGCTTGTTGACCTACAGTCCGTTCTGTCTGTTCTGCATCGACTTGCAGGCAGCAAAGAACTCCTTCAGATGAGGCAGGCACTGTTACCGCAGGTCGCGGCGGGGAGCCCATTCGGCCAGGGCTCGGGACGGCGAGCTTCGGGCCCCTCCCACACAGCCTGCACAGATTCGGGCTATGAGCTGCTGCACCTGCGCACACACTCTAGCGCACATGTGCAAAGGTCCCGGTACTGTTTTCAGCGCCAGGTCCTGGCTCCGCCCCCGTCCCTTGTGCTGCGCTACGCTGAGGGCCCTCATCGTTTCAGTTGCGGGGAGAATAGCAAGGTAACTTTTTGGCGCGATTTTTGTTCTAAAAAGTCGGCGGAGGTCACGGAGGTGCACCGTTCTAAGCGTGTGGGCAAACTTGGGCCCTCTGTACCTAGTACATGTATTGAGATGCCCTTGTGACTTCAATTTACCTACCATTGAATTTACCTTGTCTGACAAACAGCTGCTTACCACAATCCTTTGCTGTCCACCTTTCAGCCATCTCTATATCACCATTTTATCTTTTATGCCATGTGCCCTCATTTTCACCACCAATTTCTTATGCCGTACCATATCAAATGTTTTCTGGAAGTTCATATTAACTATGACTGGCACATTCTCCCAACTTTATTTTCTGTTAATCTCAAAAATAATTATCAGGATCGTCAAACATGAATTATCCTTCACAAATCAATTTGATTATTTCTATCAGTCTATGCCGTTCTAAGTATTCATTTATTTTATCCCTAATTATGGTCCCTGGTAATTCTCTTACCATTGACATAAAGCTAACTGCCTGATAGTTGTTTGGCTTTTCCTTTTCGTCCTTTTTCAACCAAGATGTAAAAATGATCACCCTCCAGTCCTTCAGTTAGCCTTTCCGCTACTTCCTCACAAACATAATTTCAGTCTTCTGGTCCTGTTCATCTATCATACTTAGCTCCCTCAACCCCTTAAGATCCATTCCATATTAATGCATCTGTTGTCCTTCTATTTCCTCATGCACAGACTTTAAATACTTCCTTCACTCTCTTCTGTAAACAATGAAGCAAAATATGTATTAAGCAAACCTGCCATTTCCTTATCTATCATAACAATCTCACCATGGCCTTTTTTGAGTGCTCCCACTCATTGCTTAATAATTAAATTATTCCTAAAGTGTTTGTAAAAAATCTTCCAAATTTTCCTTTACATTAGCTGCAAGTTTTTTTTCATACGTGTCTCATAAGAGCATTGTTAGAAAAATTCAGGCAAATGATATAAGAAGAATTGTAGCAATATAAATAAAGGTTGCTCGATGACCAGGAAACATTGTCCCGATAGTTGCAGTCAGCAGCGAACCAGAGGCATTCACTGCTGGCCCCGAAATACGTTTCGCACAAGGATCTCACGATCCCCGTGTTGAAAACTTCAGGTTTTCTGACCTTCAATTCAAATCAATGGAACTTAAAGGGGATTCCCTTGTGCAAACTGCTGTGATGGCAACAGGCTGTCTAAACAGCCAATCAAAATGCAGAATTCTCACAGACAGTGAACAAGGAAGCAAGTATGCTCTAAAAATTCTAATTTTTTAAAAATGTTAGAGAGCAAAATAAAGATTGGGGCTGTCACATGGGGAAAAGGTAAGTCTGAAATAAAGATGGACCAACTTTAAAAAAATGTTTTGAAAAAGTTTCTTAAAAATTTTATTTTTATTAAAATAGACTAATTTCACACTGCACAGCATTAAAATTAGTTTTCCAGGCCCTTAACATTTGTTTAGCAGTAATAACACTGTCAAAACCCCAGTTACAACTAATCCCTTTGGGTCTAACTTTCAGTCAAGAGTTTAACAGTGTACTTACTGTGGAAGAGCTGACATTTTCATCAGTTTTAATGATTGCACAGATTGCCAGCTCTGGGCAGCCTGTTTCGGAGCTGTCAATGACTAACTGCAACTTCGGGATTTCCGCATGCGACAAATACAAAAGTTACAGTCAGTTTCAAAAGCGGAATTTTAAATTATTTCTTTAAATGTTTGCCATTGCTTACCTACCATCATATCTTTTAATCTAGTTTCCCAATCTATCGTAACCAACTCGCCCCTCATACCTACGTCGTTTGCTTTGTTCAGATTTAAGACCGTAGTTTCGTATTTAACTAAATCACTCTCAAACTCAATATAAAATGCTATCATATTATGATCACTCTTCCCCCGAGGATCCATTACTACAAAGTTATTAATTAACCCTGTCTCACTGCACAGTACTAGATCTAAAATAGCCTGTGGTAATATAGGAAACATGGCAGCCAATTTGCATGTGGCAAGGTCCCACAAAAAACAATGTGATAATGACCAGATAATATATTTTGTCAGGAAAAAAACAAGCATGGCAGAATATATACTCAATGGGAAGAAATTAAAGCTGGTGTGGATGGAGAGTCATGTGAGGTCAAATATGTAATTCCCTGATTAAGGCCAAGAGAATCTTGGATTTCATCAATAGCGGATTAGAACACAAAAATAAAGTAATAGAAACATAGAAACATAGAAACATAGAAAATAGGTGCAGGAGTAGGCCATTCGGCCCTTCTAGCCTGCACCGCCATTCAATGAGTTCATGGCTGAAAACATTGGTTAGGATGCAAAATGCAGTTTTGGGCACCACATTATAGAAAAAAACATTAAAGCCATAGTGATAGTACAGTGTAGATACACCATGATGATGCCAAACATGGGAAATTACAGTTATGAAAACAGAGCTGGGACATTGTAACTAATTTCACTGGAGCAGAAAAGGCTAAGAGGAGATTAAACAGAAATCTTGAAGAGTTTTAATAGTGTAGGGAAAGAATAATTCCTTTAGTTGGGGAGTCAATGATGAGGGCTCACCAAATTATAATTATCTCCAAGAGAGTGAGGAGGGAGGATAAGAAAAATGTCCTTACACAGGTTGTTGGAGCATGGAAATATTTTGCCACAGTGAATTATTGAGGCAGAGACCATTGCATCTTTAAAGGGAAAATTTGTCGAATATGTGCAGCAGAGGAAGATGCAGAGCTGTGGTGAGAGAGCAGAGTAGTGGGATTAGCTTTGGATTGCTGTGTCAGCACAAACATAATGGGCCAAATGGCCTCATTCTATGCTGTAAACTTTAGATTTTTTTCAACCATGTTGACATTATCTGGCAAATTTTCTAATGAGCTGGCTCAAATTCTCATATGGATGCACAGAAACATTTTGCAGAAATAGGTTTTCTCCATCCTCCAAAATGTTCCCAAAGTCAGACAAAGTATAATTCCACCCAGAGCCTTAAAAACCAGCCCTGGATCTTTGACACTACAACACTCTAAGCAAAAGAATTTTCATATTTGATTTTACTGATTCAAAGGAACAATAGTGGATTAAAATAATAAAATCTATTGTTCTTAATTACACATTTTAGTTGGTCTATCATGAAACAAGACACTTTGCTGATGAAAACCGTCATAGGAAATGGATAGGCTCGTTAGTGAGATACTGAAAGTGGCAATGAATATTTCAACAGAAATATTAGAAATCAATTGAATTTTTTTTCAGAACAGCAATTTCAGAATAGATGTAATCAACCATGACATTTACTTAGACAAAACAAAGTAGCAATCTCATCATCTATTGATTTTTGCCCCACTCGGACGATACGGTTACATTTGGGACCACAGATCAATAAATACTTAATCAGCTTTTGAACAAACACGTTGCCCAGTAACTTGAAAACGGTCTACATTTTGAATGGCAAATATAAACAAAGTATGTTTTAGAGGTGAATTACACAGATGATAGTTTTTTTGGACACAAAGTGAGTTGGAAACAATGGTTCGGATTTTGCGGTCAACGACGAAGGAACAGTGGTGCTCGCTGCTGACCTTGAAGAAAGCTGCCCACAAAGATCTAGCGAGCTCTGTGGCATCAATTTCCCCTATTTCAACATGACTTTCAATCTGGTGCCATCTATAGGGGACCTGTGGCATTCAGGAAGTCAGATTGTATAATTCTTACAGGCAGCAAAACAGGAAGTAAAAAGCAGTGATTATCACTCACTTTTTAATCATTTTATAGAAAGTGAAATAAAGATTGGGATATGCACGTGGGATTAAATTAGAAGCTGAAATGTCTTAAAGAATTTTTTTTAAATATATATTTTTAATTATTTTTAAATTCCATAGAATTTTTCTCCCCGAGCGTTACTTTCCCCATGTACGTAACGTTGGGACAAAATAATACCGCCCGCCCCCTTTTTTTGGGCGGAATCATCAGAATGGGCGGTCCCAATGCACATATCGCCCAGCGTTACTTTCCGCACGTAATTAACGCCGAGATTCAATAATACCGCTTTATTTTGTTGTAAAGATCACATTTGCCGAAACTAACACCCAGGAGATCGCCCAGTGTCACTTTCACCATCTCGCACACATCTCACCCACAATATCGTTCGCCCAAAAAACCACCGGGGAAAAGTGGAACTAACCGGAACTACTCACAGCGGTATGGACGCCATGTTCTAAATCACACGTCGCCTCATTTAAAAGGCTGCTCTGCTTCAACCTCATGGGAGTTTGGATGTACTCTGGAGGTCTTTGGAGGTGATGTGAACATCTGAACAAACATCTTTATCATACTGTGGACGATTGGAATTTAATAATTGTCGTAGTGGGGATATTCATTATTTGTGACCAATCGGTGGAAAACAGATAGCTATTGGAATGGGGCCTGTCCTTTCTCACCGTCTCTTGATAACCAATTACATGCTGCAGACTCGAGATGGCAGAAGGTATGCTCGACAGCATCATGTGCTCAATGTAAGACGTGATAGACTGATGAGGAGGACCAGGGGACGTTACACCCCCCCGCAAGTACAGGGAGAAGCATTCTTATCTCAACTTGCCTGACACCACCTGCCTTCGGAGATTGCGCTTCCACAAAGAGGTTATCAGTGACATATGCCAGTTCATAAGGAGAGATTTGCAGCCTGCCAGCATCATCAGGACTGCACTGTCCATCGAGGTCAAAGTCACCGTGGCACTGTCGTTCTTTTCAGGCCTCAGCTGGCGACATTTGCAGTATGTCACAGCATGCCACACATTGCTGCATTAGACAGGTCACTGAAGCCCTGTACGCACGCAGGATGGACTTTGTCAGCTTCCCTATGACCACGGAGGTTCAGACTCAGAGGACTCTAGGATTCTACCAAATTTCTAACTTCCCCAAGCTGCAGGGAGCAATAGACTGTATGCACATCGCGATGCGGGCACCTTTTCAGGATGCAGAGGTTTTCAGGAACCGCAAGGGATTCCACTCCCTGAATGTGCAACTCATTATCGACCACCAGCAAATTATTATGGCAGTGAATGCTAAATTACCGGGCAGCATCCATGATGCTCACATCCTGCGTGAAAGCAGTGTATCTGACTTGTTTAACAATCAGCCATAACGTCAATGCTGGATGCTTGGGGACAAAGGATATGGCCTCACCACCTGGCAGAAAGGGCCTGTGGTGGCATGATAGCTGCAAGATTCAGAAATGAGTGCTTTGCCTGAAAGAATGTTGGTGGTATTTACAAGCCTGACACACTGCTGGGTGTGCAGGTCATACATCAATTGTGGGCATCACCTTAGTGACAGTTAACGTTTAAGTTGATTGAAGTTAAGTGTAATTATACCCTTTGATGTTAAGGAATCACCAGTGTGTAATGGTGCAGCCATCTGAGCCAATGCGCAACAAGGTTATGTTAAATAAAAAGCTTTTAAACCGAACATTAGTCTGAAATCATAAGTGTATCTGTAAAAACCAACCCTTCCCTCTCCCCACCCCCACCCCTTCCTCTTCCCTCCTGACTCCAAGCCACCTGGCCGAGGAGTTCCTCAGGCACTGCTTCATTGGCGAGGGGGTAATGATGGCCGAACCGCTGCTTGGACGGATACGGGAGAGGACGGTCCCGAGGTGGGATCGTGCCCCGAGCCAGAAGCAAGATGTTGCTCCTGGCTCTCATGTCATTGGCAATGGGGGTGCAGCACCTTGGGATGCAGTGCCATACTCTGGGACCACTGGGAGCCCTCTGCCACTAGTGTTCCTGGTTAACAGCTCCAGGGCCTTCTCCATCTCTTCCATGTTAAATATTATTTGTTGGACAAAAACTCGGTGCCAACTATCTTCTGGATGCTAAGTAGGCTTTTTGCTGCTGGTGAATTTCCCTCCTTCCTTCCACAACAGCCAAACAAGCACACACTACACCCACACACGCTTTCAGTCCCTCTCTGCTCCCTCTCTCTGTCTCCTCTTCTGCGCATGTAATGATGACCCCTGACCTCCTGAATCGCGGGAAACGAGCGTTGCCATGCCATTGCTAAGGAAGGCGACACTTTACGGCAGAAGGTCAGAGAGATTTAACGCTAGCGCCTATTTCAGATCGCTCGTGGTAACGGCCAATTTTTTAAATGGAGACTGGGGGCTTTGAGAATGGGCGACAAGCCGGCGATCTGAAAACCTACTTTTACCGCCCACGCCGTAAATATCGCCCATTTTTGGGCGATCTGCACAGAAGTGTAAAATCTAGCCCTTGGCTTTTTCAATTGTTTTTACAGCAATAATAATGCGCAAAACGTAGAAAGTTCACATCATATCAATAATTGTGTGTTGATTGCATCTGCGAAGACTGCAACAGCGCAGGAGGAGTTGGGTATCACTGACAGCAACTACCGGATTTCCACATTTAACTGTGTCTGTATGGACGGCAGAAGTTTTACACAGTAATGACGGCGAGCATTGACATTTTTACCGCCATTACAATTGCAAATTTCATGCCAATGATATTTATTGTGCTCTGATGCAAGAATAGCTCATGAAATGAAAATCACAATTAGCCACGTGACCAGTGCATTCATACATTACAATGAATTTTCAAACATTGTGTGAAAATGCATTTCTTTCAAGGCAGGTCTCTCTTGGAATTTAGAGGAAAGAATGAAACAGATTAGAAAATATTAATATGGTCAAAAAGTACATTGTAAAAAAGCATACAGATGGGGGTAGAAATTGGTGAGAAGCACTTTCAGATGCATAACTAATGGTGCACTGGGGGTCACCCTAAATTGCTCCTCAGGCCTCATTTCATTAAATGGGGCAAGCTGCCAGCACCTGTCGCACCTCCAGAGGCAGGTTAGCTATTTCAAGGGGATCAATTTGGGACCACTTGCCTCTCTAGCAGTGGGCCTCAGGTATGGTCCAGCTGGGGTGGAGGTGGGGAACAACGGAAGGGGGAAACAATCTTGGGCCAGAAGTGACCCAAGGGTATGCTGCTGCTCCTCCTGGCTTCACCTCAATCTTTACATTGTTTTTAAAACCTACTGTGTTGTTGGAGGTTGCTGTTGGTGAAGAAACCTGAGCAAAGCAGGTTGGGCGCAACCTTTGCTCAGCACCATTCAATTTAGCGTTGGGCCACTCATTTACATATGTAAGGGGCCCAACACCTGTTTTAAGCAGCCAACAGCACGCCTGGAAAATCAGCCAATCCAATTTGGTGATGGCACCATGAAGCGAGTGCTTTTTGGCCCCTTTCTGGACTGAAAAATGAGCGCAGCGAGTTCCAATGTCTCTCACGTAGACTAGAAAAAAATCCTTATGTTTTTATTTCAGATTTCCAGCATCTGTAGTATCTTGCTTTTGTACCCAACTTCCTTATCTGGCCCCTTGCTAGCTGAAATTCTGAATGGTCCCTGCCCCTCCCTTTCAAAACCTCTACCATTACTCCCTTCTCAAAAATCACAGATTTGACCTCTCTGTCCTTGCAAACTACTTACTGCTCCATCTCCAAACTCATTTTTCTCTCCAAATTCCTTGAACTGCCATCTCCCAAATTTTCATACAACTCCATGTTTGAATCTCTTCAATCAGGTTGTAACCTTGCCACAGCATTGAAATGGTTCGAATCAAAGTGACAAATAACATTATCTGTGACTGTGACCATGGGGCATTTTCTCTTCTCGTCCTCTCTGCAGCTTTTGACATAGTCGAGCAAACCATCCGTTCCAATGCCTCTCCTCTGTTGTCCAGTTACGAGAGATTGCCCTCACTTGGTTCCACTCTTCCATCCAATCATAGTCAGAGCATCTCCAGCAATAGCTTCTCCGATGACTCCTGCACCATTAACTGTGAAGCCCCCCTAAGGATCTATCCTTAGTCCTCTCCTCCTCCTCATCTACACACTATCCCTTGATGACATTATCTACAGATATGGGGTCAGCTGCTAAAATTTGCTGACAACATTGGATACAGTAGCATAGTGGTTGTGTTACTGGATCAGTAATCCAGAGGCCTGGACTAATGATTTGGGGATGAGTTCAAATCTCACCATGGCAGCTGGGGAATTTTAAATTCAGTGAATTAAAATTTTAAAATCTGGAATAGAAAGCTAGCATCAGTAATGGTGACCATGAAACTATCGGATTGGTGTAAAAACCCACCTAGTTCAATAATGTCCTTTAGGGAAAGAGACTGCCACCCTTACCTGGTTTGGCCTATATGTGACTCGAGACCCACAGCAATGTCATTCAATTGTATAAGGCAGTTCACCACCACCTTCTCAAGGGCAGTTAGGTATGGGCAATAAATGCTGGCCTTGCCAGTGACAGTCACATCCCATGAACAATTTTTTTTTTAAACACCCAGCACTAACTCTTCATGGCTCCTCTACTGCCTCTGTGCTCTCAGACTGCTTGCCTGTCTTTCAGCCCTGGATGAGCCATAATTCCCAAAGTAAACATCTTCAGCCAGCACCATGAACTCCATAACATTCCCGAATTCTATCCCCCAGGTTGAACCAGACTGTTCACAACCTGTGTGTTCTATTTGATGCTGAGCTTCCAACCCCATATGCTCTCCATCCTAAAGACTATCTACTTCCACTTCCAAAACTTTACCCGCTTCCATTCCTGCCTCAGACCATCTGCTGATGAACCACTCCTCCACGCCTTGGCCACCTCCAGACATAACAATTGCCGAATCACCCATCAACATCGTGGGGGGTCACCATTGACCAGAAACTTAACTGGACCAGCCACATAAATACTGTGGCAACAAATGCAGGTCAGAGGCTGGGTATTCTGTAGCGAGTGTCTCAGCTCCTGACGCCCCAAAGCCTTTCCACCATCTACAAGGCACAAGTCAGGAGTGTGATGAAATACTCTCTACTTGCTCTCTTGACTGGCCTCCAATCCTTCATGCTCTGTAAACCTCAGCTCCCCATAACTCCCGACGTCCACTCCACACCATCCCAACTTCCGCCCCTCAAACGCCTGACTTCATCACCCGGACATTGGCGATTGAATAAAAGGGCCAAAACCGCGCGAAACACCGCCCCAATGGTGAATCAACTAAAAAAACAGTCAGTCAGTTGGGGGGCAATTTAGACCCCAAGATATCTTACTGCAATTATATAGGGCCCTGGTGAGACCACACCTGGAGTATTGTGTACAGTTCTGGTTCCTTACCTAAGGAAGGATATACTTGCCATAGAGGGAGTGCAATGAAGGTTCACCAGACTGATTTCTGGGATGGAGGGATTGTCCTATGATGAGAGACTGAGTAGATTAGGCCTATATTCTCTAGCGTTTAGAAGAATGAGAGGTGATCTCATTGAAACTGTGATATATTCACAGAGCACAGCACACACAGCTTCCTAACATGGCAGGCAGTTCTCTCGGAAGTCTCCAGAAATCTGCCGAGTTCTGTTTATTAGTAACCCTGCACTTGCAGTACACAATACGTCCACATCCACAGTGTGAAGCTACAAACATTACAAGCTTACAGACATTACACTTCTCCCTCCTTAATGAAGAAGTTATCGTACAAACATCATACATAACTTTCATGTTTATACATAACACAGGATATAAACTTATTTTTTTTTCCATATTTACACATTTAACTTTACCACTTGTTTTCTGTTTCGAAGAGGATACCTTTGCTCTCGAACAGAACCTTCCAAACATGGTCTCGAATCTAAACTCATTCGAGGTTCATCCTGAGGAACGTTTTCCTCCACGGAATTTCCTTGATTTTCATTTGAACTCACTCTAACTTCAGGCTTTTTGTTTTCCTGACTCGGACTCAGACTTTCATTCTGATTCTCTCCTGGATTTGTTTCCAGTACACTGGATTTAGGATTTGCTACTGGTGAATCAGAACTATCTGATGAATCAGAAATAATTGAATCATTCCCACCTTCAACTCCTTCCATGTCTGTAGGTAAAATATGATCAATATGAACAAACCTAACCTGTCCATTATCAAACATCTTTACCAAATAAGTGCGAGGACACATATCTTCACCACTCTTCCTGTTAACCACTTTAACCATTTATGGTGATGGTTCTTCACTCTCACCTTCTGGTTTAATTTCACACTTCTCTCTTTTACTCTACCTCTATCATGATTCTCTTTCTGTCTTAATTGTGTCTCTTCTACAGACTGTGCCAAATTTAGCTTTAACAACGAGAATCTGGTTCGAGGCTGTCGCTGGAGAAACAACCCTGCTGGTGTTCTACCAGTAGTTGTATGAGGAGTATTTTGATATGTAATCAAAAAATTAGCCAATTTGTGATCCAATGACAACTGTCATTTCCTTGGATTTAGATCTAACATTTGTTTTATGAGGGCAAATTTTACAATTTGTACAGTGCGCTCTGCTGCACCATTCGAAGAAGGATGGTATGGTGGAACCTTGATGTGTTTCACACCATTTTTGCTCATGAATTGTGCAAATTCTTCTGAATGAAATTGTGGTCCATTATCCGAAACAATCTCTTCAGGGAGGCCAAATGAAGAAAATAATTTTCGTAAAATGTCCAATGTTTTACTTGTTATTATTTTCCACATTGGAAACACCTCAACCCACTTTGAATGGCTATCAATCACAATGAACAATTGTTGTCCTTCTAACTCAGCAAAATCAATATGTAGCCTTTGCCACACCTAGGAGGCCATTTCCATGGCTGTAATGGTACTGGTGGTGGTTGCTTGCTTACCGATTGACATGTCGTACACTGACTCACGATGTACTCTATATCTTTATCAAGACCTGGCCACCATAAATAGCTGTGTGCAAAACTCTTGGTCAAGCACATTCCCAGGTACTGGTCATGGAGGTCTCCTAATAATTTGGACCTGAATTTATTTGGTATAACCACTCTTGCACCCCACATGATACAATCTTTATCGACTGATAATTCATTCCTATGAATGAAGAATGGATGTGTATCTTTGTCTGTTACCTGGTTTGGCCATCCATTTGCAATATAATCATACACCTTTGATATCACTGGGTCACATTTGGTTGCCCTACCAATCTCTTCAGCTGTGACTGGCAGTTCATCAATGAAAATAAAACACTTCTTCAGTATCGGGTGTAACTTGTGATGGGGAAGGCAATCTAGACATTGCATCAGCATTACTGTGATCAGCTGATCGTCTGTATTCAATATCATATGTATATGCTGACAAAATCAAAGCCCATCTCTGCATTCGGGATGCAGCTAATGTTGGAACTGGGAACTTTGGATGGAGAATTGCCGTTAGGGGCTTATGGTCCGTAACGATGGTAAACGTACGACCATATAAGTATTTGTGAAACTTCTTGACCCCAAAAATTAATGCCAAAGTTTCCCTTTTAATTTGCGCATAATTACTCTCACTGGCACTGAGAGTGCGTGAAGCAAAAGCAATTGGTCTCTCCTCCCCACTACTTAATACATGAGAGATTACTGCCCCAACTCCATACGGAGAGGCATCACATGCTAGCTTAATCTCCTTAGATATGTCATAGTGAACTAACATGGTGTTCTCTACCAATTTGCTTTTAAACTCTTGAATTCTTTTGACCACTTCCAATGGACCTGTTTTTTCAAAAGTTCATTCAGTGGATGTAATACTGTAACCAAATTTGATAGGAACTTCCCATAATAGTTCAAAAGACCCAAATATGAAGTTCAGTGACATTCCTGGGAGTGGGTGCATTTCTAATTGCATCCAGTTTTTCCATAGTTGGATATAAATCATCTTTGTCTACTCTGTACCCTAAGTACTCCACTGAGTTTTTAAATAACTCAGACTTACGAGCAGACACTCGTACTCTGTGCTTCTCTAGCCGTTTGAGGACTTCATTCAATATGTTATGAATTTGCCTATTTAGTGCTGAAATTAGTATGTCATCCAAATAACATACTACCCCTTCAATACCTTGCAAAATCTGGTTCATCACCCCTTGGAATATGGCAGGGGCGAAAGACATTCCAAACGTTAGCCTATTAAATTGATATAGGCCTAGATGAGTATTTATATTCAAACATGACTTGGACTCCTCATCTAGTTCAAGCTGTAAGTAGGCATTCGTAAGATCCAGTTTTGAGAAGCTCTGACCACCTGTCAGTGTTGTGAACAAATATTCTATATTTGGCAATGTATTGGGGACATTACCCTCTAGAACCTGGTTCACAGTTACTTTATAATCACCACACAATCTTACCTTACCATCGGACTTAGGTACAACACAATGGCTGTAGCCCAATTACATCGATCTATCTTACAAATAATGTTCTCAGTCTCTAGTCTTTTGAATTCTTGCTCAACTTTCTCCTTGAGTGCATATGGTACGGAACGGGGCTTGTAGTAAACCGATCTAGCGTCCTTCTGTACCCTGACACTCGCCTTGAAGCCTTGGATCGGACTGCCCGTTTCGCAGAACACCTTCGGATACTTCTTGATAACCTCTTCCGTTGATGAAAATCTCGCTTCCACACAGAAAATCTTACTCCAATCCAGCTTCGGTGAGCTCAACCAATTTCTTCCTACTGAGGCAGACTTGTCTCCTTTCACTACTATTAGAGGCACGTTCTGAAATTGATCTTTATATTTCACCGGTGCGGTGATACGACCTACCACAAGAATTTTCTCTCCCGAGTAGCCTCGCAGCTCTATCTTGGATTTCTCCAATAGAAAATCACGCAATTTGTCGCGATATAGTGACTCCGGTACTACACTCACGGATGCACCCGTGTCAATTTCCATTGGTATCTTGAATCCAGCAACATCTATGTGGATTCTGATGCTTTCCGAATCGCTGTCCGTTAACCTCGTGCTCCTGATGACGTGCAACTCTAACATCTCCTCGTCCTGTTGTTGTTCTTCCGTGCTATGTAGTCTCTTGGGATTTCTACTCATAGCTTTGAACGCTGGACTCATAGCTTTGAAAGCTGGTTTACCCTTCAGTCGGCATGCCTTCCGCAAGATGCCCAGTCTTCCTGCAGAAGAAACACTCTGCCTTCGCGTATGGACAACTTGAGCAATGTGTTGTCCCAGGCACCTATAGCACAACTTCGATGCTCTGGTAGAATTTCCAGTTTCTGAGACTTTCAGCCATGCCAGTCTTTTACTTTGAACCTGCAGGTGATTTACCTCGGTTGACTGACGACCGTAATCATTATTTAATTCTCGGGAATATTGTTCGGCCATGCCCATCGACCTCGCTGTCTGACAAGCAATCTCAAAAGTCAAGTCATCCGCCGTCAATAACTTCCTTCTGATCGCATCATTTTTCACCCCACAAACAAAACGATCCCTTAATGCTCGGTTTTGAAAGTTTCCAAAATTACAGTGCATCGATAGCTTTTTTAATGCTACGATGTAATCACTCATTCATCCATCAGTCTTTTGATTCCGAATCCCGAAATGATAGCTTTCAGCAATTTCTAACGGTTTGGGGTTATAGTGCTGCTCCAGCTTCATTACAATCTCTTTAAGCGTTGTGTCCTGTGCTGTTTGGACTGCACTGTCTGGAACTTCGATTATGTTATTTGCAGTGAAATACATTTCTAGCCGATGCACATATGCTTTAAAACATTCCCGGTCATGTAATATTCACCCAAATATCCCAATACACCTGCCATTTTAATCTCTCGCTGTTCACATCATGGGCTGTATTTTACCTCGGATTTTGTAGCTTTTTCCAAAGACAGAAACTTCCAAAGTCTCTCTGTCGGCTGGCTGAATCTTTCACCAACAAAATTTAAGCTTTAAATCATCCGAAAAATCCCATCTTCCATCGCCAAATGTGGTATATTCACAGAGCACAGCACACATAGCTTCCTAAAATGGCAGGCAACTCTCTCAGAAGTCTCCGGAAATCTGCTTAGTTCTGTTTATTATTAACTCTGCATTTGCAGTACACAATACGTCCACATCCACAGTGTGGAGCTACAAACATTACAAGCTTACAGACATTACAGAAACATGCAATTCAACTCAATCCGAGAGCGTCGAACTACAAGACATTAGCACAACATTTACAAATGTTCTGTGGATTTGAAGTGAAAAGAAGCTTTGCCTTAAGAATCGTGGCTATGTGGTGGCTTTGTTATAAAGATGGAAGAAAGTAGCCTTAGTCATGGAACACGTGTCGGGAAGGAAGTGCAGCAAAGGATCAAGCAGTACACTGAGGTTACATACCTCTGGATGTTGCTGGAGGTGGCAGCTGGGGAGGTTAATGAAGTTAAGGTCAGAGTTTTCTGACATTAATTTCGAGGAAATTTCAGCACATCCAGTACATGGACATGAGATAACCAATTACTTAAAGGAACTGCTTCTGTACTGGGGTTTTGATTTCAACGAAAATGAAAATCGAACAGATCCACAATACCAGTTTTACGCCCAGACAGCAAGTTGAAATTCTACCCCTATACCATATGTTGCATGGAATAAAACATTATATCATCCAACTCAACATGGGCAACTCCACAGGAGATCCGCCAATAAGATATAATGCGAGAGAAATTAGGCACCTCCCATTAGTGTCTCCGGGGGGGGAAATGCCTTTACTACTAGGTGCGGCGCTGACATCGATTCCCGCCATATTCGGCGGGAGCTTAGCGGCGGTGCTACGGCGTTGTGCCCCGATCTCCTGCGCCCCGAGATCGTGACATCATTGCTTTGCGCATCGCCCCGGTAGCGCCCTGGACCCGAAATTGACTTCCGGCCCCTGCAGCTGCACTGGGCAAAAACAGCAACAGCTGCAGGAGGCGAGGATTGGGCGGCCGGCTGCTATGAGGGCAATGATTAACGGCGAGGTGGCCGGGGTAAGTAAAAAAAACCTGTACCTTGTTGTCGTTTCTTCACAGGTTCCTGTCCGCGATCGTTCAGCCCGGCACTCTACTTGAGTGCCAGGCTGATCGCGCAGCTTCATCACAGCCTTGGTGGTCCAGATAGGTGCCTTTTATATTGCAGCGATGGCCCCTCCTTTTAAGGATTAATTAAGCACTCCACTTCCTTCTTGGAGTGCAAATGGAGTATTTTTTTAAAGTTTGAAATCATTAGCGCCTGGTAGGTGGTGATGTTGCCAAATTCCACAGCACCACCCACTTTAAAGTTCCCCAAAAAATGGCTTGTGGCCTGATGCTGGCTGCGTATTTTTCCCCCTCTCCCTGCGGTCACCCCTAACCCAGCAGTCTCTGGCCAGACTTTCTAGCCTCTTTGGGCGAGTTATCACCTTAGATGCGGCTCTAGTGGCTCAGACACCTGCTGTTTGCAAGAAAATTAGGGAACCTACTCCGGACTCCAAAATGTCTGCCAGAGTCAGAGACGGAAGGTCCCAGCAGATCCTCCTTTACCTACTATGCTGCAATCTCCCTATCGCAGAGCTCCGGGGCCTTGTTTTCTGCTTTGCTTATGCTTGACAATTTCAAATAATGATTGTTCCAACAAAAGGTTATTTATACAACTGTAGTTGCTGGATGAAACACTAATTCATGTTTTCACCCTTCCCCCATTCCCACACTCCGGAACCCACTGAGAACAGCATAAAACATGACATCTTAAATCTTTTATGAGGTAGCATTTGACAAAAAAAAGCAAGGTGCTGTGAATTTTTGCAAGTGATATTTATTGTGTTTACTTACTATTGTGTCTGAAAACATTTAGTTATTTTATAAGAACCAATCAGAAACTACTTCAAATCCCCCCCACCCTCCCCGGCACCCCGAGTACTGCCAGACCCGGAGATCTTTTCCCAAATTTTTGTTGCCAGGCGCACATTACACCCGAGTTCAATCAAACTCCACTTTCCCCTCCACTGTGCTGGTAAGTCGCAGTCCCCTCTAGCAATTGCAAGCCCCAAGAATCCCTCCCCATTGCTACCAGTCCATAAGATACTCCCAAAGGCTGCTAAACCCCAGGACCCTCACAGTAGTACTACCAAACTCTAGGACAGTGCTAGTGAGGATCAGGACCCCCTCCTGTGCTACTGAATTGCAGAAATCCCCAGTGCTGCAAAACATAGGACCCTGACTCCAGCTGCTGCAGAGCCAATCCGTTTCACTCACATCACAATCTTTGTATTCCCAAAGCTTTTAGATAAATCAGACAAAACTTTGTTTCCCTTCTAGACATACAGGATTTCTATGTATTTTGTGCATATATATATATATAAAACACATAAAGGGTACACACACACACAGGAGTAAAATAAATAAGTGCAAAATGGGAATAGTTTTTCATTTGCTTAGAAACCATCATTGAAGTACTGAATTAATCTTTTTTTGTTTTCACAAAGCTTGTTTTTGGCTCACGGAAGAGAACTGGCTCCAGTGAAAAGAAAAGGATTATAAAATCTGATCTGCATCATGAATTGAACTGAAAAGCTGCAGTGACAGCACTCACAGATAGAGGCTGGGCCCAGCGCCATCCCAGTGTCTGTGAATGAAACTGCAGTTTGGCCTCTGCCCCCACCGCTGATGCAGCCAGGGAATCCAGCAGCTTCCTGTTGTAAGTGCCACGGAACAGAGTGTTTGTTCGTGGGATGAATGTGACCCAGTTGAACCAGCCAGACCTGCTCGTCACACTCTGTGAAAAGGGTCTTGGCAGTGGTTCCCTACTAACTGTTACAACAACTCTAGCTTCCTCATCAGATTATGAACTGACAACCATCCGTTTCTAAATCATTCAAGTGAGGAAACCGTTCAATAAACAGTTTGATTAATCAAACTTCTTTTCCCTGTTATCTACCATTGGATCTGCAGACAACCCCCACAAATTCCTGCATGCTTTGGACTCCTCAAGGATTTTGCACTTGGCCCAGCCTCTTTAGCCAGTGGTTTATATAAACATATATGCTCAAAACAGCTTTATACCCAAATATTCAAGAACTTGTTGTAATGGATAGAAAACAAAGAAAACCTGTCATTTTACATTAACTGTGAATTTTCTGTAAGTGGCAACTTTTGTCTTAAACAATTGTCTTCCTTTATTAATATTTGAGTACTGAGTAGTTAGTGTACTGCATGATTTGAAACAGTAAGTATCCAACATTTCTGCTGAGCAGGTCCTAGTGCTGGTTTTCCAAACAGATGTTACATGGACTGGGTTCGCTAGACTGTCAGTCACCTTTATGGGGATGATTTTCTTCAATTCGGACCTAACACTTTACAATTGGAACAAATACAGTCTCGGTATGAACCAAACTCTACTACTTCTCTGCCAACCCCTACAGTTTATTGCCAATGATAGTGAAAATGTCTGTGACCTACAATGTCCTTCCCATCTAGCTGAAGGTGCTGTGAACATAATGGCCTCAATATTAAGCCCCTTCCCCACCTGCCCCACCCCACGACAAGCGGGAGAGGGTCGGTTGGGAGGTTAAAAAGGAAAAATGGGGAACGTGTGCCCAACCCGCCGCATATGTAGCTGTTATTGTGGCGGCGCATTTTGTGGCGTCTGAATGCCTCACCGTGGAGAGGCCGGATACTTATTAACATAATTCAATCGGCTCCCACGATGCTATTAGGAGCCCGATTTAAATTTAACAGTTGTTGCGCGGGTTTCCCAGAGGTCAGGAAACCCGGCAGTGAAAGCTGTTGGCTCCTCAAGGCGAGTGCTTTTTCCAGCACACCTTTCATGGAGCAGGTGGAACAGGAGGGCTGCCTTGACATCAAGAAACCCTGAAGAACAGGTCTCCCTCAGGTCCTGCCAAATTTAACGACAGGACCTGATTACCATGTTTGTTTCCATTTCCCGACCACAGCCAGCTAGATTGAGAGAGTGACTGGTTGTCGGGCGGGTAGGCCTCCGACAACAGGCCGCAGCCAGGGAGCAGAGAGGAGGGAGAGAGGAATCGGAAAGGCGGGGGTGGTGGGGGGGTTCAAGGGAGATCACAGGCCAGAGGCATGAGTGGAGGCCAGAGTCAGGGGTTGATCGGAGGCCTTGTGGGGGAGATCAGAAGGTGCCGTATGGGCCGGGAGGAGCGGGGAGAGATCAGAAGAGTCCAGGTAGTTAGTGAAGCAGGTAAACTGAATCCAGCAGGTAAGTGGAAAGGCCTGTACCTCCTGGATCCAGTAGTCCTTGCTTCCCTTTAGCCACCGGGTTTCCTGAGGCCTGGAAAACTCAGCTGGCCAGAATTACATTTTAAACGATGGTTTAATATGAGATATGTAACAATAAATTGCCAACCTGCCTCCGTTAAAATCGGGTTGGGGCTGGGATTCAGATTTTTTACATTTTAACATCGCATCCGACCCAAACACACCCATTTTTGGGGATTAAGATTCCGCCCCATCAATCTAAGGACATGGAAGTCACACTTCTGGCTCATGGGGGTTGAAGGAATTTTGATTTCTGCCCAAAGCGGAGGTGAAGTCAGCAGGGTGCATCCCTGGAAAAAATGCTCTCCCAATTCACTTACAATGGCTCTTTGGCCCTCCATTCACCACGACATTTCTGCATCTACCGATCTGCTCAACCGCACCCTCACCTCCACCTTTAGTGCCATAGCCCCCATTAAAACCATTACTCTTTCTCACCCTGGTTGTTCCCCCAAGTACGGCCCTCATCTAAGCTCCCTTAAGTCCAAGGGACGCAGACTTAAATGTGTATGATGAACAGCTGCGTTAGCTATTCATCGCCAGATTTGGCTGGATCACATAAAGCACTGTCGGGTCCCGCTCTCCTCTGCCAAAACTGCTCACTCTCATCCTGGAATGCAAAGATAACCCCCGGCTTCTTTTCTCTACTGCAAACCATCTTCTTAAACCCCTCTCTCCTCAGGTACAGTTCCCCCTCCCCTCCAAAACTGCCGTCATCGCCCCTCTCCTCAAAAACACAACCCATGAACCCTCCGTCCTTCCAAAGTCCTTGAACGTGCTGTCGCCTCTCAAATCTGTGCCCACCTTTTCTGGAACTCCATATTTGAATCCCTCTAATCAGGTTTCCACCACTACCACAATACCAAACCAGCTCTTACTGAAGTCACAAATTACATCCTATGTGACTGTGGTAAAGTAACCCTCCCCGCCCTTCTCGATCTGTCTGCAGCCTTTGGAATGGTTGACCACACCATCGTCCTTCAACACCTCTCCTGCATCATCTAGCTGGGTGCATTCGCCTGGTTTCATTTTTATCTATCCAGTCGTAGCCAGAGAATCACCTGCAATAGCTTCTCTTCCCGCTCCCGCATCCTTACTTCTGGTATCCCCCCAAGGATTTATCCTTGGCCCCTCCTATTTCTCATCTACATGCCGCCCCTCAGTGACATCATCTGAAAACACATCAGGATCCATATATATGCTGACGACTCCCAGCTCTACTTCAAAACCACCTCAGTCGACCCCTCCACTGTCTCTAAATTATCCGACTGCTTGTCCGACATCCAGTTCTGGATGAGCAGAAATTTCCTCCAACTAAATATTGGAATGACCGAAGCCATTCTTTGTCCGCAGCACAAACCCCGTTCCCTAGCCAGCGACCCCATCCCTCTCCCTGGCAACTGTCTGAGGCTGAACCAGACTGTTTGCAGCCTTGGTGTTGTACCTGACTCAGAGAAGAGCTTACGACCTCGTAGCCGTGCCATCATTAAGACCGCCTATTTTCACCTCCGTAATATCTCCCGACTCCGCCCCTACCTCAGCTCATCCGCTGCTGAAATCCTCATCCATGCCTTTGTTACCTCGAGACTTGACTATTCCAATGAACTGGCTGGCCTCCCACGTTCTACCCTACGTAAACTTGAGGTCATCCAAAATTTTGCTGCCTGTGTTTTAACTTGCACCAATTTCCGTTCACCCATCACCCCTGTGATCGCTGACCTACATTGGCTCCTGGTTAAACAAAGCCTCAATTTTAAAATTCTCATCCTTGTTTTCAAATTCCTCTGTGGTCTCCACCCTCCCGATCTCTGTCATCTCCTCCAGCCCTACAACCCTCCGAAATATCTGCGCTCCTCCTGCCCTCTTGTGCATCCCCGAATTTAATTGCTCCACCATTGGCTGATGTACCTTCAGCTTCTGAGGCACTAAGCTCTGGAATTCCCACCCTAAACCTCTCCACCTCTCTACCTCTCTTTCTTTCTTTAAGACACTCCTTTAAACATACCTCTGCAGGGTAAAACTTACCAAGGGAGGCCATTCAGCCCATCCAGTCTGTGGTGGCTCTTTTGAAGAGCAATCCAGTTAGTTCCACTCCCCTGCTCTTTCCCCAAATCCCTGCAATTTTTTCCTTCAAGTATTTATACAGTTCCCTTTTGAAAGCTATTATTGAATCTGTATCCATTACCCTATCAAGCAGTGCATTCCAAATCCTAACCACACATTAGGTAAAAGGTTTTTCCTCATGTCGCCTCTGGTTCTTTTGCCAATCACCTTAGATCTGTGCTCTCTGTTTATCGACCCTTCAGCCATTGGAAACAGTTTCATTTATTTACTCTATCTAAACCCTTCATGATTTTAAACACCTCTATCAAATATTCTTTTAGCTTTCTCTGCTCTCAGGAGAACAAACCCAGCTTCTCCTATACAAGTAACGGTAATTCCTCATCCCTGGAACCATTTGATTCCTATAATCATTTCAATAGATTACTGTTTTAACAAAATAAACCAATTCAATTCCCATGTGTTTCATGTCGCTGATTATATTATTGCCAGGAATGCTTCAAAAGTTTCCAAGTTCAAATCGTAGAAAATGGAACGAATACGTCCAACTCACAACAAGCCACATGTTCTAACATTCCAGGAAATGGGCTTGGACTGAAACAAAGCTCTAAAATACCCAGAGCTCAATTATCCATACATATTTTGGAAGCTTTACTGGCCACAAGTATAAAACCAGATCGTGTTTATGAACTCAAAATAGCAACATAAAAAATCTATGGTTTGGGTCACTGGAATAGTGCCAAACGTCCAAGTTATATTAGTAAAACCAAGCCAAAGCATTACGACTGTTTATTTGTCCATTTGCTTAAAACAGAGGCTTCAGTCTCAAGTCCCTGGATCTTCAGGAATCCATAAATGGATCTGAGGCGATCACTGAGATCTGTATTTTTATATATAAGTCAGGTGGCACAGGGAGTGCATCTAATCCATATTAAAAAAATCAATACATATCTGTAAAACTTAATTTGTACACAATTTTTGGCAAATTTGGACATGGCATTTTCAAATGTTTGCAAAAGGCTTCTAGAATGTGCCAATATTTTCAAGGGTGCTCACAGTGTGTCAAATATTTTCAGTAGAGCCCCCACACAGAAAACTTTAAAATTCACTGGTTTAAAAAGTAATTGTGGTAATTTTGTAGGAACACCAAACTGCAAAACAATGAATACTTTTTTTATATAAAGTATCAAACTCAAAAAAAGTTCATTGTCAGTCTTATAAACCAATTCTGTCTGTTGCTCTGGGAAACTGAATCAGCCAGGATTTCCCCTTCTAATTGTTATCCATTGATTCCAGGCAGAGAATGTACTTCTGTGGGAATTGGGTGAGGATATAAGCACGTTCTGCTCTGATGCTCCTCAGTGAACTAGCTGTTACAACTCATTGGCTCTGCTCACCATGAATGGCCAATTGGCCGAGATACCAGATGGCTGCTGGCACCCATGGAACTGTATTCCAGCTTGAGTTACCTCTTTCATATTGTGATGTATTTAACTTAAAACAGTGTACCTTCTTTCTGTTTACAGGTATCTATAGGGACCGATAGGATCCTCCACAGGATTTAAGATTGGATGTGCATTACTTGAAGAGCATGCCAATTAATTTGGTACTGGCCCCACATCAATGTAAACTGCCCCCGAGAAAACGCAGAGTTGGAGGGTATGGACAACCCCGATTGGTTTCACACCAGAGTAATAAACAAGAGAGCCAATCTGCTCTATCAATCGTGCTCAGCATAATTATGTAATGTAATCCAATATGGTCCTGTCACTAGACATCTGGGTTTATCCCAATGGCAGGGACATGTTCATCTCATGCAGCACATGAATGTCATCCTCTAGTATGCTGCACAAGTAAGGTAGGGATGTGGAAGGGGCAGCTCCTCCCAGTTTCAGCTGCTGTGTCCTCAGTCTTCCATGGTTAGTCCTCCAGCTTGTAACTGCATAACCTCAAGACAATGAGGGCCCTTCTGCTAACCAGAACCACTGTGGGCTGTAGGACTGTATCATTCCTCACTTAGACATATTGGAGCCGAAATTCACCGTCCCCGAAGGGGTTTGGGCGGATGATCGAAAAAAATTGATCGTCCGCCACAGTCGGGGGATTTTCCCTCCCCGGGCCATATACAGCTTAGGGTGGTGGGGGAGGGAGATTTGAATGATGTTCACTTCCGCCGGAAACGGCAGGGTGAAGGCGCTGTAAAGGTAAGTTTCCAGCGTTGTGTTCAGCAGCGTGCGGGCCGCTGAAAAGCGGCCAGGACAGGGATTTTCAGCTGCAAAAAGGTAGGACTTCTTCAGGCAGTGCCCCCGCGAGGTTTTTGAGTTGGTGCTCGAACGCAACACCGCTAAAGTGTTGCCGCGATTGGGGCCCTTTGGTAGGGAAATCGTTTTATTAATTATTAGTGTTTTTATTTCAGATTACATCATCCGCAGTATTTAGCTTTTCATATAGTTTTATTCATTATTAGTGTTTTTAATTCAAATTCCATCGTCCACAGTATTTAGCTTTTCATATAGTTTTACTAATTGTCTTGGCTCCATTATAACTGTTGAGTGCTGCTCAGAGGTTTTCACATACTTTTGTACAGCTTTCAGGTCTGCCACTATAGTGGAGGCCTGTGGGCTGCAGAGACCTGCTTGGCAGGGTTCACCCTGAGGATAGGAGGAATGTTGAGAGGATAACACCTGGTACAAATGGTTAGAAGCAGGGCGACACACAGGAGAAGGCATCACCATCAACACCATGCAGACAGGCAGCAGGCAAGGGAGGCAGCAGCCATGATTCGTTCATTCTGCGCCAGACCAGTGTGGCTGCCGTCTTCACCGGCCCGAATCAGGAATGCGGTTGGCTGCTTGGGGACAAGAGACATCCTCTGTCCATTTGGCTGCTCACTCCTCTGCGGAAGCGTAGGACAGCGCCAGAGCATGCATACAATGATGCTCATTATACCACCAGGTGCATCATCGATCAATGTATAGGCATCCTTAAGCAGAGGTTCTGGTGCCTGGACCGCTCTGGTGATACCTTGCAGTACTCTCCTCAACGGGTCTCCATAATCATCGTGATCTGCTGCAAGCTGCACAACCTGGCCATCATGAGGGGACAGCCACTGGAGGTCAAGCCAGCAGTACCACCTGAGGAGGAGGAGGAGGAGGAGGATCCTCGTCGCCCCAGAGCTAGGAGGCATCGACCCATCGTCACCCTGGAAGGGCCGGGTGCAGACTGACCAACACCCTCCTGGGAGGGTGCGCCACACAACCTGACACCTCCCCTGCAATCTCCCTCCATGCATTATGTACTGGCGGTCTGCCAGGTCTCCCCACATCAGGAAACAGTATTCTTCTTCTGTCCTCCACACCGTCCATCAGTGTCTCCAGCTCCATATCAGTGAAACTGTTGGCTCTCCTTGCACCTCTTGCACCTCTTGCACCTCTTGCACCTCTTGCACCTCTTGCACCTCTTGCACCTCTTGCACCTCTTGCACCAGCCATCCTTCCAACCTCCTTCCCCCCTCAGGGCCTTGCTGCAAACCCTGGCCTTTAAAAAGGCCAGGGAGCAGCTAGCTCGTTAGAAACCCTTACCTACATGCTGAATTTCTCAGTGGTGATAACGCTCAAATTAAGACAGCCACACCGCTGAAAAATCCACTTTGGAAGGGTTCATTAGCTCTGGAACTCATTTGTTCACTTTTGGAGCTGAATATGGGGTGTCCCAGCCATGAAGAAATTTTGGCGCTAATGGTCACAAAAAGGTGGGAGGAGCACTAGCTTTCCAGCAGTACTGCATTTTGGGCCCATTGCCTCCTGTACTTATGCCACCCCTACACTTGGAAATGATGATGGTCTTCCTCATCCACTGACTCAAAACTGGATGTTGTAGACTCATATCTGCAGACCTAACAGGCAACTGTATCTTGAATTATGCATTGTGATCCAATGCTTATTTAATAACAAGACTGTTTATGGAGAGAGGACCATTACATTATCGTGGGATATGTGGAACATTCTTTGTTCCAGTCCTACTCGGGTCCCATCCAGGACATAGTCGACATATTTACCGAGGCGTATGAAAGCATGGGCCTTACGCTAAACATCTGTAAGATAAAGATCCTCCACCAACCTGTCCTCGCTGCACAGCGCTGCCCCCCATATATCAAGATCCACGGCGTGGCCCTGGACAACGTGGACCACTTCCCTTATCTCGGGAGCCTCCTATCAACAAGAGCAGGCATTAACGACGAGATCCAACACCGCCTCCAGTGCGCCAGTGCAACCTTCGGCCGCCTGAGGAAGAGAGTGTTTGAAGATCAGTCCCTCAAAACTGTCACCAAGCTCATGGTCTACAGGGCCGTAGTAATACCCACATTCCTGTATGGCTGAGAGACATGGACCATGTACAGTAGACACCTCAAGTCGCTGGAGAAATACCACCAGCGATGTCTCCGCAAGGTCCTACAAATCCCCTGGGAGGACAGACGCACAAACATTAGTGTCCTCATTCAGGCCAACATCCCCAGCATTGAAGCACTGACCACACTTGATCAGCTCCGCTGGGCAGGCCACGTAGTTTGCATGCCAAACACAAGACTCCCAAAGCAAGCGCTCTACTCGGAACTCTTTCACGCCAAACGAGCCAAAGGCGGGCAGAGGAAATGTTACAAGGACACCCTCTAAGCCTCCCTGATAAAGCGCGACATCCTCACTGACACCTGGGAGTCCCTGGCAAAAGACGGCCCAAAGTGGAGGAAGTGCTCCTCGAGTATCGTCGCCGAGAACATGCAGAAATCAAGAGCAGGCAGCGGAAGTAGCGTGCGGCAAACCAGGCTCCCCGCCCACCCTTCCCCTCAACCACTGTCTGTCCCACCTGTGACAGAGACTGTGGATCTCGTATTGAACTGTACAACCACCTAAGAACTCATGCTAAGAGTGGAAGCAAGTCTTCCTCGATTCTGAGGGACTGCCTATGAGTGAGTGACTCGGGTCCTTTCCCTCACCTCTTTTCCTAGTACATTGATGACTGTATCAGTGCCATCTCCTGCTCCCACCATGAACTAGAAAATGTAATTCACTTTACATCCAATTTCCACTGTTCCCTCACCTTCACATGGTCCATCTTCAACACTTCCTTTCCTTTCCCTTCCTCGACTTCTCTTTCTCTATTTCTGGGGAGAGACTATTAACAAACATTCACTATAAGCCCACTGACTCCCACAGCTACCTGGACTACACTTCCTTCCGCCCTCATCCCCCGACTCCATTCCATTCTCCCAGTTTCTCCGTCTCCGTCGCATCTGTTCTGATGAGGCCACCTTCCACATTAGTGCCTCTGATAGGTCTTCCTTTTTCCTCAACCAAGGATTCCCCTCCGCCATGGTTAACATGGCCCTTGACCATGTCTGTTCTATTTCCCGCACCTCTGCTCTCACCCCTTCCCCTCCCTCTCAGAACCACAACAGGGTTCCCCTTGTCCTCACCTTTCACCCCACCAGCCTCCATGTTCAACGGATCATTCTCCGCCATTTCTGCCACCTCCAGCATGATCCCACCTTTTCCCCTCCCCTCCCCTCTCAGCATTCCAAAGGGACCGCTCCCTCCGCGAAGCCCTGGTTCATTCCGCAGTCACCCGCAGCACCCCCTCCCCTTCCCACAGCACCTTTCTGTGCAAGTGCAGGAGATACAACACCTGCCCTTTTACCTCCTCCCTTCCCACTATCCAGGGCCCCAAATACTCCTTCTAATGAAACAGCGATTTACTTGTACTTCTTTCAAGTTATTATACTGTATTCGCTGCTCACGATGTGGTCTCCTCTACATTGGGGAGACCAAACACAGATTGGGTGACTGCTTTGTAGAACACCTCCGTTCAGTCCGTAAGCGTGACCACGAGCTTCCGGTCACCTGTCACTTTAATTCTTCACTCCTCTCCCACTCTGACCTCTCTGTCCTTGGCCTCCTACACTGTTCCAACGAAGCTCAACACAAGCTCGAGGAACAGCACCTCATCTTTCATTTAGGCACTTTACAGCCTTCTGGACTCAACATCGAGTTCAACAATTTCAGAGCATAACCTCTACCCATATTTTGTTCCCTTTCCTCCTTTTTTTTTACAAACCCTCCCTTCCCTTTTTATTTTTTTTCTCTCCGTTTCCCATGGCAGCTGGTAATTATTCCGCCATTCACACCCTATCTAGATTCATCTTTTGTTTCCTAACTTGTGCCATTACCATCTCAATTTGGTCCATCATCCCTTTTGTCTCTCAAACCTCTTGCCTTCCAACCTATCACAGACCTTCCCTTTTGTTCTTTCCTCTCCTCCCCCTTTCACTTCCTTAAGAATCTGTTACATTTCGAACTTTTGCCAGTTCTGACGAAGGGTGATCGACCTGAAACTTTAACTCTGTTTCTCTTCACAGGTGCTGCCTGACCCACTGAGATTTCCAGCATTTTCTGTTTTTATTTCAGATTCCAGTATTTTGCTTTTCCATTACATTATTTACTTGGGCCACAATAGACAAGTTATGAACCAAGATCATTATTTGCTAAGGATCTGCAAGATTTTACTGTGTATTGTTGACAGGTATATTACAGCAGACTTGGTAAACACTATGATATTATGAATTAATTATAGCGAGAGACATGAAACATGCTGATCAAACTGACTCACCACAGAATCTGACAGTGTTGGCATTAGCATTGCTCAAGACATTGAACCCTGAAATAATTTTCTCAGGTCATATGAGATTTATTTTTCGATAGCCTCTGGTTTTCCTATTCAGCATTTCTGTGCTTGTTGTGCTGCAGTTTCAATTTTACTATTCTTTTATACTATCTTATAAAAGTCATCTGCAGTTTGGTACACTTTTAAATATTGACTGAAGTTTTCACAAAGAATGAGCCACAGGGATTGATGATCTTCTGTTATTGGTAAAATTGATGAACAATCTATTGACTTGATTCAATGCTTCTTATTGTTTATTGTGTGAAAAGTTGCAGAGAAGCGAGGTCTTCAATAGTTGGTCGAGGTTGCCATTTTCTACTCTTTGCTATCACTGATAGGTTAATGACTTTATTTCCCTAGGTACATTGGTGTTGGGAGGGTGAGATGGAGTCATCAATTTATTCTTAATTTCAATTTAACTTTAAATTTAACAGAACGATACAAGATTAGCAAGGATTAGATGCAGAAGTTATACATTTATTTTCGAGTTAAGCCCTTAGCGGATCGCAGCTAACCAATCAGCTGCACATTCACTTTAATATATTAATTTAGTTCTCTTGATAACTATGTTGTTAAAAGCAATGTATAGATTAGTCAGCTGAGGTGGCTTGATGAGACTCATTAACCGCAGTGATTGTAGACCAAGAAGGGGAATAGTCAACAACAGCCCTGGATCACTATTCATTGACCCATGCTGGAAAGTGTGTACATGTGGAGGTTGAATAATGTCAGAACTGAGTCCGTTTGGTGCCATGAATGGTCAGACAGCCAGCCAACACTCATTCTCCAATCTCATATATAAAGAATGGCTCTGTGGGTAAGTTAAACAGAGGGTAAATGACATATGTGCAACTTTACCCAAGGAGTCAAAGCCTACAAGAGAGGAGTGAGAGGGGAGAAAAATAATTGTAAAACCACAAGATTAGTGATTTTACTAATAAGTACAGGCAGGAGTGAATTTCTTCTTTGTACTATGTGCAGAGAAATAGAAATTGCCTTCATTATGGATATTTATGACTTTGCTACATATAGCACACAAAGGAAATCTTCCTTCATAGTGGCCTAGCATGATCAATCTTAACTGTGACACATTAGAATTCAGTTTTTTTTTAAATATGCCTTTGGTAGCTATGCGCTATAATTAATACACATTATTAGATTTCCCAAGGCATTAGTCACAGAAAAATTGGGGCCCGAAATGTTAGTTCTGATGTTTACATTGGCCCTGCTCTGAAGTTGAGGAAATCCCATTTCCCTTTTAAGAAGCTCCATGATAGTGCCGCTACTCAAACACTGACAATGTTTTCCTGATTAGTTAATCATGAGGAAGGAGAAAAGACACTTAATCAGTGCGGAAGACAAAAACAGAGGATAGCAATATACAGTAGTCGTCTTAAGAATGATTTATTCTCAAAATGTGAGTGATGCTGCCAAGGCCGCATTTATTGCCCATCCCTAATTGCTCTGTAAATTGGTGGTGCACCTTATTCTTGAACCGCTGCACTCCTTGTGGTGATGGTGCTCCTGCAATGGCATTAAGTTGGGAATTTCAAGGCTTTGACCCAGTGATGATGAAGGAACGGTGACAATTATGCAAGTGATGATGCAGGGAAACTGGGAGATGATGTACTTCCGTGCTGCTCTTGTCCTTCTCGGTGGTAGAGGTCATAGTACTGGGAAGTAGTCAAAGTAAACTTGTAAGTTACTGCAATGCATCCTGTAGATAGTACATATAGCAGACACAGTGCATTAGTGGTGAAAGGAGTTGAAATTGAGTCCAGTGACAGGAATACTGATCAAGTGAACTGCTTTGTCCTGGATGGTATCCAGCTTCTTGAGTGTTGTTGCAGCTGCACTCATCCAGGTGAATGATGAGTATTCCATCATACTTGTGCTTTGTAGATGGTAGAGAAGTCATTTGTGCTTTGTAGATGGTAGAGAAGCTTTGAGGGGATAGGAGGTGAGCCACCCATTACAGAGTACCCAGCCTCTGTCCTGCTCTTGTAGCCACTGTGTTGATATAACAAGTCCAATGTTTAAGTTTCTGCTCAATGGTGACCACCCCGCAAGAAGTTGATGATGGGGGTTCAAAATTGTGGTGCTAATGAAGGTCAGAGGGAGATGGTTGGACTTATTTTTGTTAGGGATGGTGACTGCATGGTACTGATGTGGTCGGAGTATCACCTGCATCTCCTCAAGCTAAGCCTGGGTGTTGTCTTAAGTCCTGCTGTAGACTGATATGGGTTGCTTCATAATTTGAGGAATTGTAAATGGAGCTGTGGAGTCAGCAGGGAACAGCCCCATTCCTGATTTTATGTTATGTTTTGGGATTTTTCCACATTTAAAGAAAAAAATATTTAGGAAAAAGAAGTGACATTAAAGACACTAAGAAGAAGGATTGTTAAAATGCTAATGAGCTAAGCTTTGATATTGTCCAGGCGAAACCCTGGAATCATGCAAGAAATAATTGGTACGACGATGGGGTCATTAAGATCTTTCTGAATGGATAATTTAATGTGGTGCAAATGGCTTTCCTCATCCATAGTTATCGTTAACTGTGATATTACAAGTGCCGCATATGTATGCACTTCCTGTGCCACACATACTTCTTGTAACACTTTCCTAACACACCTACTCCCATCACATTATTTCCATCACACCTGTCTGCCTTGCTTTTTTGTTATGATGAAAATTATCTATTTGTTTTAATTACTTCCGATTGAGCCTTCCAACCTTGGTCTCCAAGGCACTGCGCTTACTCACTGTGAGATCTTACAGCTGCGTTTCCAAAATACTTGATGCTATGGTGCTGTTGTCTGTGCCACCCCATCCTGGCGCAGTCAAAATCTGGTCAGCTGCCAGAATACATTGTACATTCCATGGTATAAAACATCTATCCTTACAGACAGTGTATCATCCAACTTATTCTAAATAATACTGCATGAGGTCTGCTTATATTAAAAATGGAATGAATACAGACGTCACATTCCAAATGTCATATTTTGATACACTTGCAAAACAATCTTAAAATGCTGGGTGCTCCTGACCTCCAACCTAAAACACGCACATTCCAATCTTCAAATTCCCTGAGCCGAACACTTAAACTTTGAATGAGATGACTCTCTATTTACTTAACAACTAGATTTAAAGGTCGTCGTCAACGTCAACGTCAACATTCCCTCTAAACAAGGATGAGTTCACAGGTGTTTCAATGAAGGACCTAATATTCCAGATCTTGAACTACATCCTGAAGGGTGGAAGATGCCTGTGCGGGACTTTTTTAACGTGTGGCGACCGTTGCACACCAGCCAGCACACGGTCTTGACAGAGCTAGGTCTTGGTCCAGTGGCAGAGGTTATCCAAGACGACTGGAGACCTGCTCTGCTGCACGGACCTAGTACGCACACATATCACAGTGTAGGCTGGTCTGTGCTGTCTCTGGGCCCCTGGCCCCGAACTCACGCCTCTCCTGGGCCCGATCACATCCCTCCACAGTCTCTCGCTGCTCCTTCGCCCCGATCTCGCTGCTCCTGCTGTGTCCATGCTCCAATCACCAAGCTGGACCTTGATGACATCACTCTTCGCTGCCGTCGCAGCTCGTGCTGCTCCCTGAAGTGGCATGCCTCCATGCTGCTCCCAGGCACCGCTCCTTTCATGGCCCTGACCTGCTGCTGGTGTTCACACGCAGGTCGGGGCCTCCATGCTGCTCCCAGGCACCGCACCTCCACTCCTTTCATGGCCCTGACCTGCTGCTGGTGTTCACACGCAGGTCGGGGCCTCCACGCTGCTCCCAGGCATCGCACCTCTGCTCCTTTCATGGCCCTGACCTGCTGCTGGTGTTCACACGCAGGTCGGGGCCTCCATGCTGCTCCCAGGCATCGCACCTCTGCTCCTTTCATGGCCCTGACCTGCTGCTGGTGTTCACACGCAGGTCGGGGCCTCCATGCTGCTCCCAGGCATCGCACCTCTGCTCCTTTCATGGCCCTGACCTGCTGCTGGTGTTCACACGCAGGTCGGGGCCTCCACGCTGCTCCCAGGCACCACACCTCCACTCCTTTCATGGCCCTGACCTGCTGCTGGTGTTCACACGCAGGTCGGGGCCTCCACGCTGCTCCCAGGCACCACACTTCCGCTCCTTTTATGTGTTCCCTTAACAAATCCGTGCTGACTGTCCTTGATTAATCCGTGTCTTTCGAAATGAAGATTTATGCTGTCCTTCAGGACTTTTTCCAATAATTTTGCGACCACTGAGGTTAGGCTGACTGGCCTGTAATTACTCGGTCTATCCCTTTCTCCCTTCTTAAACAAAGGTACCACATTAGCAGTCCTCCTGTCCTCTGGCACCACACCTGAAGTCAGAGAGGATTGGAAAATGATGGTCAAAGCCTTTGCTATTTTGTCTTTTGCTTCACTTAACAGCCTGGAAGACATTGCATCCGGGCCTGGAGACTTATAGAAACATAGAAAATAGGTGCAGGAGTAGGCCATTCAGCCCTGCGAGCCTGCACCACCATTCAATAAGATCATGACTGATCATCACCTCAGTACCCCTTTCCTGCTTTCTCTCCATACCCCTTGATCCCTTTAGCCGTAAGGGCCATATCTAACTCCCTCTTGAATATATCCAATGAACTGATCAACAACTCTCTGCGGTAGAGAATTCCACAGGTTAACAACTCTGAGTGAAGGAGTTTCTCCTCATCTCAGTCCTAAATGGCTTACCGTTTATCCTTAGATTGTGTCCCCTGGTTCTGGATTTCCCCAACATCGGGAACATTCTTCCTGCATCTAACCTCTCCAGTTCCGTCAGTATTTTATATGTTTCTATGAGATCCCCTCTCATTTTTCTAAACTCCAGTGAATACAGGCCCAGTCGATCCAGTCTCTCCTCATATGTCAGTCCTGCATCCTGGGAATCAGTCTGGTGAACCTTCGCTGCACTCCCTCAATAGCAAGAATGTCCTTCCTCAGATTAGGAGACCAAAACTGAACACAATATTCCAGGTGAGACCTCACCAAGGCCCTGTACAACTGTAGTAAGACCTCCCTGCTCCTATACCCAAATCCCCTATCTATGAAGGCCAACATGCCATTTGCCGCCTTCACCGCCTGCTGTACCTGCATGCCAACTTTCAATCACTGATGTACCATGACAACCAGGTCTCGTTGCACCTCCCCTTTTCCTAATTTGCCGCCATTCAGATAATATTCTGCCTTCGTGTTTTTGCCACCAAAGTGGATAACCTCACATTTATCCACATTATACTGCATCTGCCATGCATTTGCCCACTCACCTAACCTGTCCAAGTCAACCTGCAGCCTCTTGGCATCCTCCCCGCAGCTCACACTGCCACCCAACTTAGTGTCATCTGCAAACTTGCTTTCCAAATGCACTGCTATTTCATCTTTAATAATTGATTCCAACATTTTCCCCACTACTGATGTCAGGCTAACCGGTCTACATTACCCATTTTCTCTCTCTCTCCTTTCTTAAAAAGTGGTGTTACATTAGCTACCCTCCAGTCCATAGGAACTGATCCAGAGTCGATCGACTGCTGGAAAATGATCACCAATCCATCCACTATTTCTTGGGCCACTTCCTTAAGTACTCTGGGATGTGGACTATCAGGCCCTGGGGATTTATCGGCCTTCAATTCCATCAATTTCCCTAACACAATTTCCTGACTAATAAGGATTTCCTTCCGTTCCTCCTCCTCACTGGACCCTCTGTCCCCTAGTTTTTCTGGAAGGTTATTTGTGTCTTCCTTTGTGAAGACAGAACCAAAGTATTTGTTCAATTGGTCTGCCATTTCTTTGTTCCCCATTATAAATTCACCTGGTTCTGACTGCAAGGGACCTATGTTTGTCTTCACTAATCTTTTTCTCTTCACATATCTAGAGAAGCTTTTGCAGTCAGTTTCAAAGCTGCTAAACCCCTTAATACCTCCTCTCTCACTATGTTTATTTCATCTAATATTTCACGTCCTCCTCCTCGTTAGCAGTGTCTGCATCGCCCCTCTCTTTTGTGAAAACAGATGCCAAGTATTCATTAAGAACCATACCCACATCTTCCATCTCCACATACAGATTACCCTCATGGTTTCTAATATGCCCTACCCTTTCCTTAGTTATCCTCTTGCTCTTAATATATTTATAAAACATCTTGGGCTTTCCTTGATTTTACTTGCCAAGAATTTTTCATGCTCTTTCCTAATATCTTTTTTAATTTCACTCCTGGACACTCTAGAGATTCTGCAGTATTTAGCCCTCGGTATCTGTCATAAAGCTCCCTTTTTTTCTTTATCCTCGCCTGTAAGACCCTAGACATTCAGGGGGCTCTAGATTTGTTAATCCCACCCTTTTTCTTTAAGGGTGCATATTTGGTCAAAACCTTCTGATTCTTCTCCTTGAATGCCTCCCACTGCTCTGACAATGATTTACCTTCAAGTAGCTGATTCCAGTCCACTTTGGCTAAATCACCTCTCAGCTTAGCAAAGTTGGCTTTTCCCCAATTTAGAACTTTTATTCCTGGGCTATCCTGGTCCTTTTCCATAACTACCTTAACTCTAACTGAATTATGGTCACTAGCACCCAAATGCCCTCCCACTAATACCCCTTCCACCTGCCCAGCTTCATTCCCTAAAACTAAATCCAGAACCGCCCTGTCCCGTGTTGGGCTTGCTACATACCGACTAAAAAAGTTCTCTTGAATGCATTTTAGGAAATCCGCACCCTCTATACCTTTCACACTAATTTTGTCCCAATTAATATCAGGATAGTTGAAATCCCCTACTATTACTGCCTTACAGGTTTTGCACTTCTCAGAAATGTGCCTACATATTTGCTCTTCTATCTCCCTCTCACTGTTTGTGGGTCGATAGTACACACCCAGCTGTGTGATCGCCTCTTTTTTGTTTTTCAGTTTGACCCATATGGCCTCGTTTGATGATCCCTCTGACATATCATCCCTCCTCACAGCTGTAATAGTTTTTAAAATCAATACCGCAACTCCCACCCCATCTCCCTCCCTTTTTACCCCCCCCCTCTCTATCCGTCTGAAGATCCTGTAAGCAGAATAATATATTGTGCATAACATGGCACAGTATAACATTCCTGTTCTGGACAGTACCTGTTCTTACTTGCGCAAACAAATTCAAAAAGAGAAAGCGGGTAATTATATACCAGTTAGCCTGACATCGGTAGTGGGGAAAATGTTGGAATCAATTATTAAAGATGAAATAGCAGTGACAGGATGGGTCCAAGTCAGCATGGATTTATGAAAGGGAAATCATGCTTGATGAATCTTCTGGAATTTTTTGAGGATGTAACTAGTAGAGTGGACAAGGAAGAACCAGTGGATGTGGTGTATTTAGACTTTCAAAAGGCTTTTGACAAGGTCCCACACAAGAGATTGGTGTGCAAAATCAAAGCACATGGTATTGGGGATAATGGACTGACATGGATAGAGAACTGGTTGGCAGACAGGAAGCAGAGAGTCAGGATAAACGAGTCCTTTTCAGAATGGCAGGCAGTGACTAGTGGAGTGCCGCAGGGCTCAGTGCGGGGACCCCAGCTCTTTACAATATACATTAGTGATTTAGATGAAGGAATTGAGTGTAATATCTCCAAGTTTGCAGATGACACTAAGCTGGGTGATGGTGTGAGCTGTGAGGAGGACGCTAAGAGGCTCCAGGGTGACTTGGACAGGTTAGGTGAGTGGACAAATGCATGGCAGATGCAGTATAACGTGGATAAATGTGAGGTTATCCACTTTGAGGGCAAAAACACGAGGGCAGAATATTATCTGAATTGTGGCAGATTAGGAAAAGGGGAGGTGCAATGAGATCTGGGTGTCATGGTTCATCAGTCATTGAAAGTTGGCATGCAGGTATAGCAGGCGGTGAAGAAGGCAAATGGTATGTTGGCCTTCATAGCAAGAGAATTTGAGTGTAGGAGCAGGGAGGTCTTACTGCAGTTGTACAGGGCCTTGGTGAGGCCTCACCTGGAATATTGTGTTCAGTTTTGGTCTCCTAATCTGAGGAAGGATGTTTTTGCTATTGAGGGAGTGCAGCGAAGATTCACCAGACTGATTCCAGGGATGGCTGGACTGACATATGAGAAGAGACTGGATCAGCTGGGTCTTTATACACTGGAATTTAGAAGGATGAGAGGGGAATCTCATAGAAACATATAAGATTCTGACAGGACTGGACAGGTTAGATGCAGGAAGAATGTTTCCGATGTTGGGGAAGTCCAGAACCAGGCGACACAGTCTAAGGATAAGCGGTAGGCCAATTAGGACTGAGATGAGGAGAAACTTCTTCACTCAGAGAGTTGTTAACCTGTGGAATTCCTTACCGCAGAGAGTTGTTGAGGCCAGTTCATTGGATATATTCAAGAGGGAATTTGATTTGGCCCTTACGACTAAAGGCATCAAGGGATATGGAGAGAAAGCAGGAAAGGGGTAAAGAGGGAATGATCAGCCATGATACTGAATGGTGGTGGGGGCTCGAAGGACCGAATAGCCTACTTCTGCACCTATTTTCGATGTTTCTATGGGCCCAAGTTTCGGGCCGCGTCTAGAACGGCGTAGCCCCGACCTGGACACCCGTTTTTCGGCCACAAAGTGTGCCTAAAAAAAACTTCCAGATTCTCCAGCTCCCTGCAGGTCGTTTGCAGCTCGGCGCAGCACAGCAGGAGCTGTAGGGGGCGGAGCCAGGTCCCTGCACTGAAAACAGTGCCGGGACCTCTGCACATGCGCGCTATAGTGGGTGCGCATGTGCAGTAGCTCCAGGCGGCCAAAACTGTGTGGGAGGGGCCCGAAGCACGCAGCCCCTAGCTCTGGCCGAATGGCCTCACTGTGGCTGCGTGCATAAGGCTCCTCCCACGCCCAGCTCCTGCTTCCTCCGGACCAGACCTGACTTGACTCCCGCTCCCACCGGACCGCCCCCTCCCTGACCGACCTCCACTCCGACCGATCTTCCCCCCCCCCTCCCTCCCCTCCGCCCCGATCCGCGCTCCCGACCCCCCCGGACCCCGGACCCACGCCACCTACCTGTCAATCCGGTAAGTCTAAGCTCGAAGTCTTGGGCCCGGCCGGGCCCGGCCCGTTCAGCCTCCCTCTCTCTCTCTCTCTCTCTCTCTCTCTCCCCCTTCCCTTCCCTCCCTTCTCTTCCCCCTCCCCTCCCTCCCTTCTCCCCCCTCTCCTCCCTCCTCCTACCTCTCCTCCCCCCCTCCCCTCCCTCCCTTGTCACCCCCTCCCTTCTCACCCTCCCCTCCCCTCCCTCCCTCCCTTGTCCCCCCTCTTCCCCTCTCCCCCACTAAACCACCCCTCCTCCTCCACCCCTCGCTGTCAGAAACACAGACACTGACAGACAATGAGTGAGAGAGACACAGGCAGACAGAGAGATAGAGACACACGGAGGGCCGTCCCAGTACGCTGTTGGAGGATTCCCGGTGCTGCAGTCAGTAAGTAGAAAATGTTGTATTTATTGATTTTTTTTTTAAATTTATTTTTTTTTTTTGATTGATTTATTGGTTGATTTATTGATGTATTTATCATTTATTATTGATGATGACTCTTTTTGTAAAATTGAAGTGTATAATGTTTGTAAACTTCCCTTTAAACCCAACCCCCCCCCCCATTCCCTACGCCTGATTTGTAACCTACGCCTGATTTTCTAAAATGTAGACAAGGTTTTTTCGAGCGTACAAAAATCTTCACTTACTCCATTCTAAGTTAGTTTGGAGTAAGTTTTCACTGCCGAAACTTTGAAAACAGGTGTAAGTGGCCGGACACGCCCCCTTTTGAAAAAAAAATTCTGTTCCAAAATGAAACTGTTCTAACTGACTAGAACTGGAGCAAACTAAATGCTGAGAATTTGAATTTCTAAGATACTCCGTTCTACACCAGTTGCTCCAAAAAATCAGGAGCAACTGAGGCCGAAACTTGGGCCTAATGTGAGACCACTACTGTTTCTCATTTATAGAAATTATATGAATTGAGAAACTCAATGCAAAGTGTCAAATTTTCTGATGATACCAAAGAACAGAATCAGAAGAATTAGCTCACAAATTATTGAATGAGTTAAACAAAATATGTACATAGGTAGATCAATGGGAGATGACATTTAATGCAAGGTACTGCACACAGGAAGGAAAAATAAGCAATACACATACTCCATGAATGGCGTTGAATTAGCTAAAAAGTTAGATCTAGGCGTCTCAAAAGAGTCAATGGTAAACATGTTCAGTAATGCAGAGTCGCAATTAATGAAGCTAATAGAGTGTTGAACTGCATAGCCAAAACAACTGAATATAAGCCAGAGGAGGGTGTGATCAAACTGTACTAGTTAAACTACACCTTGAGTACTGTATCTATCTGTGTCACTGAGACACAAGGGAGACATTCAAGTGTTGGAGGCAGTGCAAAGAAGAGCCATAAGGTTGATCCCAGGTGGTAACGGGCTCAGTTCTGAGGAAAGATATGTTATCTGTGGGTGAAGTTGGTTTTTAACTATTCTGTACTAAAGCAGAATTATTGAAACCAAACTCATGCTAAATTTAGATAAAAATACTCAAAACAGTTGTGCCGGCCCCAGCCAGCTTCTGACCTGGCTGCATTCCCCTCTATTTCCCTTCAGACCCCAGCTCCCACTGCATTCTGCTCCAGCTTTGGGCCAGAGGTGCTGTTGGTAGAGGAAGGAATGGTGGCCACATCACCAGGTGAACTCCCTGCTCTTCTGCAAATAGTGCCATGGGGTCTTTTACGTCTACTTGTACAGGCAGACAGCAATTTAGATTAAAATCTCAGCTGAAAAATAGTACATTTGACAATGCAATATTCTATCAGTTCTGCAGCGAACCACCAATTCAGATTATGTGATAAGATTCTGGGGTAGTGCTTAAACCGTAACATTCTGACTCAACGAAAACAACTTGTAGTTATATAGCATGGTTAACACAACACTTTACAAATAGTGTAGGTAAAAGAGATGCTGATCCAGGAAATGAGAGATTCGTTGAACTAACTGAAAGCTTAGTCCATAAGATGGGTTTTGCAGAGTTTTAAAAGATGGAGATGGAGATGCAGAGGTGAAAGGATAAAAGTAGGAATTTCCAGAGAGTTGAACTAAGACGGCTAAAAGCTCGACCATCAATAGAGGTGAAGGGAGGGAGCATGCGCGAAAGCCCAGAGCCAGATTAACAAATATTCGGGAATGGATATAGGGCTGGAGGACTTTGCAGAGATCTGTTGGGGCAAGGCCGCAGAGAGATCGAATATATAATTACAAAGATTTTGAATTTATTGTGTTGGGGGAAGAGGGAACTCAGCAAGAAGGGGAGTAGTAGAACTTAGTGCGGGACAGGATATATGCGGCGCAGCCTTGGAGTCGTTGGATTTTGCAGAGGGTGGAGGATGGGAGGACAGCAAAAAGCGCATTAGATTAGTCAAATCTGGGAGTTGCAAAGGATGTAGAAAGCTTTCATAAGAACATAAGAAATAGGAGCAGGAGTAGGCCATGCAGCCCCTCAAGCCTGCTCCGCCATTCAATACGATCATGGCTGATCTGATCATGGACTCGGGCCACTTCCCTGCACACTCCCCATAACTCCCCACTCCCCTATCTGTCAATAAATTGTCTATCTCGGTCTTAAATTTATTCAATGTCCCAACTTCCACAGTTCTCTGAGGCAACGAATTCCACAGATTTACAACCCTCAGAGAAGAAATTCCTCCTCATCTCAGTTTTAAATGGGCAGCCCCTTATTCTAAGATTATGCCCTCTAGATCTAGTCTCCCCTATCAGTGGAAATATCCTCTCTGCATCCACCTTGTCAAGCCCTCTCATAATCTTATACATTTCAATAAGATCACCTCTCATTCTTGTGAATTCCAATGAGTAGAGGACCAACCTACTCAAGCTTTCCTCATAAGTCAAACTCCTTCATCTACAGAATCAACCTAGTGAACCTTCTCTGAACTGCCCCCAAAGCAAGTATATCCTTTCATAAATATGGAAACCAAAACTGTACACAGTATTCCAGGTGTGGCCTCACCAATACCCTGTATAACTGTAGCAAGATTTCCCTGCTTTTATACTCCATCCCCTTTGCAATAAAGGACAAGATTCCATTGGTCTTTCTGATCACTTGCTATACCTGCATACTAACCTTTTGTGTTTCATGCACAAGTACCCTCAGGTCTCGCTGTATTGCAGCACTTTGTAATTTTTCTCCATTTAAATAATAACTTGCTCTTTGAATCTTTCTGCCAAAGTGCATAACCTTACACTTTCCAACATTATACTCCATCTGCCAAATTTTTGCCCACTCACTCAGCCTGTCTATGTCCTTTTGCAGATTTTTTGTGTCCTCCTCACACATTGCTTTTCCTCCCATCTTTGTATCGTCAGCAAACTTGGCTACGTTACACTCAGCTCCTTAATATAGATTGTAAATAGTTGGGGTCCCAGCACTGATCCCTGTGGTACCCCACTAGTTACTGATTGCCAACCCGAGAATGAACCATTTATCCCGAGTCTCTGTTCTCTGTTAGTTAGCCAATCCTCTATCCATGCTAATATATATTACCTCCAACCCCGTGAACTTTTATCTTGTGCAGTAACCTTTTATGTGGCACCTTGTCAAATGCCTTCTGGAAGTCCAAATACACCACATCCACTGGTTCCCCTTTATCCACCCTGTCCGTTACATCATCAAAGAATTCCAGCAAATTTGTCAAACATGACTTCCCCTTCATAAATCCATGCTGACTCTGCCTGACTGAATTATGTTTTTCCAAATGTCCTGCGACTGCTTCTTTAATAATGGATTCCAACATTTTCCCAACCACAGATATTAGGCTAACTGGTCTATAGTTTGCTGCTTTTTGTCTGTCTCCTTTGTTAAATAGGGGCGTTACATTTTCAGTTTTCCAATCTGATAGGACCGACTCAGAATACAATGAATTTTGGTAATTTACAACCAATGCATCCACTATCCCTGCCGTTACTTCTCTTAAGACCCTAGGATGCAAGCCATCAGGTCCAGGGGATTTATCCACCTTTAGACCCATTATCTTACTGAGTACCATCTTCTTAGTGATTGTGTTAAGTTCCTCCCCCTGAAAGCCCCTTGACTATCCACTGTTGGGATACTGGGCCCAATTTTGGCCATGACTTGCATCAATCTTTTTGGAGTAAGTTGTTTTTTCTGGCGTATGTTTAAAAAATGCCATTTTCCCCAAAAAATTTGCTCCAGAGTAAGTCAGTTAGGTACGATTTTTTTTAGTTCAGTTTTTTTTTCAAAAGGGGGCGTTCCCAGACACTTATGCCAGTTTTGGCCATTTATGCCACTTAGGCCACCTAAAACTTACTCCAAATCGACTTAGGGCAGCGTATGTGGCCAGCTCTGAAAAACATTGCGGGCAGTTAAGGTTAGTACATTTAAAGCACCAACACTTACAAAGCACTAAACGGAGCACAAAAATAAGCATTCAACAACAAATAAAAAGTACAAGGAAGCTGAGGACCTGCACCAAGACTTACTTTTTGTGGTTTGTTTAGTGCTTTGTAATAAGCAATCAATCAGCAACAAATAAAAAATAGAAGTCCTACCTTTATGCCAGAATTAAGTTTTTTTTTAAGTTTCCCCCCCGCCCCCCCATCAAAACACTCTTTCTACCTCCCGTAAAAAAAACTCTCCTCCTACCCCACCGCCCCCCCCCCCCACCCCACCAATCAAAACTCTCAAGCACAACCATCAATAAATAAAACTGAAGTCCTACCTTGGCCAGGGAATTCAGCGGACTGGCCGGCCGGTGCGGGAGGCCGCTCGGCCGGGGATAGGGTGCGGCGAAGATCCGGGCATCTCTTCGGCCGGGGATAGGGGCTACGAGCATTGGGTCCTGCTCACAGCCTGCAGAACACGCTGGGAGGGCAGGAGCTTGCGTGCAGACTTCACTGCGCATGCGCGCAGCTGCCGGCAGTGCTTTCTGCGCTGGCCTGTTGCTCCGCCCCCCATTTCACAAGCTATGCCACACTGGGACACTGGAGAGTAGGCAGAGCGGGCAGGATGGGGCGCCGTTTCCAGCGCGCAAAGTCGCCGCATTTAAGGTAAGTGCGCCGAAAAAAGGGGTTGGGGAAAATTGGGCCCATTGTTAGTGTCCTCTACCGTAAAGACTGATACAAAATATTTCTGCCATTTCCATGTTCTCCATTACTAATTTCCCAGTCTTGTCCTCTAAGGGACCACCATTTACTTTAGCCATTCTTTTCCTTTTTATATACCTATAGAAACTCTTGCTATCTGTTTTTATATTTTGTGCAAGTTTACTTTCATAGTCTATCTTCCCTTTCTTAATCATTTTTTTAGTAATTCTTTGCTGGCTTTTAAAAGCTTCCCAGTCTTCTGTCCTCCCACTAGTTTTGGCCACTTGGTATGCCCTTCTTTTTAATTGTCCTTTATTTCTTTAGTTACCCATGGATGGCTATCTTTTCATTTATACCCTTTCCTCCTCACTGCAATATATTTTTCTTGAGAGTTGTGAAATATCTCCTTAAATGTACGCCGCTGTTCATCAACCGTCCTACACTTTAATCTATTTTCCCAGTCCACTTCAGCCAACAATGCCCTCATACCTTTGTAGTCTCCTTTTATTTAAGCTTAGTACGCTGGTTTGAGATCCAACTTTCTCACCCTCCATCTGAATTTGAAATTCAACCATGCTATGGTCACTCATTCCAAGGGGATTCTTTACTAGGAGATTGTTTATTAATCCTGTCTCATTACACAGGACCAGATCTAAGATAGCCTGCCCCCTGGTTGGTTCCGTTACATACTGCTCAAGGAACCCGTCCCTTATGCACTCTATGAACTCTTCCTCAAGGATACCCTGACCAATTTGATTTGTCCAATCAATGTGGAGGTTAAAATCACCCATGATTATTGCTGTTCCCTTTTTACAAGCCCCCACTATTTCCTGGTTTATACTCCGACCAACAGAATTGCTACTGTTAGGGGGCCTATAGACTACTCCCCCCAGTGGTGAAAGGGTTGAGGTGGGGCAAAGGCAGGCTGTGCTGATGATGGAACATTCTTTGTCGATAAATAGGATGTGAGGTTTAAATGCTGTTCAGGATTGAACAGGGTGCCAAGACACTGAATCGTCAAGTTCAGCCTGAGACGGTGGCCAGGGAATGGAATGGACTTAGTGGCAAGGGAGGGAGATTTTTATTGGGGACCAAATACCATGAAACTCGGGTAAGAGTGTTCTCAATTTTGTGCCTAGCATTAAAAGTCACTAATTTGGTAAATCAGAAAAAGAACTTGTGAAATAGACACAGCAGGAAACATACAGAAGACAGTTTGAAGGAAAAAAAAGTCAGAAAAATCATCCAAGACTGTATTGAAATCACCAAGGGTTAAAATTTCCAACTGGTGAGAATGTTCATGAATCGGGTGTGCAGAGAACGGGAAGGAAATCTCTCATTCCACAATCGCACCCGATCTCCACTTGAAACCCTCTCCCATGCAAATTTCCAGCCATCCTTTATGCTGGTGTATGGTGCTGTCACACAGAATGCTCAAGAGCTTCATAAAATATGTGCTCGGCATACAAATAAGGACCTTTTTGGAAAAGTAAAGATTCTGAACCTTCAATCGAAAGTCCTGCCCAGTGTTAATTCAATCCATTCACAATAGACGTTAAAGTTATGCATTATGTGGCAGGGAGCTTTTAAGAGGCTCAGAGGCATTTTTGGCAACTCAATTTAAAATTAGTGAAGGAGTTTGCTTTTAAAGTGCTCCAATCACAGTACTTAAACAGCTGAAATGATAGAAGGTGAAAGTTGCCATGAGGGGGAAATCAGCTGACGACCAAGCCAACCATGTCTGCAAACCCTGGCACATCTACTAGCAATAACCTAGGGGGACTGCCTCTGTAAGCTCCAAGTCAGAAAGGAACCAATTACAGAGCTCTGCCATTAGCCATAAAGATCATATATAAACTTATATAAAACACTAGTTCGACCATAGCTGGAGTATTATGTGCAATTCTGGGCACCACATTTTAGGAAGGACATGAAGGCTTTGGAGAGGGAACAGAAGATTTACTGGAATGGTTCCAGGGATGAGGGAGTACAGTTACATGGATAGACTTGAGAAGCTGGTTCTCCTTCGAGCAGAGAAGGCTATGAGGAGATCTGATAGAGGTATTTAAAATTATGAAGGGTTTAGATAGACTAAATAAAGAGAAATTATTTCCAATGGATGAAGGGTTAATAACCAGAGATCACAGATATTGGCAAAAGAACCAGAGGCGACATGAGAAAATACTTCTTTACGCAACAATTTGTTGGGATCTGGAATGCACATCTGATAGTGGTAGATACAGATTCAACAGTAGCCTTCAAAAGGGAGTTGGATAAAAACTTTAAGGAGAACAAATTGAAGGGATATGGGGAAAGAGCGGGGTAGTGGGACTAACTGAATTGCTCTTCGAAAGACTAAATGGGTCTATAGATACCTTCAGAAAATATCCACCACAGGAATGATACTGTCACCAACGTCACCACAATCCCCAACTCTTATGCCTTCATCTCCTTTCAGGCTAGCTGTCATGTTTTTAGATTTCTGATCATTTTTCAATCGTATATAGCATATTGAAAATAGTTTTATTTAAAGATGCATTTTTAAAGCAAAGTGTAATCAAACTTGTTTTTTAAAAGCATTAAGAAAAAAGGTGGTTAAAATGCTAATGGGTTAGGTATTGTAGTTGTTTCCCCAAAGACTGAGACAATAAGTCATTTTTTAGCATGTCTCCGTTATCAATAAACATCTCATTCCCATTGTATTGGGAAGTCCCTGGTCCCGGGTGATTAGTGGGGATTGTCTGGCATAGACCCACTTTCTTTTTTGTGAATACAGGGAGCTAAAAATAGAAACAGATAGGGTCATACATATCGTATTTTTAAACAAAAAGCTGCTAGATCATATCTTCGCCTAAACTCAGAAGGTTAAGATAAGAAGGGAAAGTAGTTAGAAGTTATTTTGTTTAAATCAAGCAAAATTACTCACTGATTTCATCATCATCATCGGCAGTCCCTCGGAATCGAGGAGGACTTGCTTTCACTCCCAAAGTGAGTTCTTTGATGGCTGAACAGTCCGATACGAGAGCCACAGACCCTGTTACAGGTGGGTCAGACATTCGTCAAGGGAAGGGGTCGGTGGGGCTGGTTTGCCGTACGCTCCTTCCGCTGCCTGCGCTTGGCCTCTCCATGCTCTTTGCGCCGAGACTCAAAGAGCTCAATGCCCTCCCGGATGGACTTTCTCCACCTCGGGCGGTCTGCGGCCAGGGTCTCCTAGGTGTCAGTGGTGATGTCGCACTTTACCAGGGAGGCTTTGAGGGTGTCCCTCTAACGTTTCCGCTGTCCTCCTTTGGCTCATTTACCATGAAGGAGCTCCGCATAAAGCATTTGTTTAGGGAGTCTCGTATCTGGCATCCGTACTATGTGGCCTGCCCAGCAAAGCTGATCGAGTGTGGTCAGTGCTTCAACACTGGGGATGTTAGCCTGGTCGAGGACACTGATGTTGGTGCACCTGTCCTCCCAGGGGATTTGCAGGATCTTGCGGCGACATTGTTGGTAATCTATCTCCAGCGACTTGAGGTGCCTTCTATACATCGTCCACTGATTTAAGGATGTGTGGAATGTTCATTATTTATATTATGCAAAATTCAAATTGTATTGATATTGAATTAAGTGAGTCTAATCATAATTGCTGCTCTATATGTTCACTTGTTGTCTGTGAAGTTAAGCGGCTTAACAATTTGTATCTGGCCTTGTTCTATCAAGTACTTTCTCAAAAATATTGGAGAGGTGCACATGGGGAAACATGCAAAAGACACAGATCCAGTTCTGATCACAAGGGGGTCCTGCTGTTATGTCCCCAGGTATTGTACAGTACAGACACACTCTTAAATTTAAAATGCTAAGACCGCTTGTGGGAGTGACCACTGTACCTGAGAGAATATCTAAGGACATGGTAACAAGCGAGGACTGGTTAAAAAAAAACCCTCTTAAATCAAATTAATGGGGCCAGGGATCAGGGCCGGGGGTCAGGGTCGTGGCTCCAGTCGGGGGCCTGAAGTCACGGGGTCGGGGGTGGGAGAGCAATCAGGGTTCGAGAGGAGGCCAGGGGGGCTGACTTCATGTTCAGGTATATTACTTACCTTTGTTGCAGGCGATGTCTAGGGCTGGTTGCTCTGAGTACAGTCGCGATGGCACTGGCTGCCTCAGGACAAACGAATCTTGGAGAGGGAACCTCAAACAGGCGTTAGACCCCTTATTTGCATATGCACAGGGCCTAATGCCTGCTTCAGGTGTGGATAATGGACACCTCTTGTTTGTCCTGTCCTAACATAATGGTCAGTGCATTTCTGGCCAGAAGTGTGCGCACTCTTTCTGCCTGCAATTATGGGGCTACATGGCCTAATTTCTCGGCCAATGATTGTTATTTCTGTTCTGCCAAAACAAGATAGTAGCAAATTAACTTCAGATTAATAAAGTTTAAGTTGAAAATGTTGATTTCAGAGCTACTGGTTGGGGGTAAAGACAAAAACTACACGATGGTTTTAAAAAAAAAACGTACAGGTAGAAGTACAAAATATTTCTAAACTATTTCAAAAGTAACAACACAACCGGGAGCTGTCCACAATGGAAGTATAATACTATTGATAGTGACAGAAGAAATAACTGATGAACATGTCTATACACCACCACCATTGAACTTTCCTTTAGAGGAGCAAGATAACAGGAAAGACAGGACAGGAATACACTCTCCACCATAATCGTAACCAACCAAAATGCATCCTAGACAAGGCAAGGTAGTTCCTGAGTTTCCAGCCCATTTAATTCTTCCCTTCCATTGCTATTACAATGAAAAAACTTTGTTCCCAGAATGTGTAAGTTTAGAATATGACTATGTCAACATACTCATTGCATCAATGGATGTTTGCTCCTAAAAGTGATGCATAAATCAAATGTGGATTAGTTATTAAAATATGTAAACTAGTGTACAATTCCAGAAAAAAAAACGAACAAACAATTGTGGAAAATATTTATTGTTCAGACGAAAGGCTTTGTACAAAGCTTGGCTTGCGGTAAAATCCCATTAAAGTACCAACTATTAATGAGCTCAAATGCCACAGATAAATGGACTGGTCACGGGAAACTTCAAACAGTTAACTAGACATAGACAATATTTTACGAGCCTATAGCTCATCAAAAACAGGAGACAGAAACATGGTATGACCAGATGCTTACATAAATATGCAAACACCATTAAGAAAGACATTTTATTTTTAAATATTTAAACTGAAAATAAACATTTTTGCAAATACCTAACCTATTGGACAAAGATAAAAACAGCCAGAATGTGAAACTAAATAGAAATTCCAACTGTTAGTTATAGCGGTTGGTTCAAAACATATATTTATATGATTTCCCATGGTGATGCACGCAGCAATTGGTTTGCAACATTCCATTTCAAAATACATTGAAAACCCCCAAGTTGAGCATTCTCAACAGGAAAACCCCGTTTTAAAATTGTCAACACTTATCTGCAGCATCCCTGACCCAAATCTCTTCAGCTGCTTTAGTCAATGACCTTCCTTCCTTCCATCAGAATATTAGGAATGAGGCTGTTTACTAATGACTCATGTTCAGCTCTCTTCACAACTTCTCTGAAAATGAAGTCGCCCATGCCAGCCTTCAAGCTTGTGCTGATAAGTGACAAGTAACCTTTGCACCGTATAATTACTTGTAATAGCCAATGACATTCTGCAATGCAATAGAGTAATTAACTACTTTCCCCCTGACCCCGAGTGGCACCACCCTTGTTCAATAACCCATCATGAACATACTGGGGGTCACCATTCACCAGAAGCTTAACTGGACCAACCGTAACAACAGCGTGGCTACAAGAGCAGGACAGATGTTGGGTACTCTAAGGAATAGCTCGCCTCCTGTTCCATCAAGGTCTCGCCACCATTTATAAGGCTCAAGTCAGGAATGTGATGGAATACTCACCACTCATCTGGAAGGGTACAGCCACAACAACACCATTTAAAACAGAGCAGTCATTTTGAGTGGCACTCCTGATATTGAACTCAATATCCGCCTTCTCCACCACCAGCCCACTGCGACTATATTCTGTACTATATACAGGATTGCAGCATTCACCAAGCTTAGCTCCTTAACAGCACCGCCCATGCTCACAACCTTTACCATCAAGCAGGACAAGAGCAGAAAGATTACGGGAATGCCAACCACTGCACGTTCCCCTCCCAGTCCGACTTGGACATATAGCACCATTCTTTCATCGTTTCTGGTTCAAAATGATGGAATTTTCCACCTAGCAACATTGTGGGAGCACTTTCACCACAAGGACTGCAGTGGTTCAAGTAGAAGGCCCAATACCACCTTCTCAGGGCAACTAGGGATGGGCTATATATTCAGCCATGCTCACATTCCAAGAACAAATCACAATCAGCAATTTGAAATATACACTAATCTGTGAGCTAATCTTCAAAACATAACTAATTGAATGCGTAAGATTACAATTCACTCTTACTATCCATAGCGCCTCGGTTTAATGTTTGAGAGATGATTTACATTGAATTTTTAAACTGCATCAGGAAGCATTTCCTTGGTTGTTCAATGTCTTCATTCTGAAACCTCAACAGCTGACATCTGCAGTATACAATAGTGTTGTGAATGCACTCTCAACATGAAGGTAATACCTGAGTGCCGTTATAAAATAATAGTAGTCTCATTGCTACTCTCATAGCAATCCAAGAGCAAAATACTCCCATTGCTATCACAGATGTATAATGTGATTATAAGACCAGAGTGTTTCATGCATTCCTGTTTCAATTTTAATGTATCATTTCCTAAAAGTTGTTTCATATTTTAAGGTTGGAGAATATCTGAACAGGGAAACAAAACACTTACCCATTTTCTCAACCTCAAACCACACACAAGAGCCCTCTATCACATCTTTGCAAATGTTTCCACTTTCCACACCACCCATCTTTTTTCAGTGAACTCCCATCCACAAACAACTTAGGTACAACTCGTATAGTACCGTTATAGCTGAATGCGAAGAGAATTCCATCAATCAGGGCTGATTGGGCTTGAACTCGGGTATTAGAGCTGACAGAAAGGTTTGCCAGAAGACCATACCATCCAGTTACCTCTTCTGGGTACATTTTAAGAGTGTGCTTGTACAGTATATTGTAATTTCCTTTGATCGTGTCATTGGGAATTTAGGAACTTTGCTGACTTCTTTAGGGTCGCTCTAAAATCTACCAATTTTTATTAGCACAACAATAAATCAGCAGTGTTCTGACAGCTAAGACATCTGGAGCTTCATTTGGTGGGAACGAAAAAGATATGAATATGAGTGCAGTCCCTCTAAATCAACAGGGGAACAATTCTATACTGACAGCAATTCCTACGGGACAGAATTTGGAAGAATTTGAACATTTCTAAGGATACTTATCAAAAGGAATAACAGCAACTCGCATTTAAATAGCCCCTTTAATGTAGGAAAACCGCCCACCTCTCCTGCGACCTCAACCACCAAGGACAAGAGAAGCAGGGGTTTAAATTGGATAACCACTGAATATGGGTATGAGAATTGCGGTACATGATTAACCCGCGCCTGTTCATTGTGCTGCAGGCAACACGTGAAAATTGATGTTGTCTGCTGATTTTGTATGATTCCCGCATGCAGTCAATGCTACTCATACAGTTTTATTGTTTGCACGTGTTAGCATGAGGCCAGATATTGCGAGTGGCTAGCGCTACTTAAAAGCAGCCTGCACCTCCGAAAGGAGAGGTGCATTATGGCTACAGTAAGTGGTGGGAGTATTTTGAAAACTGAATCTGATACTTTGAGGAATGGCTGAACATGCAAGAGGGCATGCACCAAGGTCCAAACTTTTGATACTGCACTGGAGGCCTTGGTGGAAGACGTGGAGAGAAGGAACGACATCCTGTATCCGTAGAGGACGGCAGGCCCTCGAGACAGGAAGGAGTGGGAGCAAGTAGTGGCAGAGGTTAATATAAACATAGAAACACAGAAAATAGGTGTAGGAGCAGGCCATTTGGGCCTTCGAGCCTGCACCACCATTCAATATGATCACAGCTGATCATGCAACTTCAGTACCCTACTCCTGCCTTCTCTCCATACTCCCTGATTCCTTTAGCCGTAAGGGCTACATCTAATGCCCTTTTGAATATATCCAAAGAACTGGACTCAACAACTTTCTGTGGTAGAGAATTCCATAGGTTCACAATTCTCAAGGTGAAAAAGTTTCTCCTCATCTTGGTCCTATATGGCTTACCCCTTATTCTTAGACTGTGATCTCTGGTTCTGGACTTCCCCAACATTGGGAACATTCTTCCTGCATCTAACCTGTCCAATCCCATCAGAATTTTATATGCTTCTATGAGATACCCTCTCATTCTTCTAAAATTCCAGTGAATATAAGGCTAGTCGATCCAGTCTTTCTTCATATGTCAGTCCTGCCATCCCGGGAATCGTTCTGGTGAACCTTCGCTGCATTCCCTCAATAGCAAGAATGTCCTTCCTCAGATTAGGAGACCAAAACTGCCCACAATACTCAAGGTGTGGTCTCACCAAGGCCCTGTACAACTGCAACAAGACCTCCCTGGACCTATACTCAAATCCTCTCGCTATGAAGGCCAAAATGCCATTTGCTTTCTTAACTGTCTCATGTACCTGCATGCCTACTTTCAATGACTGATGTACCATGACACCCAGGTCTCATTGCACCTCCCCTTTTACTAATCTGTCACCATTCAGATGATAATCTGCCTTCCTGTTTTTGCCACCAAAGTGGATAACCTCACACTTATCCACATTATACTGTATCTGCCATGCATTTGCCCACTCACCTAACCTATCCAAGTCACCCTGCAGCCTCTTAGCATTCTCCTCACAGCTCACACTGCCACCCAGCTTAGTGTCGTCTGCAAACTTGGAGATATTACATTCAATTCCTTCGTCTAAATCATTAATATATATTGTAAATAGCTGGGGTCCCTGCACTGAACCTTGCGGTACCCCACTAGTCACTGCCTGCCATTCTGAAAAGGACCCATTTATTCCCACTCTTAGCTTCCTGTCTGCCAACCAGTTCTCTAGCCACATCAATACATTACCCCCAATCCCATGTGCCTTTGTTTTGCACACTAATCTCTTGTGTGGGACCTTGACAAAAGCCTTTTGAAAGTCCAAATGCACCACATCCACTGGTTCTGCCTTATTCATTCTACTAGTTACATCCTCAAAATATTCTAGAAGATTTGTCGAGCATGATTTCCCTTTCATAAATCCATGTTGACTTGGACCAATCCTGTCACTGCTTTCCAAATGCGCTGCTATTACATCTTTAATAATTGATTCCAGCATTTACCCCACCACCGATGTCCGGCTAACTGGTCTATAATTCCCCGTTTTCTCTCTCCCTCCTTTTTTAAAAAGTAGGGTTACATTAGCTACCCTCCAATCCATAGGAACAGATCCAGAGTCCATGGAATGTTGGAAAATGACCACCAATGCATCTACTATTTCTAGGGCCACTTCCTTAATACTCTGGGATGCAGACTATCAGGCCCTGGGGAACTATCGGGCTTCAATCCCATCAATTTCCCTAACACCACTTCCTGACTAATAAGGATTTCCCTCAGTTCCTCCTTCTCGCTAGACCTTCGGTCCCCTAGTATTTTCGGGAGATTACTTATGTCTTTCTTAGTGAAGACAGAACCAAAGTATTTGTTCAATTGGTCTACCATTTCCTTGTTCCCCATTATGAATTCACCTGATTCTGACTGCAAGGGACCTACATTAGTTTTCACTAATCCTTTTCTTTTCACCTATCTATAAAAGCTTTTGCAGTCAGTTTTTATGTTCCCTGCCAGCTTACTCTCATACTCTATTTTCCCCTTCCTAATTAAACCCTTAGTCCTCCTCTGCTGAATTCTAAATTTCTCCCAGTCCTCAGGTTTGCTGCTTTTTCTGGCCAATTTATATGCCTCTTCCTTGGATTTAACACTATCCCTAATTTCCCTTGTTAGCCATGGTTGAGCCACCTTCCCCGTTTTATTTTTACGCCAGACAGGGATGTACAATTGTTGTAGTTCATCCATGTGATCTTTAAATGTCTGACATTACCTATCTACCGCAGTTTAACAATGTGACCTGATTTGTCAAGGTGAATTGAATCTTCAAATGGCATATCCTACCAACTGCATCACTAGCCTCATCCACTGCTCAATTCACTACACCCCCATCACCCACCTACCAACAATCTCTATCAATCAGTACTCAACCCTTCAATTCATATGGTTTACTTCACCCTCACACAATTAGCAATGTTGCAAGAATCACACCCACAACTCACAGCACACACAAACACTGGCAGCTATTCAACCACAACAACCACATCACCCAAACATATTGCAGGGTACTCAATGACACACTTTCCTCTTTCTTTCAGGGAACGGTGGTGCATAACGGGAGGCAGCAGAAAAGAAGAGGACATTTTAACCCCGACAGTGTGGCAAGGGGCATCACAGAGGCCGTGGCCATTGGTAGTGCTGGAGGAATCAATAATAATCCCCCTTTTCTCTTCCCACTTCTCCCTCATCCCAGAATCTCTTCTGACTCAAGCTGCAGATGGTGTAAGCTACACTTCTTTCCCCTCACCACAACCCAACTCGCGTCTCTTTTTCATTTCAGATACCCAAGAACTGGAACTCTCCTGGTCAGAGAAGGAAGCGGAAGAAGACAGTGATGATGAATACCGGCACTCAATCTTACACTCACAGCCATAAGCTCAGAGACTGACACTGTGCATATTTTAGAGGCTAGGATAGAGGAGGAATCGGCACGTGATGAGACACCAGGCACAACTGTGCAGGAGCCAGGGCGGGGAGGGGGCAGGGGGGGAAGGGATAGTGCAGCTGCCAGCTCACCGGAGGGAGAGGTCACACACTAGTTCTGTGCAGATGATTCAGACGAGGACTTCGACCGGCCAGGCTACAGAAGAAGGCTACTGAGTGTACACACCTAAATGCTTGGTGCATTGGGAAGCCTGTCAGAAAGCCTGTGCACAATTTCAAGGAGCACGGAGGAGTCCAGCTCCAACTTGGCACAGGGCTTTACGCAGAACTTGGAGCCCATCCTTTCATAATGGAACAGGTGGTCACCTCTGTCAGCACACCTATAGAACCCACCATGATGCAGGGTATGATGACCTATGTCACAGAAAAAACAGTTTCCATTGCAGCACAAACATAAGCCCTAGGTCTGAGTGTTGTACTGGAAGCTCAGACAGCTGCCATCATGGCTCTGAATACCACTGTTCAAAGGGGTTTCAGGGTCATCACAGCAGTCCAGCAATATGTTCTCCAGCAGATCACCAGGATTACTGAGTCGCGTCCCAGGAGTATGGCAGTGGCTCCATGGAACAGGAACCTGCTGACCTCTCTCAGGATGACTACATTCCTGCTCCCACCCTTGCCACTGTGCCAGTGCCTTTGCTGTTGCCTGTCAGCCAGCCAGCCCAGACTAAGGTGGAGCAGTCTCAAGCCAGGCCTTCTGGGCCCAGAGCTGCTCGAGTTTGTCCTCCATTAGTGCTTCCATTAAGTCTATTATCCTGCAGATTGTGGCCCACCAATATCATGTTTCCAGTTCAGGTGGGATAGCTGGAGAGCATATTGATGAGGCTGCGTTTCCTTAGGAAAGCAGCACTACATAGCTATCTGGACAGCCCCCCCAGATGCCTTCACAAGTGGAAGAAACAGAGTGCAGCCAGTCTGAGGATGTCCGTCTCAAGTACACAAACTGTTCTGGGTCCATCTCAGCACTCACCTGCTCCGAGTCAAGGGTCATCTCCATCCCAAGAGGCTCTTAGTGCTTCTGAACAGCCATCAATATCCCAGACTGCTGAACCCCACGTGGCACTTAGACAAAGTGTTAGAATAGGCGTCAAGAAAAGTTGCAAAGTCACCAGAGGTTGGCACAGTGAAAATTATTTGTATATCTTCTAAAGATAGTTTTTGATGAGTTATTATAATGATTTATATTTTGAATGTATTTTTTCTGAAGACAGTAGTGACTATGTTTTCCAGTCACTGTTTCATACAAGGAGGAATGGAGGGACTTTATCTAAAAGTCCGTTGATTAAAATGGAGCTTTCCTATGAAGAGAAAGGTGCTTTGACCATCAGTGGTTTAGGCTTCAGCGATGGTGTCCTGAATAAGTCTCAATTGTAGTTCTCTTGCTGGTGTTGCAGTTGCTTTGTTGCTTCCTCTTCCCATATCTGATAACCATCTACCATCTTCTTCTCCCTCCTCCACTAGCATGTCAACTTCTTGGTCTTTCTGAATCGCGAAGTTGTGGAGAGTATAAGAGGTCAGCAGAATTCATAATACAATCCTTTACAGACAATCCTAAATCTTCCTTTAAGCATGCCTATTGACTCCCAATGTGCATTCTTGTTTTTATGCAGGAATCTAGGCTGACGCTCCAGTGCAGGACTAAGGGACTGCTGCACTGTCGGAGGTGCTGTCTTTCAGATAAGACATTAAACCGAAGCCCCGTCTGCTCTCTCAGGTAGACAAAAAAGATCCCATGGCACTATTTTGAAGAAGAGCGGAGGAGTTATCCCCGGTGTCCTAGCCAATATTTATTCCTCAATCAACATAACAAAAACAGTTTATCTGGTCATGTCACATTGCTGTTTGTGGGAGCTTGCTGTGTGCAAATTGGTTGCCACATTTCCCACATTACAACAATGAATACACTCCAAAAAGTACTTCATTGGCTGTAAAGTGCTTTGAGACGTCCGGTGGTCGTGAAAGGCGCTATATAAAGGTAAGTCTTTCTTTCTTCTTTATTTCGGTAGGTTAGATTCTCATTCGATTGGTAAGTTAGTGGTAGGGCGGATGTCCACCTACCAGCTTGGCCCAGCGTTAACTCGCTGCTTTTTCCTGAAGTGGCTCTAATTATGTATGCAGGATTGGTTTAGAGCAGTAAAACTTCTGGTCCTTGGTTTATCACCATTGGGACGGGGGGAATTCACATTGTGCCACTATATTTAAAACACTGCAGATGATTAAAGAGCCACATGCATTTTGTGAATTCACACCACAGAAAGTGAAAGATTGCAAGAATGAATGAAGAAGGAGTAGCCTTGGCGGCGGCAGAGATTCAGCAGCAGGAAGAGGCCCCACATTTTCTGAAGTATCTGTGGATGTTGTACTCACTGAAGTGAGGGCTAGAAGGGATGGAATCCCAGTGACATCACCCCAATAGACGGTGGTGTAAACAATTAAATGGGAAAGATTGGGAAGGTGAATTTTATTTTAACAAAATGGATCACATAGGACTACAGAACTTGTTACTAAAGTGATCTTGATCCTGCCAAGTAATAGCAGGTAATGTTATATCTGGTACTTTTACTTGTTTTGTGCCAAGCGTGTTGCTCCATAACACCATATTTAACTGCTGCAGACACCTTTTTTTCTCAGTGCTTTATGTCATCCCATGAATCGAGCTGACATCTGTGCAAATCAGTGATCAGCACTGAACCATCAAAGCAACTAGAGTGCATATCTTTATGATTTTTCACCAGACCTCCTCTGTGCCTGAAACTGTGACCATCCAAACCTCGCCTCCTACTTCCTGCTGCCCCATCAGTTAGAGGAAGTTCAAAGGGGCTGGTTGGTGCCATGAGAGATTTGTGTGCAGCCATACGATCAACGCTGGAGAAATGCAAGGTGGAGTTTGAGTTTTCAGGAGGACACATGCAAAGTAGATGTTATTATTTTCAGAATCTCTCCAGATATTTTTCTTATGCTCAGCACCAAGCAATATGCCATATGTGAGCCTTCACCCCCTATAAACCAAAATCTCACCTCATGCACACAATATCTGGTAATGAGGCATTGTCCAGGTCAAACAGAAATAACTCCTGTTACTGTAATTTTTGTTTAATTCATTCCTGGGATATGGGTGTCGCTGGCAAGGCCAGCATTTATTTCCCATCTCTAATTGCCCTTGAGAAGGTGGTGGTGGTGAGCCGCCTTCTTGGAACCTCTGCAGTCGGTGATGTGAAGGTACTCCCATAGTGCTGTTAGGGAGGGAGTTCTAGGATTTTTACCCAGTGACGATGAAGAAATGGCGATATATTTCCAAGTCAGGATGGTATGTGACTTGGAGGGGAACTTGCTTACTGGAAATGTCACAATCTGTCTCATGTTAATCTAGTCTTTAGATAGTGGAAGAATAATCACTCTATCATGCTGTGTGGTTTAGGAATCAGATTTATTAAAAGTATAAATTAAACGCACAGCAGATCTCATTAAATGACAACATTTAATTTCCAGTTTCACTGTTCACAAAATAATAAAAGATGCTATGATTCACTAACTCTCTTGATAACATTGAACTCAGACCAGCATCCATAATACAAAACTTAGATTGAGTCCACTCCCACAGAGCCTTCGAGTGTTCACTTCTACATCAATAGAACAAGAACTGCAGAACTTGCAGGAAGCTCCTGAATATATTTCTCTGCCTGCGTACAGAACTGTCAATCAGCCCTTTCCTTCAAAGACAGCACGTGGGACATTCCCCACCATGAGAACTGGGTTCAAATTTTACAGGCATTGCCACTCATCAAAGATGACAGCCTGTCTCCACAGAATCTACAGGAAAGCTTTCCTTCGAAGGGCTACATTCCATTAGTGTTTGCGGCATACACATCAAAACTGACTAAAGACAGTGGATTTCTCTATGGAAAATATACAAGAAGATGGGAAAATATAGGACTGTAATAGATCTACAGTCCATCTGGCCAGTCTCAAAAAATACCACTCCATCATTTACTCCTTCAAATATCTAACTAATTCCCTACCGCCTCCTTGGACAGTCCTTTCCATTGGTTCACCACAAGAACATGACTGATTTTGCTAGCCATCTAGGTCCAGTGTCTTACATTTCAAATGATGAACTCAAAGAAAGATATGTTTTATTTCTTTGTCTGATTTCCACCTACCCCAGAAATTCTGTTAAGGAGACTAACTATGACCATACAACAGAAAAATATTCGCTGCTACCCTAACCTTTTTTTGATTTTAGCTCTTCTCTTTTACCATGTTATTTATCTTGGGCAAGTGCTACATGTGCTTTATACAGTACTTCAAGATCAATCTGCTTTTTTGCCCCTATCTCTGCATTACTTCTATGATTGCCTACATTGGACGTTTCCTTTATATCCTTTTTCCCTAGTGGTAGTTATCAGCTCTCTACACTGTATAATATTTCTAAACATAATCCACTTTCCAGTCATGCTTTTTTAACTTTAACAGTGCTGTCCGGTCAGTTTTCTTAGCTCACAATTCATCCCCTCAAAATCTTCTCTTATAAAGTTGAATATTTCGGTTGTCATCATTCGCTTTTGCATCAGAAACCAACCTTGAGCTTCATCTTAGTGTGGTCACTGTCACCAAAGTATTCTCTGACTCTCTGGGCTGCTTTACCATCTCTCGATTGTTACTTAATATAAGGTCCAATAGTGCAGCTACTCATGTCAGTTCCTTGACCAATTGTTCCATCTAACAATCCAATATTGTGTCTGGGATTCAACATTGCAAATTTTATGATTTCCCCAATCTCTCTCTTGTAATTTGAAGTCACCCATAACAACTGCATCTGTTTCTGTACATGCTTAATTTATTTGACTGTAAAGTTGTGGGCCAGTCCCTCCTCCTGACCTAGCAGTCAATGGCAGATACCCACAATTAATTTCCTTTCCCTTACATTGATTATCCCTATCTACAGGATTTCCACTTTTTATATACCCATACATAATAGGTCCATCTCTATAGGTTATTACTGAACTGTCTCTCCAGAAAAGTATAGGAACATTGGAACAGCAGTAGGCAATTCAGCCCCTCGAGCCTGTTCCGCCATTCAATCAGATCATGGCTGAGCTGCACTTCAACTCTATTTGCCCACTTTTGATCCATATCTCTCAATACCCTTACCTACCATATTGATCCTGTCTTGAAAATTTCAATTGACCCAGCATTCACAGCCCTTTTGAGGGAGAGTTTTCCAGATTTCCACTACCAATTGTGTAAAAAAAAAAGTGTTTCCTGATTTCCTACTAAATATCCAAGCTCTAATTTTATGATGTCGCCTTGTTCTGGAATTCCTCACCAGAGTAAATAGTTTGTTTGTATCTGCCCTTTTAAATCCCTTTATCATTTTAAAGACCTTGAATCAATCAACCCTTAACCATCTAAATGCAAGGAAATACAAACCATGTTTATGTATTTTCGGGTCTTCTGTGCTCCATTTTTCACCCCGGAGCGGCGGCAATGAGGTCTTCTGGGCAGCCGGGCAGCCTCCAGCGGGGATCCTCGGGTCCGGTTTTACAGCGGCACAGAGCAGCACCACCATGCAATGCCGCTGGTTGCAACACTGGCACAATTGTTGACTTCAGCCTGACTCGTGCACCCCGCAGCGTGCCCCGCAGTGGACGCCTGGGAAATCAGACAGTAAAACGATACCGACTGCAGAGAGGTAAGTAATAGAATCATAAAGTAAATGTGATCGTTTTTTCTTTTTTTTTGCGATTTATGTTGTGATGGCATAGGCAATGTTTTGGGAATGTTTTTATGGGGTTGTTTTCTCCCTAGGCGTCTCTCAGGGCGCTCCCGGCCCGGCTCTTTAGCTCGGGATTTTCTCATCCTAGCGCCCAACAGAGGTGTACAACACCTCCCTTAGCGCTGTGCCCCCTGACTCAGGGCCCAGCTGCCCAATTTTACTTACTGAGGCACAAATTGTTCCTGGGCACAAACTTTACCACCCCGATGCCATTACCGCCCCGAAATCATCAAAGCTGAAAATCCAGCCCTTTAAAACTTAGTATCATTGTAGTGAATTGGCACTGTTCCCCTTCAACGTCAATACATCTTTCCTGAGATAGTGCCAAAAACTGAACGCAGTACTGCAGATGGGTCTGACTAAGGCTCTGTATGACTGGAATACAAAAGTGAGGATGTTATTTTTCAATCACCTTTCAATTCCATTAGCATTTTTGGTCACTTTTTGTATCCCAAGTTTTTAGTAATTTGTGTACATGGCCATTCTCCTCCACAGCTCCCAGTATCTCACCATTAAGAAAATGTTCTGATTTGTCTTTCTTGGATCTAAAGTGGATGTCCTCACACCTCTCCACATTTAAATCCATCTCCTATAGTTTTGATCACTAAATCTATTGACATTCCTTTATAGAGTCTATGCCCCTAGTATATGTCCCTTTGTAACTTACTGTCCCATTCACATATCTTACTGTGCCTCCTAACTTAGCATCATCTTCAAACTTATATATACACAACTCTGTATTCCTTCATCCCAGTCATTAATATACATGGTGAAAAACTGAGGCCCCAGTACAGATCCCTGTGGAACATCAATTGTCACATCCCACCATTCAGCAACCATTCCCTCTACCCCTGTTCTATGTCTCCTACCTCCCAACCAATTACCAATTCATGTTACAAGGTTACTTCCAATTCCATGCACTTTCATTTTTGTTAATCTCTTGTCCAGAACTTTAACAAATGCATTCTGGAAGTCCATATAGACAACATCCATAGGTACCATGCTAGTGACCTCCTCAAGAGTTCAACCATCAATTAGCCAGGCATGATATACCATTCACAAATCCATGCTGACTCTCTTTGATCACACTTGTCCAAGTGCTTAGTCACTCCATCTCTGATGACAATTGATGTTAAACTTACAGGTCTGTCATTACCTGCTTTCTCCCTCCCTCCATTCTTAAATTATCTCTTCTTTGATTCTGAAGACTCTTATCATTCATACATAAAATTTACCACTCTAGACTGATGTGTCTTTATCATTATTTTCCCATGTTGTCATATCCTTATACTCCAGAGTATTTACCTGAACCATCAACTACCAGGCCTTTGTTGACTCAATAACATAATGTGACAATTGGAAGTAAACTGTTTAGTAGACAGGAAGTGCACACTGACACATTGGGGCAAAATTTGTGGTTGGTATGACGATGTACTCTCAGAGTGCGCCTAAACCCAGAACTTGCGATCTGTAAAGAAATCTCTTGACAGATCCACTGCATCCAAAACTAAAGGACCTCTGCAGGCGCTTGCCCGACTTCTGCCCAGCAAATGTCCTTCAAATTCTTATGATTGAAAAAAAGCAGGAGTAAGGTCTGCTTTTATCAGCGTAAGACTTTTAAAGTACAGAAAATTACATTTAAAAAAAATAATTTATACATTTAAAATATTGTAATAAAGGTAAGTTTATTTATAGACCCTTTAAAATATGAAATTACATTTTTGTTTTAAATAATTCATTAATTCAATTTTTATTAATTTGAAATCTGTGGTTTTTTTAAAAGTTATTTTCAGTGTTTCTGTGTTTTGGGGGGTAGTCCCATTCATACTTATAAGAACATAAAAACATAAGAAATAGGAACAGAAGCAGGCCATACGGCCCCTTGAGCCTGCTCCGCTGTACAATAAGATCATGGCTGATCTGGTCATGGACTTAACAGCACTTCCCCGCCCGCTCCCCATAACCCCTTATCCCCTTATCGTTTAAGAAACTGTCTATTTCTGTCTTAAATTTATTCAATGTCCCAGCTTTCTCAGCTCTCTGAGGCAGTGAATTCCACAGATTTACAACCCTCTGAGAGAAGAAATTTCTCCTCATCTGTTTTAAATAGGCAGCCCCTTATTCTAAGATCATGCTCTCTAGTTCTAGTCTCCTCCATCAGTGGAAACATCCTCTCTGCATCCACCTTGTCAAGCCCCCTCATAATCTTATACGTTTCGATACGATCACCTCATTCTTCTGAATTCCAATGAGTAGAAGCCCAACCTATTCAACCTTTCCTCATAAGTCAAACCCCTCATCCCCGGAATCAACCTAATGAACCTTCTTTGAACTGCCTCCAAAGCAAGTATATCCTTTCGTAAATATGGAAACCAAAACTGCACGCAGTATTCCAGGTGTGGCCTCACCAATACCTTAAAAAGCTGTAGTAAGACTTCCCTGCTTTTATAATCCATCCCCTTTACAATAAAGGCCAAGATTCCATTGGCCTTCCTGATCACATGCTGTACCTGCATACTATCCTTTTGTGTTTCATGCACAAGTACCCCCAGGTCCTGCTGTACTGCGGCACTTTGCAATCTTTCTCCATTTAAATAATAACTTGCTAGTTGATTTTTTTCTGCCAAAGTGCATGACTTCACACTTTCCAACATTATATTCCGTCTGCCAAATGTTTGCCCACTCACTTAGCCTGTTGGTGGTTACATATATATGGAACTCACATAAGTATGAATGGGGATCCCCCTACTCTGATAGGTTGGGCCGACCCATGTGATCCCAGTGAAACATATGAACCCTGACATACGTGTGTGTCTATGAAAGCCTTCGTGTAGAGGCCCATGACCACCAGTCGCCAAAACCTCCGGGACCATAAGAACATAAGAAATAAGAGCAGGAGTAGGCCATTTGGCCCCTCGCGCCTGTCCATTCATTAAGCTCATGGCTGATCTGTACTTGGCCTCAACTCCACTTTCCTGCCCACTCCCCATAACCTTTAACTCCCCTATAGTTCAAAAATCTGCCTATCTCCACCTTATATATTCAATGACCTAACCTCCACCACCAGATACTTCCATAGAAATATTTGTGGTTGGAGGCATCCGCCCGCAGGAAGCCTCCGACCGCAAATTCTGGGCCATCACTCGTTGATCTTCAATGGCACTGCACACAATCAGTCAAGATAAAGGTAGGCTTGACTTTGTTCAGGTGAAGTAGGATTAGAGAGGGATGGTTAATTGAGCCAGAGTGTGCAGACGTAATTCACTCCCTACTTTAAATTCACACACTCTGTGCTTACTTTGCTATAATATTTTGATTTTATAGTATAGTTCAATAGAAAAACATGCATTAATTTGGCAAGCAGAGAAGTAAAGTTGCGTGGAATATTTCTCTGCAGTGCAGACCAGGGAGCCGAGAGACACAAAGATAAGGTGCTACCGCGCCACCACTGGACAATTTTACATTGGCAGTTTCCGTTATAAGTATGGACCTGGGAATTTATCATGGGAAACGGACTGTGTTCTAATGTAACTTTTTACATTTATTATATAGATATATCTGGCAAGTTTCTAAAACATCTAGTTATCTGACTGAATAGTTATATCTTGCCTAAACAATCAGAAAGACAGACCCAAGTCAAATCCTGTTTCTCATTGAATAGGATATGAATCTGCTGCCAGGTTTATTTGTAGCAGGATCTATCTACAAGTGCCTGGCTTTGCAGTGCCGACACACGTATCAGTTTGCAAGTATTTATATGTTAATTTTATCACACTGCGACTTTAATGATGTAAATTGAATGCCTAAATTGTATAACCAGATTGTTTCCTGCTGATTCATTAGACATTGTCGTTGAAAATCGGTTCTCCCCCAACTTAACAGCACATGGCACTCCAAATTGCTAAGTTAAAACTATATAATGTAACTCAACAACTGACCATGTTATCTCCGAAATTTACAAGGCAGTTAACAGCTTTCAAAAAATAAATCTCATTTTGTTTTGTATTTTTCCTTCAGGATACCAACCATTTCGCAGCCTATTGTTTGGTCTCTTTCCCAGTCCCTCGGGGCTCCCTTAAATCAGGAAATAAAGTTTATATAAATAGGCACCGAATTCCCGGGATTCGCGTCATTTCCTCTCTAATCACAGAAAAGCCAGATCGGCTTTTCCAAGCATTTCCCGCAGGGCTACTCATTGTGCAAACTTTCTCACCATCTGCACCGTTTCTACTGATAAAACCTTGTTGGCATTTTCGCTGGTTCTTAAAAGGCACTTGAAGTATGTTTATTCTGCAGCCTGGGTTGCTCTCCCCACAATGTGGAACAGCAGGACTGCTGCTCCGAGTGATAAAGCCGATCAGGACATTGAACCACATGGGGAAAGCTGTGCACGACGCCGGCCACAGCGACCAGAAATCTAACTGAGAGAGCCCATTGAAACGGTAAACACAAAACCTTCACTATCACAGCAAGAAAATCCGGACCAAGCCAAGCACTAAATTGGCGCTCAAAAAAGTAAGGAGGAAGTTTATGCCATTATGTGTCGTGGGGCACAGCCTGACGTTTACAGGTATCGCTGTATGATGGGCAACGGGTTTGGACTGGGACCCACGCCAGAACCTTTACTGCAATCCTGTTACTGGGGGAGGGGTTCTCCTCTCAAATGGTGGAGACATGCTGTCTTCGCTCATATAGTTGGACCCAATATATGTATGCAAAATTAAAAACGTGACAGATTATACTCTTCCAACGATTCGCAAATCAATATTAAAGAATTCAATTATATGATTATAACAGACGTCCAGCGAAATTCATAAACATGGCTTATTAACGAATTGATAGTAGGATTTGAGAGAACGCTATCATTCAGCTTGAATCAAACTTCACTGTAGCCTCAGTTGAAGAGCTTTGCGATACTGAGACTAATGTGACAAAAATATCCATGAATACAGCTGTAACTTTCAACAGGTCCACGAAACGTGTTCAAGTTAGAAAAGAGATCATTTAAAAAGTAAACATGCAAAATGTTCGCGAACTTACGGAGACGAGAAACTCCAATGTCTCCACATAATCCTTCTCGGTCTTCAGGATTTCAGTCAAAACACAAACTCGAAGACGAAGCTGCTTCTCCAAATCCTTGCCGCTAATTTCTCCTTTACCCTCCGACTTTCCCTCTTCGGTCATTTTACTTCAGCGATACCTGTTTATGTGAGCTGGTGCCAGCAGCTCACTCCGTTGTTAGCACGACTTACAAAAGTTTTCCCTCGTCACTTCAGGGGGATCAGTCCGGGAACATGAAGAGTGCTTTCCTCGGGATTCGGTGAGTTTGAGCCGAATGTTGAAGAAGGCGGGGTGGGTGGTGGGGGGGGGAGGTTTCCCGTCAGCTGGGCGAATCCAGTAAATCAAGGAGGCAGCCGAGGCGGGGAGGGCTGCAGAGGGCACTGGGTCCGCGCCCACTAAATGCTGCGGAAAGGAGCCATATGGAATAAACTGTGGGAAAGGCACTGATACATTTACACATTCATCAAAAACTTTCATGTGACCAGCCCGCGGTATCAGGAAAGAATAAAGGAAAACTACCTTGGAAACTGTAGCGTGCGACCCAAGTGTCATTAAAAGCGCGCTCTTGTTTCATAACACTGTGCACATTGCACGCCCTTAACATTGACAATATGTCCATGAAATCTGCTCGCAGTCCTGGTTTTGTACTGACCGTACATTAACTAGAGAAAGATGCCAGGGATTTCTGGCAATCTTCAGAATGTCTAAACTGGTGGGGGGAGGTCTGATAAGGATCAGTTTATCTTTTGCTTCGCGAAAAGTTGAGAGTTCTGAGGTTAATGAGACCAAAATGTATTAAAAATCAGTAATCTGGATAGTAACCAGAATACGATTTTATTAATACAAAAGCAAAATACTGCAGATGCTGGAAATCTGAAATAAAAACAGAAAATGCTGGAAATACTCTGGGTCAGGCAGCATCTGTGGAGTTTGCTGTCCATTGCCCCATCCGCGAAGTCACAGATGCTCTGTACAGAAGGAGGAGGGACTACATCTCCCCACGAGCAGCGAGAAGCAGCACGAGCGTGCATGTGGCTTTGTCAGGATAGTGGGCCATGGTGCAGGGAGGCATTGACTGCACCCATGTTGCTTTGAGGGCACCGCATCACAATAATGAGATCTTCCGTAACCGCACAGGCTACCACTCACTGAATGTACAGTTGGTGTGCGCCCACACATGCAGAATACTCACCGTCAATGCCCACTGTCCTAGCAGCAGCCACAATGCCTTCACCCTGTGCCAGACCAGTGAGCCAGCTCTGTTCCAGCCCCCAAATGAAGCTCACGGTTGGCTGCTCAAAGACAAGGACTATCTGCTATGCACCTGGCTCATGACTCCCCTCCATAACCCCACCACTCCTGCCCTGCACTCATACAATGAGAGCCATGCCGTTACAGTAACGTCATTGAGCAGACCATCAGAGTGCTGAAGCAACGGTTCCGCTGCCTTGACCACTTGGCAACAGTCCTGCAGTATTCACCTGAGCGGGTGTCCCAACCTGGCCATTATGAGCCGTTGCCACCAGGCATAGCCACACCACCTCAGGAAGAGGAGGAGGAGCAGCAACAGCCGCGACGGAGGAGGCAGCGACTCCATCGCAATCCTGCAAGGGAGGTCCGCAATCATCTCATCAGAGCTCATTTCCAGTGATTTTCCACCCACTTCCCGGTTCCTGTGGACATCCCCATCACCACATCAATTTGCCCTTCCATGCCAAAGCTCCAAGACTGAAATGAGAGACAACAGCAAATATTAAACATTCCAATCAACATTTATCAAACAACAATAAAATGTATAACTGTGTATTTATTCATCACCCTTGTGCATTTCCTTATATCCCCTCTTTTATTGACCTATTGTAACAGTGTGTCCCCTGTGGCTGCAGCATGGCTAGTGGAGGGCTGCTGTGTGTCAGGGTCCGAGACTACAGATGGCCTTCCAGGATGCCCTGGACCAGCTCTGGGCCTAGAAGGCCCGGCTGTAGACTGCTTCTCCTCAGGCTGGGCGGCGGCAGTCTGGGCTGGCTGGGTGACAGGCAGCGACAAGTGCAATGATGGAGTGGCAGTGGTGGGATCAGGAATGCTGTCATCCTGAGAGAGGACAGCAGGTTCCTGCTCCACTGACCCACTGTCACTCACCTGGAGCAACACCTCAGTATCCCTACCAATCTGCTGCAGGACAGATTGCTGAGCTGCTGTGACACCGTGAGGTCCCCGATTGACTGTGGTGGACCCAGCGGCGATGGCATGCAGCTGAGACTGCATGAGAGCAGACTGAGCTTCCAGGCGAGCAACCATTGACTCCATTACAGCACCAAGACATTGTGTTGCTTCCACCTGTGCCGCAATGGAAGCTGCCACATCGCCCATGACATGCGTCACGAGATCCAGATCTGCACAGTCTCTCTGGGAGTCCACCATCATCTGCACACGAGCATTGATGGCTCTATGGTGTGCTCAGAGCTGTGTACAATGTGAACTCCTCCATGCTCCTTACCACTTCCGACAGGCTCTCGGGCACCCTTGCCATTGCACCTTTCATGTCGGAGTGCACGGCCGAACCCTTTATGTGAACACCTTCCCATCGAGGCCCTCATGTGAGTCCAGTGTAGCAGAACTCACATGCGAACTCGCCCTCTGGGTAGATGGCTCCCACGGTTCCCTTTCCCCTTGACCATGCTGCAGCCCACTCGGCCCCGGTGCATCAGCCAGTGTAGACCCCTGTACTAAGCTAACCTCTAAGAAGCGTGTAGTGCCAGTATCTGAGCTGGTGCCTGCGGGTGAGGGAAACAATGACAGTGCTTGGCTCCTCCTCCTCCTCTCCCTCCTAATCCTCATCCCCCTCTTCTCTCTCGTGACTCAGTTTGGGGCGCAGGGGGGGCTCAGGCACAGGCTGCTCATCTGCTGCATGGTTATCTGAAAGCATGAATGGCATGAGAGTCACGCTAAGGTGAGGGCAGGGGGGACAGGAATGGAGAAAGTAAGGCAGACAGTATGAGGAGCTGGAAAGTGATGAGGCCTTCTGGTTTAACGGGGAAGTGGGATGAGAAGAGGGGCTAATGATACCATTGTTGCCTCGGTGGGCTCGACGTCTCCCCCGGCCATGGCACCCATCATCTGCGGGCCAATGAGCCGCAGCAGTTAAGTGCTGGTTTGCAGAGTGTGCACACATAGAGGCTCAGAGGCTGGTATGTAAGAGTTGTACAAACGTAGTCACCTTGACCACCCGACTGAGGTCTTTAAATTCTTGCAGCACTTTGTTAGGCTTCTATCAACCACGGTGCTGGCCAACACCTCTGTTGCCACCTCTGCCCACAATGCCTTAAAACCTGTAGCATTGGCCTTCTTCCAGATGTAGGGAACAGAGCATCCCTCCTTCTCTCCACTGCCCCACCAATGTCTCCAATGCCAGGTCATTGAAACACGTGGTTCTTCTAAGAGATATTGGAGCAGCCATCGAAGACCTTCATTGCAGCACTCAGTCAACTTCAGCAATGAAAAAATGACCCGGTGCTACCTGAAACGACATTCCCTTTAAGAACTGGAATGAGCAGCAGGCTGATTATTGCTGAATGAAAGTCGGCTGAAATTGGGTGCAGCTCTGGTAATAGCACCCCTGCAGCACCCCACTGAGGTCATTAGCACCTCAGATACTACCTCCCTTCATTTCTGAGGCGAAAGTGTCCAATTTCCCACAAATTTTCAGCCCATCTCGCCTGGCACTAATGTTCAAAGAGATAAAACTTAGCGCCCCAAAAGTGGTGCTACTGAATTTCACCCCCATATTTGTTTTATTTGTTCATGGGATGTAGGCGTCACTGGCAAGGTTAGCATTTAATGCCCATCCCTAATTGCCCTTGAGAAGGTGGTAGTGAGCCGCTTTCTTGAACTGCTGCACTCAGCATGGTGAAGGTACGCCCATAGTGCTGTTAGGGAGGGAATTCCAAGACTTTGACCCAACAACAATGAAAGAACGGTGATATACTTCCAAGTCACGATGCTATGTGACTTGCAGGGAATCTTGGAGGGGATGGTGTTCCCATGTGCATGCTGTCCTTGGCTTTCTAGGAGGTAGTTGATGTCAATGATGGATCGGATTAGGCGGTGGTCCATCCAGTAGTCGTCAGCTCCTGTCATGGCATTGGGATGAGCACATCTTTGCGATCCCTGGCTCGGATGATGACATAGTCGAGCAGGTGCCAGTGCTTGGAGCGAGGGTGTTGTCACAATGCCCTCTGGCGGAACAAACTGTTGGTGATGACAAGTTCATGTTCTGGACATTTTGTCAGGAGTAGGGTACTGCTGGAGTTGGTTTTCCCAACCCCCTCTCTTCCAATCACGCCTTCCCAGAGGTCTGTGAACTTGCCAACCCTGGCATTGAAGTCATCGAGGAGGATCAGTTTGTCGCCCGTGGGCTTGCAGGACAGGGATTTTTCGAGGTTGAAGTAAGAACCCTCTTTGGCCTCATCTGTTGCATCGAGTGTTGGGGCGTATGCACTGATGACTGTGGTGCACTGGTTCCGGGATAGGGTGAGTCGAAGAGTCATGAGGCATTTGTTAGCCCTACAGGGGGAGTCTTTGAGGCGGTTGACCAGGTCATTTTTGATGGCGAAGTTGACTCCGTGGAGGTGGTGTTCCTCCTCTGGTTTCCCTTTCCAAAAGAAGGTATAACCTCCACATTGTTCCTTGAGCTGGCCTTCCCTTGCCCGCTGGGTCTCGCTTAGGGCAGCGATGTCGATAACAAAGCGTCTAAGTTCCCGGGCAACTATGATGGTGCGGCATTCCAGTCTGTCGTTGTTGGTGTTGTCCATGAGGGTCCTGACATTCCAGGTCCCGAACTTCATGTTGGAGGAGTGGAAGATGCCTGTGCGTGAGTTCTTTTAACGTGGGATGGTCGTTGCACTCCGACAACCACACAGGCTTAGCTGAGCAAGGTCTTGGTCCAGTGGCAAGGGGGTCCAAGACAACTGGAGACCAGGCACTGCTGTATGGGTACCGCTATACATAGTCAATGTACTTACCGAGGTGTACGAAAGCATTGACCTTATGCTAAATATCAGGAAGACAAAGGTCCTTCACCAGCCTGTCCTCGCCGCACAGCACTGCTCTCCAGTCATCAAGATCCACGACGCAGCCATGGACAACATGGACCACATTCCTTATCTCGGGAGCCTCCTATCAACAAGAGCAAGCATTGACGACGAGATCTAACACCGCCTCCAGTGCGCTAGTGCAGCCTTCGGCCGCCTGAGCAAAAGAGTGTTTGACGACCAGGCCCTCAAAACTGTCACCAAGCTCATGGTCTACAGGGCTGTAGTAATACCAGCCCCCCATGTGGCTCAAAAACATGGTCGCTTCTCGGCCTTTTGGCTAAGATCAAGTGTAGTATCTATTCTTATCAGTTTAATATCCCCTATGGGGACATGATATTGAATTGATTTTTGGACAGGGAGCTGGATCAGGGGCATGCCCCGTCCACTCCATGCACAGACCTGGTATTGCAATATTTCCAGGAACGGTGCAACTTCGCCTCTCGGCCTTTTGGACTAAGATCAAACACATTGGCGCAAAGTGATCTTTGGCGTTAGAGTTGATCTGGAACGAAATTGGATTTAAAAAAAAAACATGGACCATGTACAGCAGACACCTCACGTCGTTGGAGAAATACCACCAATATGCCTCTGCAAAAACCCTGGGAGTACAGACGTACCAACGTCAGCGTCCTCATCCAGGCCAACATCCCCAGCATTGAAGCACTGACCACACTTGATCAGCTCCGCTGGGCAGGCCACATCGTTCGCATGCCAGTCACGAGACTCTCAAAGCAAGCGCTCTACTCGAAACTCCTTCACGGCAAACGAGCCAAAGGTGGGCAGCGGAAACATTACAAGGACACCCTCAAAACCTCCCTGCTAAAGTGCGACATCTCCACTGACACCTGGGGAGTCCCTGGCCAAAGACCGCCCTAAGTGGAGGAAGCACATCCGGGAAGGCACTGAGCTCCTCGAGTCTCATCGCCGAGAGCATGTAGAAATCAAGCGCAGGCAGCGGAAAGAGCGTGCAGCAAACCAGTCCCACCTACCCCTTCCCTCAACAACTATTTGTCCCATCTGTGACAGAGACTGTGGTTCTCATAGTGGACTGTACAGCCATCGAAGAACTCATGTTAAGAGTGGAAGCAAGTCTTCCTCAATTCCGAGGGACTGCCTATGATGATGATGAGGTGGTAGAGTTCACGGGTTCAGGAGGTGCTTCCAAAGAAGCCTTGTTGAGTTGCTGCAGTGCAACTTGTAGATGGTACACACTGCAGTCACAGTACACTGGTGATGAATGGAGTGAATATTTAAGGTGGTGGCTGGTGTGCCAATCAAGCAAGCTGCTTTGTCCTGGATGGTGTCGAGCCTCTTGTGTGTTGTTGGAACTGTACTCCAGGCAAGTGGAGAGTATTCAATCACACTCCTGATTTGTGCCTTATAGATGGTGGAAAGGCTTTGGGGAGTTAGGAGACAAGTCACTCGCTGAAGGATACCCAGCTTCTGACCTGCTCTTGTAGCCACAATATTTATGTGGCTGGTCCAGTTAAGTTTCTGGCCAATGTTGAATCCCTAGGATGGTGGGAGATTTGGTGATGGTTATGCCGTTAAATGTCATGGGGAGGTGATTAGACTCTCTCATGTTGGAAATAGTCATTGCCTGGTGTTACGTATGGAGAAAGAGTCAGGCTGAACATTGTGAGCTCAAAGTAAACTGTGAGCTTAGTCTTTTATTGCAGGTCTCCAGAGTGCCTCTCCAACCTGTGAGGCCTCCTTAAATACCTGTGCTCTCAAGGGATTATGGGATCCCTTGGGACTCCAGGGGATGAGCCCTCTGGTGGCTGTACAGAGTAAATACAAGTTTACATATATAACAACACTCTCCTCCCCACCCCCCTGCCCCAAGTCAACAGTGTAACTATTTACAAGGTGAGTCGATCTGGGGCCCTTCTTGCCCTGGTTGATCGTCTTGGTGTGAAACCTGGTATTGGTGAATCGACTGTTGAGCTCTCGCTGGGCTGCTGTGCAGCTGACCTTGCTGGGTTGCCTGGTGTGGTGAGTCCTGCTGGGCTGATGTGGATGATGGGTTCTGCTTCGTAGCCAACCGCAGTGCCGGTTGCCACTGGTATGTATGTTGGGGGGTCAAAGAAGGTAGGATCCAAAGTGGGTTGCTCAGGATAGTCCTTGAATCTGAATTTGATTTGGTCCAAGTGTTTCCGGTGAATGAGTCCATTTGAAAGTTTGACCTGAAACACCCTGCTTCCCTCTTTGGCCATGACAATGCCTGGAAGCCACTTGGGATCTTGTCCATAATTCAATTCAAATAGAGCGTCATTGATTTCAATCTCGCGTGACACATTTGCACTATCATGGTGTGTACTTTGTCGAAGCCGCCTGCTCTCTACCTGTTCATGTAGATCAGGGTGAACTAACAAAAGTCTTGCCTTAAGTGCTCTTTTCATGAGCAGTTCAGCAGGTGGGATCCCAGTGAGTGAATGGGGTCTCGTGCGGTAGCTGAGCAGGACTCGGGATAGGCGAGTCTGCAATGAGCCTTCCGTTACCCTCTTCAAGCCCTGCTTGATGGTTTGCACTGCTCTCTCTGCCTGACCATTGGACGGTGGTTTAAACGGGGCAGATGTGACATGTTTGATCCCGTTGCGGGTCATGAATTCTTTGAACTCAGCACTGGTAAAACATGGCCCGTTGTCGCTCACCAGGACATCGGGTAGGCCGTGTGTGGCAAACATGGCCCGCAGGCTTTCAGTAGAGGCAGTACTTGTGTGCTGAGAGATTTACTTAGTATTGTCACTGGTGGCAATGAACGTTTGGGCTATCGCTATGGCCTTACTCAAGGTTGGGGTTTCTACAGTGAAAAGTTTGCGAAGTATGGTTTTGTGGCCAATGCCAAGTACGAAAAAGTCTCTGAGCATGTGCTCCAAATGTCCTTCAAATTCGCAAGTCCTGCAAGACATCTTAGCCCGGCGACATAACCCTCCACTTTCTGGCCTTCAGACCTTTTGTAGGTGTAGAACCGGTACCTCGCCATCAGAACACTTTCCTTCGGGTTCAAATGCTCTCGGACCAGTGTGCACAAATCATCGTACAATTTTTCTGTGGGTTTTGCTGGAATAAGCAGATTTTTCATGAGGCCATACGTTGGTGCCCCACAGACGGTGAGGAGAATCGCCCTTCGTTTGGCAGTGTTCTCTTCTCCATCTAGCTCGTTGGCTATGAAGTATTGGTCGAGTCACTCCACAAAAGTTTCCCAATCATCTCCCTCTGAGAATTTCTCCAGAATGCCCACTATTCTCTGCATCTTTCGGTTCGCTATCTGTATCTCGTCGCCAGTTGTTATGTATGGAGAAAGAGTCAAAATAAACACTGTGAGCTCAAAGTAAAGTGTGACCTTAGTCTTTTATTGCAGGTCTCCAAAGTGCCTCTCCAACCTGTGAGGCCTCCTTAAATACCTGTGCTCCCAAGGGATTATGGGATCCCTTAGGACTCCAGGGATGAGCCCTCGGGTGGCTGTACAGTGTAAATACAAGTTTACATATATAACACCTGGCACTTGGGTGGTGCAAATATTATGTAATACTTATCACCCAAGCCTGAATGTCATCCAGGTCTTGCTGCATGCAGGCATGGACTGCTCCATTACCTGAGGAGTTGCAGTAATGGGACAAGTAAAGAAACAAAAGATGGATCCAGAGGAGATGTAAATGGGAATATTAGAATCATCAGCAACAGAAAAAATGGGAGGAGAGGTTATGATCTGAAATTGTTGAATACAATGTTGAGTCTGGAAGCTGTAAAGTGCCTAATAGAGATGAGGTGCTGTTCCTCGAGCTTACGTTGAGCTTCATTGGAACAGTGTCGGAGGCCAAGGACACAGTGGGAGAGGAGTGGAGAATTAAAATGACTGGCGACCGGAAGCTCAGGATCACGCTTGGAGACTGCACGGTGGTATTCTGCAAAGCAGTCAACCAATCTGCATTTGGCCTCCCCAATGTAGAGGAGACTGCATCGTGAGCAGCGAATACAAAATACTAAATTGAAAGAAAGACAAATAAATTGCTGTTTCATCTGGTGGAAAGGGAGGTTGTATCAGGGCAGGTGTTGCATCTCCTGCGCTTGGACAGGAAGGTGCCGTGGGAAGGGGAGTGGGTGTTGGGGGTGATAGATGAGCGGACCAGGGTTTCTCGGAGGGAACGGTCCCTTCGGAATGCTGAAAGGGGACGGGGGGCGGGGAAGATGTGTTTGGTGGTGGGATCACGCTGGAGGTGGTGGAAATGGCGGAGGATGATCCATTGAATGTGGAGGCTGGTAGGGTGAAAGGTGAGGACAAGGGGAACCCTTTCGTGGTACTGGGAGGGAGGGGAAGGGGTGAGAGCAGAAGTAAAGGAAATGGAATAGACATAGTCGAAGGCCCTGTCAAATACAGTGTAGGGGAATCTTGGTTGAGGAAAAAGGAAGACATATCGGAAGCACCGGCCTGGAAGGGGGCATCGTCAAAACAGATTTGATGGAGACAGAGAAACTGGGAGAATGGAATAGAGTCCTTACCAGAAGCGGGTGGGAGGAAGTGTAGTCAAGGTAGCCTTGGAAGTCAGTGGGCTTATAGTGGATATTGGTCAATAATCTCTCCCCAGAAATAGAGACAGAGAAGTTGAGGGCAGGGAAGAGTCAGAGATGGACCATGTGAAGGTGAGAGAAAGGTGGTAATTGGAAACAAAGTTGATGACATTTTCCAGTTCAGCGTGAGAGCAGGAAATGCACCGAACGAAGCGTTGAAGGAGAGGACCTGAGAAGGACTGGAACAAAAATGTTCCACATATTCCACAAAAGATCAGGCATATCTAGGACCCATGCGGGTTCCCATAGCAACAACTTTTATTTTGAGTGAAGTCAAAAGTGAAGTTGTTCAATGTGAGAACAAGTTCAGCCAGGCAGAGGAGGGTGGTGGAAGATGGAGACTGGTTGGGCCTCTGCTCAAGGAAGAAGCAAAGCATCCTCAGGTCATGCAGGTGGAGAATGGAGATGTAAAGGGATTGGATGTCCATGGTGAAAAGAAGACGATTAGGGCCAGGAAAATGGAAACAGTTAAAATGGCGGCGACGTCACAAGAGTCGCAGATGTAGGTGAACATATATAAGAACATAAGAACATAAGAAATAGGAGCAGGAGTAGGCCAATTGGCCCCTTGAGCCTGCTCTGCCATTCAATAAGATCATGGCTGATCTGAAGGTGGAAAGGTGGGAAGAGACTGGACAAGGGGAGAAAAAATAGAGTCGAGATAGGAAGAAATCAGTTCTGTTGGGGAAGAAGAAGCTGAAACGATGGGTCTACCAGGGCAGCCCTGTTTGTGGATTTTGGGAAGGAGGTAGAAGCGGGTTGGGGATCAATGAGGTTGGAGGCTGTGGAGGGAAGATTTCTATAAGAACATAAGAAATAGGAACAGGAGTAGGCCATAGGGCGCCCTCGAGCCTGCTCCGCCATTTAATACGATCATGGCTGATTTGATCATGGACTCAGCTCCACTTCCCTGCCCGTTCCCCATAACCCCTTATCCCCTTATCGTTTAAGAAACTATCTATTTCTGTCTTAAATTTATTCAATGTCCCAGCTTCCACAGCTCTCTAAGGAAGAAGATCGACCAGATTTGTTATAATATAAAAATCACGTTTATATATGAGGCCTGAATTTGCGGTCGGCGGCTTCCCACAGATGGATGCCTCCGAACCGCAATAAAACAACACACCTACCTGATGGTCCTGGATCCACGGAGACTTGCGCTCTTGGGCCTGCAGACGTACGCATGCATAGAGGCCCACGTATCACAAGGGTGCATGCGGTGCACAAGCGCCCTGGGATCACGTGGGCCAGCCCAACCAATCAGAAAGGAAATTCCCATTATGCTAATGGGGATGCGATTTACGTATGGAATCCCCATAAGCATAGTAGGAACGACATAAATAATACATTTTAACAACACTGAAATAAAAAATTCATTGGGCTCTCTTTTCCTCTTTGCCGATTTTTGGCGCCCAGGTGGATGTAAGGCCAATTTATTTTCCTGGCGCAATTATGTGCCCGTTTGCGCCAGGAAAAGAAATCATGACTTTTGTCAAAGAATTATTTTAAAACCTACCTCTTTAAAAAAGCTTTTGATCATCTGCCTTAATTTCTTCTGTGGCTCGATGTCAAATTTATCTGTTTGTCTGTAACACTGTTGTGAAGCGCCTTGGGACACTTTACTACGTTAACAGCACTCTCCGAAGTTAGTCTGGGGGGCAGAGCTTCAAGTCTGTGCCAAAAACTCTCTGGGCATGAGTGAAAAGCTGAAGTTGCCAGGGCAACCAGAGACGCTGAAGCAAGCTGAAGCCCACTTCATAATGACATTCACATTGAGTGAATAGTGATCATAAGACAACTTTACCAAGACATAATAATAATAAAATAATAATATAGTGCCGTTAATGTAGTAAAGTGTCCCAAGGCGCTTCACAATAGTGTTACAGACAAACAGATAAATTTGACATCGAGCCACAGAAGAAATTAAGGCAGATGATCAAAAGCTTTTTTAAAGAGGTAGGTTTTAACGAGCGTCTTAAAGGAGGAAAGAGAGGTAGAGAGGCGGAGAGGTTTAGGGAGGGAGTTCCAGAGCTTAGGGCCCAGGCAGCTGAAGGCACGTCCACCGATGGTTGAGCAGTTATAATGAGGAACGTTCAAGAGGCCAGAATTTGAGGAGCGCAGACATCTTGTGGGATTGTGAAGCTGAAAAAGATTACAGAGCTAGGGAGGGGCAAGTCCATGGAGTGATTTATAAACAAGGATAGACATAAACATAGATATCATTAGCAGTTGATCACAGCTGTATTCTGTACCCCAAAATGATAACCTGCTCATTTCTATACCATACAATCCAGCATTTAAAATGTGAAATCCGCTGGACCCGCTGTAATCTCAGGCCCACCAAGGACATCTCCCCCACACCGGCCCCGCTGCAATCCCGGAATCCCGGGCCCCCAAAGGACCTTTCCCTCGCTGGACCCGCGGCCACCGCTCCCCACCCTGCTGGACCCGCTGTAATCCCCAGCCGAATGGCCCTCCCGCTCCTGAACTTCAACTCGCAGGGGGAGCAGGACTGAGCGGGGGGGCCATTCGGCCCGGGATTGCAATGGGTCCAGCGGGGAGAGCAGTCCTTTCGGCCCGGAAATCTTCTTCCCTTGCTCCAAAAAGAGTTCCCTGTGAAAAAAAAAAGGTATTTTATTGTGTATTCTTATTGCCTCTGTCCTGTCCTCTTGTGCACCACGCCGATTCCTTAAGTTAACATATGGTTTTTTTTGTGGAACTTTTGGACAGTGTGCACCATGCCTTCCGCCACCTGAGGAAAAGAGTGTTTGAAGACCATGCCCCCAAAACTGCCACCAAGCTCATGGTCTACAGGGCTGTAGTAATACATGCCCTCCTGTATGGCTCAGAGACATGGACCATGTGCAGCAGACACCTCAAGTTGCTGGAGAAATATCACCAACGATGTCTCCGCAAGATCCTACAAATCCCCTGGGAGGACAGGTGCACCAACATCAACATCCTCGTCCAGGCCAACATCCCCAGCATTGAAGCACTGACCACACTCGATCAGCTCCGCTGGGCAGGCCACATAGTTCGCATGCCAGATATGAGACTCCCTAACCAAATGCTCTACTTGGAGCTATCTTCGTGGCAAATGAGCCAAAGGTGGGCAGCGGAAAATTTGCAAGGACACCCTCAAAGCCTCCCTGATAAATTGCAACATCTCCACTGACACCTGGGAGTCCCTGGCCCAAGACTGCCCTAAGTGGAGGAAGTACATCCGTGAGGGCACTGAGCACCTCGAGTCTCAACACCAAGAGCATGCAGAAATCAAGCGCAGGCAGCAGAAAGAGTGTGCAGCAAACCAGCCCCACCCATCCCTTCCCTCAACGACGATCTGTCCAACCTGTGACAGAGTCTGTTGTTCTCGTATTGGACTGTTCAGCCACCAAAGAACTCACTTCAGGAATGGTAGCAAGTGTTCCTTGATTCCGAGGAGCTGCCCATGATGACCTTGCTGAAAAAAATCGTGGACGGACAAAAATCAATTAAGTCCACAAAAACGGCACCCGGTCCCATTTTGACTCATGTCTGCACCAAAAATGTTTGAACTGCCGCACATGGTCGGTGCTGGCGTCCAAACGTTGGCGAAAGTTGGAAAGTAAGTATTTCACGCAAAAAAAGGTTTGGACGCCAAAAAACAGCACACAATCATTATATAAATAGAACCCATTACATGTTTAAAATTAATTAAAATGCAATTTAATTAAATATTTAAAACAAAATTTTATTTTTTGAAAAATAAATTTAAACATTTTTCAAGGGGCCAAAAATAACACAAACCTACTTTACAAGTTTTTGAATGTTAAAATGATTTTAAAAATGTTATTTTAATATTTATTTCTCATATTCTTAGACCACTCCATTCTGTTCAGTGAAACTCAATGCCAGCTCAAGGACTAGTACGTGGTAAAATCTAATAGCTGTTGGGTGAACCAAATTGTAGCACTATAGTATGAATCTCCAGGTTGTTCATTACAATGTATCAAATTATAAAATGCATCAAACCATGGGAAGTAACGGATATTTTTTGATACCAGTGCATATGATATTGAACGCTGAATGTAGTTACCTGTGCAAACAGGGAGCCATTCTATATATTGTATCTTGTTGTGTGAAATGAACAGACACATTGAAAATAAGAGACATATGCCAACGTCCAAAGGTTTTAATGTGGTAAGATTGCAAATCACCAATTTTGTTCTTGATTTAAGCAAGGTGTCACACAAGGCTTACAAAAATATCCCTTTAAGATACTTATCTGCTTCATTTCCATTTTGTTTTCCTAAGAAATAGTTCTGTGAAGCTCTAGGTGGTGCAATGTAGCAACCTAATTTAAACAGAACATTTATATATATAAAAAAGACAATCTTAGAATGTTAGTCTGTTGTATTCAGAATCTAATTGGTTCTAAAATGGCACACCACTAAAAATGCAAAATGTAACTGAAGCAATTTAGTACACACCCACTTTGCAGTGTTCCGTAATGAAAATCTTTGTGGAAAAAAAACCGGAATACAATACTGGCAAAAGTGCCCAAGGCATTTCATGTTAATGTATAAATAACCAAACTTAGCTAACTGCAAATTCTGACGAGCCGGTCCTTTGATCTTTAGACAATCATTGAGATATGACGCCCTCTAGGTTGGACAATTTTGTAAGTTTTCAGTTTTGCAAGCTTGCAAATGCTGAAATAAAACAAATATTTCTGTAATAAAATATTCAATGCCAGAAGTAGCTTTACTATAGGAACAGTAACTTTCTAAAATGAAAACAATGCTTCAAACAACTACTATTACTTTCATTTATATAGTACCTTTAAGGTAGAAAAAATCTCAAAATGCCTCACAGTCTAGCCAAAAATTGTCGAGTCAAACGAGCTATGAGGAGCAGTGAGGAAATCTTGGTCAATGAGGTATGTTTTAAGGACATTGTTAAAGGAGGAATTTGCATAGAAATTACAACATGGAAACAGGCCATTCAACCTTACCAATCCATGTTGGTGTTCACCCTTCACATGAACAAGTAGCTGTAATCCCGTGTGGCTACTCTGTTCCCAAAGTTTTTATTTCCCTTTCTTCAACCACCAATCCAGTCGATGTTGACATGCTCTGTTTCAATTAGTATCACTGGTAGTGCATAGTCTCACAACCCTCTGTGTGAAAACATTTCTCCTGCTCTCTATCCTAAATCTCTTACATTTAATTTTTTTATCATTGTCCCCTTGTTCTAGACTTAATCACTAGAAACAGTCGGCCTCTATCTAACCTATCTCAATTGTTTACTGCCCAATCAGCATCTTCCCAATCATCAGTAAAATGATGGAACTAGTCATCAATAATGCCATCAAGTGACTCACCAATAACCTGCTCAGTTCAGGTTTCTTCAGAATCACTTGACTGCAAACCTTAATGCAGCTTTGACCCAGACATGGACAGAAGAGCTGAATGTCAGAAGAGAGGTGAGAGAAGCTGCCTTTGGTAACAGTTAACCAGATATGGCACCAAGGAGCCTGAGCCTGAGTCAAAGAGATATCCCTCCAATGGCTGAAGTCAGATCTACACAAAGGACAATGGTTGTGGTCATCAGAGGCCAGTAATCACAGCCCCAGGATGTCTCTGCAGGAAGCAGGGACTGTCTCTTCAATGGTTCGTAGCTGACTCCATATTGGTAACAGTTATGATTTTATTTAAGCAAAGTGAGACTTCATACTCTCCGTTTTTGAGAGGCAGTTTACAAAGTATAATTGAGAATTATACTACCCTATTGTTCTTTGGGTCGAACACGTGGTTCATTCCTCGTACCTCCTACTCGCAGACACGTCTGCACTTGTCCGGATCGGTGCCCTTCCTGGCCCTTCGACACTGAGAATGACCTAAACCTTTGAGGATATACACCAAAAACTTAAACTGCAGAGAAATCCATCGAATCATAGGCATAGCGCTTTCTGTGTCGTCCACAGGCCTTGTGCCACCCTTATCCGCTTTTTAGCCTTAGCACAAGCTTTTTCTGTGCTTGTTTTCTGTTTTAATGGTGATGGCACAACCCAGAATCTTGAGGACAACAAGTTCTAACTGTATTTAAAATTTAGATTTTACTATTCCTTTCTCTAATTCTAACAGAGGAAAAAATGACTAAATTTAATGAAACTATAAACTAGCAATCTTAATATTAAACTACAACCAAGCAAAGCTTAATAATGAAAAATAGTAAAAAGGAATTATTGTTACAATTAAATTTCAACAGTTCACAAAAGTTTGCACATTCCCACAGACGTAAAAAGAGAAGATATAAAACTGTGGACAGCTTTGAGTCTCCCTGTTCTTTCCCTCGCTTTCCAGCAATAATAAGTGTGTTGTCGCAATAACAAGACTACTTGTGCTTCTGCTCCTGCCCTTGGGGAAGAGTGACCATAATATGGTGGAATTCTGCATTAGGATGGAGAATGAAACAGTTAATTCAGAGACCATGGTCCAGAACTTAAAGAAGGGTAACTTTGAAGGTATGAGGTGTGAATTGGCTAGGATAGATTGGCGAATGATACTTAATGGGTTGACTGTGGATGGGCAATGGCAGACAGTTCGAGACCACAGGGATGAACTACAACAATTGTACATCCCTGTCTGGCATAAAAATAAAAAAGGGAAGGTGGCTCAACCATGGCTATCAAGGGAAATCAGGGATAGTATTAAAGCCAAGGAAGTGGCAAACAAATTGGCCAGAAATAGCAGTGAACCCGGGGACTGGGAGAAATTTAGAACTCAGCAGAGGAGGTCAAAGGGTTTGATTAGGACAGGGAAAATAGAGTACGAGAGGAAGCTTGCAGGGTACATTAAGACGGACTGCAAAAGTTTCTACAGATATGTAAAGAGAAAAAGGTTAGTAAAGACAAATGTAGGTCCCCTGCAGTCAGAATCAGGGGAAGTCATAACGGGGAACAAAGAAATGGCAGACCAATTCAACAAGTAATTTGGTTCGGTATTCACTAAAGAGGACACAAACAACCTTCCGAATATAAAAGGCGTCAGAGGGTCTAGTAAGAAGGAGGAACTGAGGGAAATCCTTATTAGTCGGGAAATTGATGGGATTGAAGGCCGATAAATCCCCAGGGCCTGATGGACTGCATCCCAGAGTACTTAAGGAGGTGGCCTTGGAAATAGCGGATGCATTGACAGTCATTTTCCAACATTCCATTGAATCTGGATCAGTTCCTATCGAGTGGAGGGTAGCCATTGTAACCCCACTTTTTAAAAAAGGAGGGAGAGAGAAAACAGGGAATTATAGACCGGTCAGCCTGATATCGGTAGTGCGTAAAATGATGGAATCAATTATTAAGGATGTCATAGCAGCGCATTTGGAAAGAGGTGACATGGAGGGTCCAAGTCAGCATGGATTTGTGAAAGGGAAATCATGCTTGACAAATCTTCTGGAATTTTTTGAGGATGTTTCCAGTAGAGTGGACAAGGGAGAACCAGTTGATGTGGTGTATTTGGACTTTCAGAAGGCTTTCGACAAGGTCCCACACAAGAGATTAATGTGTAAAGTTAAAGCACATGGGATTGGGGGTAGTGTGCTGACATGGATTGAGAACTGGTTGGCAGACAGGAAGCAAAGAGTAGGAGTAAATGGGTACTTTTCAGAATGGCAGGCAGTGACTAGTGGGGTACCGCAAGGTTCTGTGCTGGGGCCCCAGCTGTTTATATTGTACATTAATGATTTAGACGAGGGGATTAAATGTTGTATCTCCAAAGTTGCGGATGACACTAAGTTGGGTGGCAGTGTGAACTGCGAGGAGGATGCTATGAGGCTGCAGAGTGACTTGGATAGGTTAGGTGAGTGGGCAAATGCATGGCAGATGAAGTATAATGTGGATAAATGTGAGGTTATCCACTTTGGTGGTAAAAACAGAGAGACAGACTATTATCTGAATGGTGACAGATTAGGAAAAGGGGAGGTGCAACGAGACCTGGGTGTCATGGTACATCAGTCATTGAAGGTTGGCATGCAGGTACAGCAGGCGGTTAAGAAAGCAAATGGCATGTTGGCCTTCATAGCGAGGGGATTTGAGTACAGGGGCAGGGAGGTGTTACTACAGTTGTACAGGGCCTTGGTGAGGCCACACCTGGAATATTGTGTACAGTTTTGGTCTCCTAACTTGAGGAAGGACATTCTGGCTATTGAGGGAATGCAGCGAAGGTTCACCAGACTGATTCCCGGGATGGCGGGACTGACATATCAAGAAAGACTGGATCAACTGGGCTTGTATTCACTGGAGTTCAGAAGAATGAGAGGGGATCTCATCGAAACGTTTAAAATTCTGATGGATTTAGACAAGTTAGATGCAGGAAGAATGTTCCCAATGTTGGGGAAGTCCAGAACCAGGGATCACAGTCTAAGGATAAGGGGTAAGCCATTTAGGACCGAGATGAGGAGAAACTTCTTCACCCAGAGAGTGGTGAACCTGTGGAATTCTCTACCACAGAAAGTTGTTGAGGCCAATTCACTAAATATATTCAAAAAGGAGTTAGATGTAGTCCTTACTACTAGGGAGATCAAGGGATATGTCGAGAAAGCAGGAATGGGGTACTGAAGTTGCATGTTCAGCCATGAACTCATTGAATAGCGGTGCAGGCTCGAAGGGCCAAATGGCCTACTCCTGCACCTATTTTCTATGTTTCTATGTTTCTAACGTCCAAGGATGTGTGCTTTTGCAGAATGGTAGCTTCTAAATATACCCTCAAAAACCCATATTCTTATACCACTCCCATTCTGACCACTCTGTCCTTAGCCTCCTGCACTGTTCCAGTGAAACTCAATGCTAGCTCAAGGAACAGTACCTTATCTTTCTACAAGGCATTTTACAGCCTTCCAGCCTTAACATTGAGTTCAGCAACTTCAGACCTTAGCCATAACTCCCATTTTCTCTTGGAGAACAGCTTCTTGTAATGTAGGGTTAGTGCACCAGCCCTTCCAAGAATGGGCGGGGGGGGGTGGGGGGGCGGCGGCGGTTATTTGCTGGTGCTTGGGATGGGGATCCCCTATTGGTACTCGACTGGCAAGGTGGCCGGCGTGCCTGGTGTCACCTGCTTTTTCTTCCACAATGCCACTGAAACCTTCTCCGCTTTGCCAGATTTTCTGTGCTTCCCTCCCCCTCTGCTATTCTGTTACAACCATTTACACATCCTCTGGGTGTCGGATACATCTTTTATTAGCACAGATGCTATCTGACATGGAGAGTTCCCAGCATCTGCAGTATTTTGCTTTTTGCTTAACTAGAAGAATTTTATTCTCGTACGAATGAGAAGCATTTCTGAGCCTGTGCTCAGCACCAGTGTTTTACAAGGAGTGGCAACTGGATGTTGTCTCTTATGAGAGTCACAGTGAACTTACTTCCTTAAGGCCCTCACCAATCCCAACACAAGGCAGCTTCAGAACTGGGTCCAAAACCCTTTGTTATAATAAGAGAAAGATTGCCACAAGTGGGATTTCAGAGATATCAGTTTCACTGAGCTGAGAGTCACGTCAATCCTCAAAGGCTCCAGCAGAAATATCTCAGCCTTCCACCTTTCAACCTCCTGTCAGTCAGGGAACATCATCAAGTACTTTGGTTCGGGATTCACTAAGGAGGACACAAACAATGTTCCGGATATAAAAGGGGTCAGAGGGCCTAGTAAGAAGGAGGAACTGAGGGAAATCCTTATTAGTCGGGAAATTGTGTTGGGGAAATTGATGGGATTGAAGGCTGATAAATCCCCAGGGCCTGATGGTCTGCATCCCAGAGTACTTAAGGAGGTGGCCTTGGAAATAGTGGATGCATTGACAGTCATTTTCCAACATTCCATAGACTCTGGATCAGTTCCTATGGAGTGGAGGGTAGCCAATGTAACCCCACTTTTTAAAAAAGGAGGGTGAGAGAAAACAGGGAATTATAGACCGGTCAGCCTGACATCGGTAGTGGGTAAAATGATGGAATCAATTATTAAGGATGTCACAGCAGCACATTTGGAAAGAGGTGACATGATAGGTCCAAGTCAGCATGGATTTGTGAAAGGGAAATCATGCTTGACAAATCTTCTGGAATTTTTTGAGGATGTTTCCAGTAGAGTGGACAAGGGAGAACCAGTTGATGTGGTGTATTTGGACTTTCAGAAGGCTTTCGACATGGTCCCACACAAGAGATTAATGTGCAAAGTTAAAGCACATGGGATTGGGGGTAGTGTGCTGACGTGGACTGAGAACTGGTTGGCAGACAGGAAGCAAAGAGTAGGAGTAAATGGGTACTTTTCAGAATGGCAGGCAGTGACTAGTGGGGTACCGCAAGGTTCTGTGCTGGGGCCCCAGCTGTTTATATTGTACATTAATGATTTAGACGAGGGGATTAAATGTTGTATCTCCAAAGTTGTGGATGACACTAAGTTGGGTGGCAGTGTGAGCTGCGAAGAAGATGCTATGAGGCTGCAGAGTGACTTGGATAGGTTAGGTGAGTGGGCAAATGCATGGCAGATGAAGCATAATGTGGATAAATGTGAGGTTATCCACTTTGGTGGTAAAAACAGAGAGACAGACTATTATCTGAATAGTGACAGATTAGGAAAAGGGGAGGTGCAACGAGACCTGGGTGTCATGGTACATCAGTCATTGAAGGTTGGCATGCAGGTACAGCAGGCGGTTAAGAAAGCAAATGGCATGTTGGCCTTCATAACGAGGGGATTTGAGTACAGGGGCAGGGAGGTGTTACTACAGTTGTATAGGGCCTTGGTGAGGCCACACCTGGAGTATTGTGTACAGTTTTGGTCTCCTAACTTGAGGAAGGACGTTCTTGCTATTGAGGGAGTGCAGTGAAGGTTCACCAGACTGATTCCTGGGATGGCGGGACTGACCTATCAAGAAAGACTGGATCAACTGGGCTTGTATTCACTGGAGTTCAGAAGAATGAAAGGGGATCTCATAGAAACGTTTAAAATTCTGACGGGTTTAGACAGGTTAGATGCAGGAAGAATGTTCCCAATGTTGGGGAAGTCCAGAACCAGGGGTCACAGTGTAAGGATAAGAGGTAAGCCATTTAGGACCGAGATGCGGAGGAACTTCTTCACCCAGAGAGTGGTGAACCTGTGGAATTCTCTACCACAGAAAGTTGTTGAGGTCAATTCACTAAATATATTCAAAAAGGAGTTAGATGTAGTTCTTACTACTAGGGGGATCAAGCAGGAATGGCGAGAAAGCAGGAATGGGGTACTGAAGTTGCATGTTCAGCCATGAACTTATTGAATGGCGGTGCAGGCTCGAAGGGCCGAATGGCCTACTCCTGCGCCTATTTTCTATGTTTCTATGTTTCTATGTTTCTATGTTGCTATCATCATAGGCAGTCCCTCGGAATCGAGGAAGACTTGCTTCCACTCCTGAAGTGAGTCCAATATGAGAGCCACAAATTTTGTCACCGGTGGGACAGATAGTCGTTGAGGGAAGGGGTGGGTGGGACTGGTTTGCCACACGCTCATTCCACTGCCTGCACTTGATTTCTGCATGCTCTCGGCGTTGAGACTCGAGGTGCTCAGCGCCCTCCCGGATGCACTTCCTCCACTTGGTGCGGTCTATGGCCAGGGACTCCCACGTGTCAGTGGGGATGTTGCACTTTATCAGGGAAGCTTTGAGAGAGTCCTTGTAATGTTTCTGCTGCCCACCTTTGGCTCATTTGCCGTGAAGGAGCTCCAAGTAGAGCACCTGCTTTGGGAGTCTCGTGTCTGGCATGTGAACTATGTGGCCTGCCCAGTGGAGCTGATCGAGTGTGGTCAGTGCTTCAATGCTCGGGATGTTAGCCTGGTCGAGGACTCTGACGTTGGTGTGTCTGTCCTCCCAGGGGATTTGTAGGATCTTGCGGAGACATCGTTGATGGTATTTCTCCAGCGACTTGAGGTGTCTACTGTACATGGTCCATGTCTCTGAGCCATAGAGGAGAGCAGGTATTACTACAGCCCTGTCGACCATGAGCTTGATGGCAGTTTTGAGGGTCTGGTCTTCAAACACTCTTTTCCTCAGGTGGCCAAAGACTGCACTGACACATTGGAGGCGGTTTTGGATCTCGTCGTCGATGCCTGTTCTTGTTGATAGGAGGCTCCCGAGATATGGAAAGTGGTCCACGGTGTCCAGGGCCGCACTATGGATCTTGATGACTGGAGGGCAGTGCTGTGCGGTGAGGACAGGCTGGTGGAGGACCTTTGTCTTACGGATGTTTAACATAAGGCCCATGCTTTCGTACGCCTCAGTAAATACATCGACTATGTCCTGGAGTTCAGCCTCCGTATGTGCGCAGACGCAGGTGTCGACCGCGTTCTGTAGCTCGACGACAGAGATTGGGGTGGTCTTCCATAAGAACATAACAAATAGGAGTAGGCCATACGGCCCCTCGAGCCTGCTCCGTCATTTAATACGATCATGGCTGATCTGATCATGGACTCAGCTCCACTGCCCCACCCGCTCCCCATAACCCCTTATTCTCTTATCTTTTAAGAAACTGTCTATTTCTGTCTTAAATTTATTCAATGTCCCAGCATCCACAGCTCTCTGAGGCAGCGAATTCCACAGATTTACAAACATCTCAGAGAAAAAATTTCTCCTCATCTCGGTTTTAAATGTGTGGCCCCTTATTTCTAAGAACGTGCCCTTTAGTTCTCGTCTCCCCCATCATCCTCTCTGTATCCACCTTGTCAAGCCCCCTCATAATCTTACACATTTCAATAAGATCACCTCTCATTCTTCTGAATTCCAATGAATAGAGGACCAACCTACTCAACCTCTCCTCATAAGTCAGCCCTCTCATCCCCAGAATCAACCTAGTGAACCTTCTCTGAACTGCCTCCAAAGCAAGTATATCCTTTCGTAAATATGGAAACCAAAACTGCACGCAGTATTCCAGGTGTGGCCTCATCAATACCTTGTATAGCTGTAGCAAGACTTCCCTGCTTTTATACTCCATCCCCTTTGCAATAAAGGCCAAGATACCATTGGCCTTCCTGATCACTTGCTGTACCTGCATATATCCTTTTGTGTTTCATGCACAAGTACCCCCAGGTCCCGCTGTACTTCGGCACTTTGCAATCTTTCTCCATTAAATGATAATTTGCTCTTTGATTTTTTCCTGCCAAAGTGCATGACCTCACACTTTCTGACATTATACTCCATTTGCCAAATTTTTGCCCACTCACTTAGCCTGTCTATGTCCCTTTGCATATTTTTTGTGCCCTCCTCACACATTGCTTTTCCTCCCATCTTTGTATCATCAGCAAACTTGGCTACGTTACATTCAGTCCCTTCTTCCAAGTCAACAATATAGATTGTAAATAGTTGGGATCCAGCACTGATCCCTGTGGCACCCCACTAGTCACTGGTTGCCAACCAGAGAATGAACCATTTATCCTGACTCTCTGCTCTCTGTTAATTAGCCAATCCTCTATCCATGCTAATATATTACCCCCAACCCCGTGAATTGTTATCTTGTGCAGTAACTTTTTATGTGGCACATTGTCAAATGCCTCATCGAAGTCCAAATACACCACATCCACTGGTTCCCCTTTATCCACCCTGTTCATTACATCCTCAAAAAATTCCAGCAAATTTGTCAAACATGACTTCCCTTTCATAAATCCATGCTGACTCTGCCTGACCGAATTTTGCTTTTCCAAGTGTCCTGCTACTGCTTCTTTAATAATGGACTCCAACATTTTCCCAACCACAGATGTTAGGCTAACTGGTCTATAGTTTCCTGCTTTTTGTCTGCCTCCTTTTTTAAATAAGGGTGTTATATTTGCAGTTTTCCAATCTGCTGGGACCTCCCCAGAATCCAGGGAATTTTGGTAAATTACAACCAATGCATTTATAATCCCTGCCGCTACTTCTCTTAAGACCATAGGATACAAGCCATCAGGTCCAGCTGATTTATCTGTCTTTAGTCCCATTATCTTTCTGAGTACCATCTCTTTAGTGATTGTGATTATGTTAAGTTCCTCCCTCCCGATAGCCCCTAGACTATCCATTGTCAGAATATTGTTAGTGTCCTCTACTGTAAAGACTGATACAAAATATTTGTTCACAGTTTCTGTCATTTTCATGTTCCCCATTACTAATTCCCTGGTCTCGTCCTCTAAGGGATCAACATTTACTTTAGCCACCCTTTTCCTTTTTATATTCCTGTAGAAACTCTTGCTATCTGTTTTTATATTTTACGCTAGTTTACTTTCATAGTCTATCTTCCCTTTCTTAATCATTTTTTTCAGCATTCTTTGCTGGCTTTTAAAAGCTTCCCAGTTTTCTGTCCTCCCACGGCCACTTGGACTTGGCCCGGAGATGGCTTATGTTGAACAGCTTCCCACTGGTTCTGTAGTTTAGTTCCACTCCAGCGGGGAGCTTGTTGACTGTGAGGTGGAGCATCACGGCGAGAAAGATTGAGAAGAGGGTTGGGGCGATGATGCAGCCCTGTTTGACCCCGGTCCGGATGTGGATTGGGTCTGTGATGGATCTGTTGGTAAGGATCACGGCCTGCATGTCGTCGTGGAGCAGGCGGAGGATGGTGCCAAACTTTTGGGGGCAGCCGAAACGGAGGAGAACGCTCCATAGACACTCGTGGTTGACAATGTCGAAGGCTTTTCTAAGTTCGAAGAAGGCCTTGTCAGGGAACGTCAGGTAGAAGTAAGCAGTTATGAGTGTGAATTAGTAAGAATTTAAGCACAAGGGGCACACATGGGGGATAAGAAGTAATAGTAGTCTTTGAAACCATTGTTATAATTTTGAAAATATATTGAAAATTAAAAGTTGTTTGGCTACTTAGACTTCAGTGCTCACTTCATCCAACCCCACTTACTTCTGTGTCCATCCCTGGAAAAATCTTTGCTTCATGTCATTTACAACTGCACTTTAAAAGTCCCAACTGCGTAATCTTTGGTCTTCCATTCACCGCAATACTGCTGAAGCTGTTAATCTGCTCAACCACTCCCAAGCCCCCAACTTTAATGGCCTTGTCTCCAGCAAAACCTTTACTCTCTCCAATCCTTATTATACCCTATAAAATGGTCCCAATCTTCACTCCCTCCAGTCCAAGGGGTGCAGACATGAGCATACCTCGCACACAACTGGTTTAGCTATGCATCATAGATCTAACTGAATCATACCAAACACTAACTGGCCTCACTCTCCTCTGTAAAAACTAAGTACTACTCCAGGAGTGTAGATAAGCTCCGTGTTTTTTCTCCAACTGTCTCCTTAAACCCTTTTCCCTCCTCCCTCACCTCCAACAAGTTCATAGATTTCTTTGTCACTAAGATTGAGTCTATATATTCAGTTACCTCTGCTGCTTTCCCCTTCCCCATGCCTAACAAAACAAAATCTCCCCCACCACCCCATGCACTTAATTGCCCTTGCCCTGATCCTGCATCCTTCTCTAATTTCTCTCTTATTGTTCATTTTGCCCAAAACCCCACTTTGGGTTCCCTTGACCCCACTGGCACTAGACTGCTACCACCCAACCTCCCTTCTTCCTGGCTCCCATGCTAACTGACATAAATGGTAACCTGTCCTGCTATGTAAAGAACAAGCTGTGAGGTTTTGTGAGGCCTTAGCATGGGTGAGAACACATAGAACAGGCAACACTGCGGGAAGCAACTTTCGGCTGTTCATGAGATACATGGTATTCTTGGGTGTTGTTTCCTTGCCACATTTCTTTAAGTGTGCCACTTTTTTCCCTATCTGTTCCCAACTTCTGCAGAGAACAGAGAGTTAAGCCTACTTACCACCTGCTGCCCACTGTGAGCTATCCACTACCATTACAGTGAAGGTAATTATTGGTTCTCGCTACTTGCCATGAAGTATCCTTTGTTTATGTAAATTATAGCTTTATTTCTATGTTATCCATTGTGTTTTTCCTTTACAACAAGTTCAGTAGTACTGTTTTTAGCTTCCATGTACACTGCACTGGATCAGAATCAGAAATGTATATTAAGTTGCCAACAACTAGTGAAATATTGCTTCACTTAAATGCTAGCTTTACTTTGGCAGTCATAATCAGTGGACAGGAACTCCAAGCAAAATAATTAATTCACACAGCATTAGAAATCAAATAGTCAGATGGTTGGAAGCTTTCAGTGTTGTCTGGAAATACATTTCAATGGAGAGGGTTTAGAAAATCCCAAAAGCTTTTTGATAGAAATCTAATAGAGAATGGGAATAAGAAAAGAACCACAATTATATTTGAATATAAAAATGTCCTTTGGAGCTAACAAAATTTGTAAAAAGGTAATTCTAGTAAACTCTCTGTGATTTTAGCATTCTTATGTGACACAGTACATGATGACAAATAAATAAAAAAGGAAAGTACAAAAATAAAAATGAAAGTCAAAGACACCAAAATGTAGACCAAAAACACAAAAAAGAGAAAAAAAAGGCAAAGAAAAATGTGATAAACGAAAGATACATAAGAAGAGAGATGAATGGTAATTGAGCATGAATGGTACATATTAACTCTAATTTTCTGATCCCGCAAAATAGGCCTGTGCTCACCCATTATGTGGGTATACCTGCATTGGCAGAAGGGAGGGCTGGTCTCAATGAATTTTGTAAAACAAGCCCCTTCCATTCATCTCAATAGATTCCCTATGTACAGTTGCTCCTCCCACTCGGAGCACTTATACGCAGCCACCAGAGTGCCTGTGCATCACTCATGCAAAATCGGAGCTTTTGCACTTTCACCTCTCAGGCCTCGAATAAAATCTAGTCTTAACTGATGAGCTGACGTGATGCCATCTCTAAGGCACTAATATTGCAGTATAACTCTGGACTCAGAGAGAAGTGATGCAAGATTCCCTGGAGGAGAAAGTTTTACATCAGTTTGCTATGATCGCACATAGAGTGGAAATCCTGTGCATTGTCAAACCAGGTTTGCCTACCCGATTCTAAATTAGATGTTCAGAAAACAATGAGTTAAACTATTGGGAGAAAGCTCTGCGTATGCATGTAACCATGTAAGAGCTGAGCTCTCTCCTGGCCGTACAATTGGAGATCCCCCACCCATCTTATGTAATTTATTTATCTTTGTCTCCAGTGGCAGCTGGTCATTATTCTGCCATTCACACCCTATCTAGACTAACCTTTTTCTAACTTCTGTCATTACCATTTCAATTTGGCCCATCATCCCTTTTCTCACTAATCTTGCCTGTCTTCCACCCTATCACAGACCTTCCATTTTATTCTTTCTTCCCCTCCCCCTTTCAATGCTTCTTAAAATCTGTTCTTTTCAAACATTCGCCAGTTCTGAATAAGGGTCGTCAACCTGAAACGTTAACTCTGTTTTTCTCTGCACAGATGCTGCCTGATCCACTGAGATTTCCAGCATTTTCTGCTTTTATTTCAGATTCCAGCTTTGCTTTTGATTAAGTGTAAACAGGGTATTGTACTGTCTGGTTGGAACCAATACTGCGACAAAACTGAGACAAAACTGACAACCTTATTCACAGAGGCTTTAGAAATGATAGAATTGACACTGGGATCTAAGATTGAGATTGATCATTAGTGATACTCTGATGAGTTATATAATTGTGGTGCAATTTTCAGCGAGATAACTTGTTAAATGGTAGCAGGACTCTAATGGTCATAGTTATAAGTGGGTGACTGAAGAGGTTTTGGAGCACAAATTCAGCCAAATATAGGCTAATTTAATGGCATTGGTTCCCACCTATTGGGGTCAGGGGAAAATATAAAGTGTATTTCTTTTTTTCGCAAAAATTGGGCTATAATAGATATTAGTGAGAAATAATGCAAAAGTAAAAAATACTATAAATAGATTGGAGAAAATGTAGAATAAAGGAAAATGGGGAAGACAAGGACAATTGATGTTTTCTGTGTTGACTTAAATTGTATTTTAAATGTATACTTAGCTGTCTGGGGTAACATAATAATAAAAGCAATGCTTGACATCTGAATAGCTTTATATCTGTAATATTAGTTTATTTCAGCACCAGCGAATTACTGGGGAAAAAATGGACAGTCCAGAAAATAGGAATTTCCTTGGTTCTCTGGGCAGTCTAAGAATTAACACATGTTGCTTGGAAAAAGATCAAGGTGTCTGAAGCTGGCACCGAGTAGAATCAATGGAAAATCGGTCCATTCCCCAGCAGTAAGACCTCAGTAAAAAAAAAAATCACCATAAGAAACAGACAGAATAAAGATTTATCATTACAGAATGAGAGAAAATATAAGTATTGGAAAAATAAATCATATTTCACCTTTTGCATTTAATATGTCTCTACTTATCTGTAGAATAACTCCACGAGGCCTAGTGCTGTGCTTGAACTGCTGTGAACTTAGTTTCTTTATTGTAACTGCAGAGTGCCTTCACTACGTGGTGACCAGCCTTTTATACAGCTCCTGCCTGGGCCTCCCACAATTGCACCCTCTAGTGGTACCAGCATAGTATACATAGTATATGACAACATTCCCCCCCCAAAGTCTTTGATGCGAGTTAGTTACAGGTTGAGGCGATCCGGAACTCTGCGCTCCCTGGTTGATTGTCTGAGTGTCACTGCTGGCATGGGTGAGTTGTTCGGGCCACTGCAGTATTGCAGCGTTGTTGGTCTGACTGGACTGTTGGAGATGGTGGGATGATCCTCGTGGTTGGCAGCTGGGTCTGTTGCTGATTGGGTGTGTGTAGGTGGATCACTGAAGGTAAGGTCCTCTCCCGGTAGTTCCTGGTTACCTGTAAATTGCAATTTGGTCTGGTCCAAATGCTTTCTGCACATTTGTCCATTAAGCAGTTTGATAACAAACATTCTATTCCCCTCCTTGGCTAAAACAGTGCCAGAGACTCATTTGGGGCCATGACCGTGATTCAGCACAAACACCGGGTCATTTACAGTGATGTCGCGTGATACAGCCGCGCAATCATGGTACATGTTTTGCCGATAACGCCTGGTTTCCACCTGATCGTTGAGGTCAGGGTGGACTAAGGAGAGCCTGGTTTTGAGTGCATGTTTTATCAGTAACTCCGCAGGGGGGACCCTGGTAAGCGAGTGGGGTCGTGTCCTGTAATTGATCAGCACCCGGGATAGCCGGGTTTGTAAGGAGCCTTCTGTGACGCGTTTCAAGCTCTGCTTTATGGTTTGCACTGCTCGCTCCGCTTGGCCGTTGGATGCGGGCTTGACCTGACATGCTTGATGCCACTGCGGGTCATGAATTCTTGAATTCCGAGCTGGTGAAACATGGACCATTGTCGCTGACCAGATTGTCGGGCAAGCCATGGGTGGTGAACATGGCCCTGAGGCTTTCAATGGTGGCGGTGGACGTGCTAGATGCCATTATTACATATTCGATCCAATTAGAGTAGGCGTCCACTACAATGAAGAACATTTTTCCTAGAAAGAGGCCCGCATAATCTACGTGGATCTTGGACCATGGTTTTGAGGGCCAAGACCACAGACTAAGTGGAGCCTCCCTGGGGGCATTGCTCAATTGTGAGCAAGTGTTACACTGGCGCACGCACGACTCCAAGTCCGAGTCAATGCCGGCCACCAGACATGGGATCTGGTGATAGCCTTCATCATGACTATGCCTGGGTGGGCACTGTGTAGGATCTCATGTGAAGTTTGCCCTGCCTTTTTCTGGCAGGACGACATGGTTGCCCCATAAGAGGCAATCCGATTGGATGGACATTTCGTCTTTGTGACGGTGAAACGGTTTTATCTCGTCTTGCATTTCTCTTGGGACCACTGACCAGCCCCCATTGAGGACGCAACTTTTTATAAGAGATAACACAGTGTCCTGGTTAGTCCAGGTCCTGATCTGGCAGGCCGTTACGGGTGACCCTTCGCTTTCGAAGATGTCCATGACCAGGCACAGGTTTGCGGACTGCGCCATTTCCACCCCGATGGTGGGCAACTGTAGCTGGCTGAGGGCATAGGTGCAGTTCTCAGTGCCTGGCCTGTGGCGGATTGTATAATTGTAGGCCGACAGTGTTAGTGCCCATCTTTGGATTCACGACAAAGCATTGGTGTTTATGCCTTTGCTTTCAGAAAGCAATGAGATTAGGGGCTTGTGGTCGGTTTCTAACTCGAACCTGAGTCCGAACAAATACTGGTGCATTTTTTTTACCCCATAGACACAGGCCAAAGCCTCCTTCTCTATCGGCTCTTTCGGCCTTGGATAGACTTCTAGATGCATATGCAAGCGGTTGGAGTTTACCCGCTACATTTGCTTGCTGTAAAACACACCCGACACCGTACGACGACGCGTCACATACTAAAAGTAGACGTTTATCTGGGTCGTATAATACGAGCAACTTGCTTGAACACAGCAAGTTTCTGGCCTTTTTGAAGGCGACCCAGTCGTCTCCCTTGCGTAGCAACTTGTGCAACGGTTTGAGCAAGGTGCTCAACCCTGGAAGAAAGTTACCGAAATAGTTGATGAGTCCCAGGAACGAGCGCAGCTCCGTTACATTTCGTGGTCTGGGTGCATTCTTGATGGCCTCTGTCTTCGAGTCCGTGGGCCTGATGCCATCTGCCGCAATCTTCCTCCTCAGGAATTCTACCTCTGGCAGCAGGAAGACACACTTGGATCGTTTCAGCCGGAGTCCGACTCTGCTTAGTCGACTTGAAATCTCTTGCAGGTTGTGCAGGTGTTCGGTGGTGTCATGACTAGTGATTAAGATGTCATCCTGAAATACAACGGTGCGTGGAACCGATTTCAACAGACTCTCCATGTTCCTTTGGAAGATGGCTGCAGCCGAGCGACATCCCGAACAGGCACCTGTGGTATAAAAACAGTCCCTTGTGTGTGTTAATGCACATTAATTTTTTTGCCAACTCAGCCAGCTCCTGCATCATGTAAACGGAGGTTGGATCCAACTTGGTGAATGCCTTTCCCCCTGCTAATATCACAAAGAGATCATCGGCTTTGGGTAGCGGGTGCTGGTCCTGTAATGAAACTTGGTTGATCATTGCCTTGTAGTTGCCGCAGATTCTGACCGTGCCATCGCTCTTTAGTACCGGAACAATCGGGCTGGCCCACTCGTTGAATTCGACTGGCGATATGATTCCCTCGCGTTGACATCTGTTCAATTCGATCTCCATGTTCTCCCTCATCATGTAAGTGACCGCTCGAGCCTTGTGATGAACAGGCCGTGCCTCGGGGACCAAGTGGATCTGCACTTTGGCGCCTCTGAAGAGCCGATGCCTGGTTCAAATAAGGATGGGAACTTACTCAGTACTTGTGCACAGGGAGCATCGTCCACTGAAGATAGTGCTTTGACAGCTTCCCAGTTCCACCGAATCTTCCCCATCCAGCTTCTGCCAAGCAGCATTGGCCCGTCGCCTGATAAAACCCACAGTGGCAATTCGTGTATCTCTCCATCATAGGATACTTTTACATTCGCACTGCCGATAACTGGGATCAGTTCCTTGGTGTAAGTGTGCAGCTTTGTCTGAATCAGGCTCAGCTTGGGTCTTTGTTCTTTATTGACCCGCAGCTTCTCAAATGCCTTCTGGCTGAGAAGTTACTTACTCACCGCCGTGTCCAACTCCATGGAAACAGGAATGCCATTTATCTTGACTTTCAACATCATGGGGGGACTTTTGGTAGTGAAGGTGTACACCCCGTGCACTGCTTCCTTGGGCTGAATCACCTCTCTCGCTTGTACTTTATGATCCTTGCTGGATCGGAAATCTCCTGCCAACTCCTCTGCCACGTTTTGAGTCGCAGCTCTTCTGCACATTCGCTGTGGGTGGCCCTTTTGGCCGCAGCCTTTGCACACATAGTGTCTGAATCGACACAGACGGGCCCGATGGTCACCCCCACAATGCCAGCATGTTAAACGATTCACATTTACAACCCTTGGCGGACTCTTGAGTCGGATTAATTCTTTGATCAACAGTTATTTTCTGCACAGTACTTGCCAGTGAGTTTTGATTCTGGGAGAATCTCAACGTTGAGGTCGTGAACGCCTGACTTAAGGTTATGGTCCACTTCACGTCCCGTCCCGTCGTGAAAACGTCCCGCAACACATTGTTGAGGAGTTCACCAAATTCGCATGATTCCGCGAGCCTTCGTAGGTCTGCGACATATTCCGCTAAATCCTGGCCCTCGGTGCGGCGGTGTATGTAGAAGCGATACCAAGCCAGCGAAACCCGAGTAAAGGCTTCACCCTCTGCAAACTTTTCTGAACTACCAACGGCAGCCATCTCTGCGTGTAAGTCCGTGATCTGTACTCGTCGCCAGTTAATATGTCTCTACTTATCTGTAGAATAACTCCACGAAGCCTAGTGCTGTGCTTGAACTGCTGTGACCTTAGTCTCTTTATTGCAACTGCAGAGTGCCTTCACCGCATGGTGACTAGCCTTTTTTACAGCTCCTGCCTGGGCCTCCCAAAGTTGCACCCTCTAGTGGAACCAGCATAGTATATATACAGAGTATACATATAGCATAGAGTATTTATATAGCATGTGACAAAGTTCATACTGGCTGGATCATTCAGTGGTGAAATAAGCAGCATTGAAGGCTAAAACAGCCCTATAAATCAGGAGAGTTTAAAAATGACACCCAGTCACCTCAAGAGGCTAGTGAGACAGTCACATGACTTATGCTGTGAAAGAACCTTCAGCACTTGGAATTATTTCTGATAAAACTATATTAAAATAAATAAAACATATCTGCATAATGAATGATAACATTACAAATAGAATATGATATACAGGGAGAAGAGAGAGATGTAATGGTTCTTTTTCCAGCTCATAAAATAACTGAAGTGCAACTTTATTTTTTACAAGATATCATGTCTGGTACTCTGTTTCGGTCACATCAATCATATTCATTGTCATCAGTTTCCTGTGAAGAACATAATGTAATATTATTTTGTGTGTGATGCGAACTACATAGTGTTATAAGTTACCTCAGTGGAGATTACGCTAATACATCTGAAAAAATTCCAATTCACATCATCTGCAGTATATTATATATTTATGTCAGACCTAATGTTATTTGCAGTGAACATATATTTAACTTGCACAAAACATAATTTTTCTGTTTGTAAAGTTATCAGGCTCCAGCAGCTATTCTATTGTCCTTTCGATTTGATTACATTATAAACTTATTGTGAAGTCAGTACAACAATATCTTGCCAGATTTAAGTTGGACATGGTCTCTATATCATGTGCCCCTTATTTGATACAAGTTTTAAGTATGGAACAAATCATTCTATATCCCTGAGACCTTCGACGAGTAGAAATACCAATATCTGTAGCTAGCTTCTTTTAAATAATCAAATTTAAGTAATGCAGGTATCACATTCATGTAAATTAACTGGAGTTCAAATAATCAAAGCAATTTATTATCTTGTAGTTGCTGGATCTTGGTCTCAGTCACTGAAATTCCGATTTTGTTTAAATATTTTGAGACATGCAAATGATGGCAATTCCTATTCTACCTCCTTTCAGTAGTAGCCCAAAGTTCCAAAGACAACGTTATGATTACTATTTTTAATTCAGTAATCTATCTTTTCTTTAAAGTAGTAGGTTAATGGGATGAAAAACAAATTATAAAGACATTCAGATTTAAGTAGAATGAAGGTTAACAGCCAGTAACTGAAGGTGGATATTTAGAAAATAATGGATAGGTGAGACAGATTGCATGATAATAATTTAATTAAGGGACTTAGATGACATCATAAACTACACGCATGGAGTTAAAGTGCTTTATAACTGGCATCTGGATCCCAAAATTAGATTACTGCCTTGAAATCATTCCCATATATCTGTTATTTTTTTAACAGTCTGTATTGTGGAGCTTGCGGGTGGCTTTGTTTTACATCTGATAGCAAATGATACAATAGATTCTGATGGGCAGCCAGTTTCCAGTTAATGCATAGCGACACCCACACTGCAGAAACAAATGTTGCGTGATTAGAAAAGAATTAGGAGTAGGGTGCCCATGTATTGAAGACAGAGACTTCATAAGGGGGATTGATCATACAGTGACCACAAATGTCCATCTCACGAATCTTCACATGCAAAGGACCAACAGATGCTTATACAGATTAGTCATGAATGCAAAACAAAATGTGGAAAAAAATATTTCTTTCATATCCAGGATACAATGGGGTAGTTTTTCATTTCAGGTGCCAAATCGACACCCTATAGGTTGGGCCTCATTAGCCAATGACAGACAAGCTGTCCAGAATTTTGGGGCATAAACGGGCAGCTTACCATCTATATAAAGAAAGGGTGTGTCTCTTAAAGCAAGTTACACCCTCTTAAAGCAAAATAGTCCTTATTTTTGGCTGCAGATTGAGAGAAGAAACTGAAGGATCTCTATGGCACAGTCAAGAATGCCAAGATTTTCAGATACTACTCAAGATTTTGATGGAACCATGTGAGAGTGCATAAGGACCCAGTAGGACTAGAATCCTGGGTAGACACTGCAGCAGGCAGCAAGGGAGATTTCTGAGCAAGTGAACGCAGTCAGTCTCACTTGCAGGTCGTGGTTGCAATGTCATCAGAAATTTAGTGACATGGCATGCCACTGAGGTAAGTGTTAATTCTTGTGACATCTCTTCTGCATCACACCTTGCCACAGTACTCCTATTCACCACCACCAGACACTTCCATTTCCCCATTCCAGCTGATTCTACTCGAAATAACAATAAGCTCTGAGCCTACCCACTGACTCTCAGCTGTACTAGCAGCAGCTGCTGTTTATCACACACCAAGCACTGCAGCACATTGCTGCCACCTGGTTGCACTGGGAAATACAGGTAGCCTTGAGGAAGAGTTCATAGAGTGTTTCCGGGATGGTTTCCTTGAACAGCATGTTGCGAAACCAACCAGGGAGCAAGCTATCTTGGATCTGGTACTGTGTAATGAGACAGGATTAATAAATTATCTCGCAGTAAAGGATCCTCAAGGAAAGAGTGATCATAGCATGGTTGAATTTCAACTTCAGTTGGAGGGTGAGAAAGTTGGATCTCAAACCAGTGCCCTGATCGTAAATAAAGGTGATTACACAAGAACATAAGAAATAGGAGCAGGAGTAGGCCATTTGGCCCCTCGAGCCTGCTCCACCATTCAATAAGATCATGGCTGATCTGATCATGGACTCAGCTCCACTTTCCTGCCCACTCTCCATAACCTTTTACTCTCATCACTCAAAAATCTGTCTATGTCGGCCTTAAATATAGACAATGACCCAGCCTGCACAGTTCTTTGGGGCAGAGAATTGCACACAATCCTCAGAGAAGAAATTCCTCCTCATCTCAGTTTTAAATGGGCGGCCCTTTATTCTAAGACTATGTCCCCTACTTTTAGTTTCCCCTCTGAGTGGAAATATTCTCTCTGCATCCACCTTGCTGAGCCCCCTCATTATCTCTTAAGTTTCAATAAGATCACCTCTCATATATTAGCATGGATAGAGGATTGGCTAACTAACAGAAAACAGAGAGTGGGGATAAATGAGTCATTTTCCGGTTGGCAAACGGTAACTAGTGGGGTGCCACAGGGATCGGTGCTGGGGCCGCAACTATTTACAATCCATATGAATGACTTGGATGAAGGGACCAAGTGTAATGTAGCCAAGTTTGCTGATGATACAAAGATGGATGGGAAAGCAAGTTGTGAGGAGCCATGATCATATTGAATGGTGGTGCAGGTTCAAAGGGCCGAATGGCCTGCTCCTGCACCTATTTGCTGTGTTTCTATGACACAAGAAATCTGCAAAAGGATATAAACAGGCTAAGTGAGTGGGCAAACATATGGCAGATGGAGTATAATATGGGAAAGTGTGAGGTTATCCACTTTGGCGGGAAAAATAAAAATGCAAATTATTATTTAAATGGAGAGAAATTACAAAATGCTGCAGCACAAAGGAACTTGGGGGTGGGGAGGGGGATCCTTATGCATGAAACGGAAAAAGTTAGTATGGAGATACAGCAAGTAATATCTCCAAGTTTGCAGATGACACTAAGCTGGGTGGCAGTGCAAGCTGTGAGGAGGATGCTAATGAGGCTGCAGGGTGACTTGGACAGGTTAGGTGAGTGGGCAAATGCATAGCAGATGCGGTATAATGTGGATAAATGTGAGGTTATCCACTTTGGTGGAAAAAACAGGAAGGCAGATTATTATCTGAATGGTGACAGATTAGTAAAAGAGGAGGTGCAACGAGACCTGGGTGTCATGGTACATCAGTCATTGAAGTTTGGCATGCAGGTACAGCAGGTAGTAAAGAAAGCAAATGGCATGCTGGCCTTCATAGCAAGGGGATTTGAGTATAGGAGCAGGGAGGTCTTACTGCAGTTGTACAGGGCCTTGGTGAGACCACACCTTGAGTATTGTGTGGAGTTTTGGTCTCCGAATCTGAGGAAGGACGTGCTTGCTATTGAGGGAGTGCAGCGAAGGTTCACCAGACTGATTCCTGGGATAGCAGGACTGACAAATGAGGAAAGACTGGATCGGCTAGGCTTATACTCACTGGAATTTAGAAGAATGAGAGGGGATCTCACAGAAACTTATAAAATTCTGACGGGACTAGGCAGGTTAGATGCAGGAAGAATGTTCCCGATGTTGGGTAAGTCCAGAACCAGGGGGTCACAGTCTAAAGATAAAGGGTAAGCCATATAGGCTGAGTCAGGAGCAGCGTCGAGGAGGTTCATTGGTGAGGCCTATAAAAGGCTGCGAGTTCGGGCGGTGCGTCGCTGAGTCGGGAGCAGTGTCGAGGAGGTTCGTTGGTGAGACGTGGCTTGTGCAGCTACAGGGAGAAGGCAAAAAAGAAGCAGAAAGAAATAGAAAGGTGACGTCACAGCCAAGGGGGTAAGTGATTGGCTGGTGATTGATGAGTAGTTTTTCTTTTTTCTCTTCGAGAACAGTGAGTATACTTTAGCATTGTTGTTGCCAATTTAAGTGTATCTAAGGGTTAAGTCATGGCAGGAGAGCTCGGTCACGTGATATGCTCCTCCTGTACCATGTGGGAACTCGGACACTTCCGGTGTCCCTGACAACTACGTGTGCGGGAAGTGTATCCGCCTCCAGCTCCTGACGGACCGCGTTGCGGAATTGGAGCTGAAGATGGATTCACTCTGGAGCATCCACGATGCTGAGAATGATGTGAGTAGCACGTGTAGTGAGTTGGTCCTACCGCAGGTGAAGCATCCACAGCCAGCTAGGGAATGAAAGACTAGCAGGAAGAGCAGTGCAAGGAAGGTAGTGCAGGGTCCTCTGCGGTCATCCCCCTGCAAAACAGATACACCGTTTTGAGTACTGTTGAGGGGGATGACTCATCAGGGGAGGGCAGCAGCAGCCAAGTTCATGGCACCGTGGTTGGCTCTGCTGCACAGGACGACAGGAAAAAGAGTGGGAGAGCAATAATGATAGGTAATTTGATTGTAAGGGTAATAGATAGGCGTTTCTGCGGCCACAACCGAGACTCCAGGATGGTATGTTGCCTCCCTGGTGCAAGGGTCAAGGATGTCTTGGAGCGGGTGCAGGATATTCTGAAAAGGGAGGGTGAACAGCCAGTTGTCGTGGTGCACATTGGTACCAAAAATATAGGTTAAAAAAAGGGATGAGGTCCTACGAGACGAATTTAAGGAGCTAAGAGCTAAATTAAAACGTAGGACCTCAAAAGTAGGAATGTCAGGATTGCTACCAGTGCCACGTGCTAGTCAGAGTAGGAATCGCAGGATAGCTCAGATGAATACGTGGCTTGAGCAGTGGTGCAGCAGGGAGGGATTCAAATTCCTGGGGCATTGGAACCGGTTCTGGGGGAGGTGGGACCATTACAAACCAGACGGTCTGCACCTAGGCAGGACCGGAACCAATGTCCTAGGGTTTGCTAGTGCTGTTGGGGAGGAGTTAAACTAATATGGCAGGGGGATGGGAACCAATGCAGGGAGACAGAGGGAAACAAAAAGGAGACAAAAGCAAAAGACAGAAAGGAGATGAGTAAAAGTGGAGGGCAGAGAAACCCAAGGCAAAAAACAAAAAGGCCACTGAATGTAAAGGGGCTGCAGGAGGGGTCAAAACTAAAAATCATGGTTTAAAAACTAGTATTAAAACACTTTACCTAAACGCACGCAGCATTCAAAATAAAGTAAATGAGTTGACAGCACAAATCATTACAAATGGCTATGATTTGGTGGCCATTACAGAAACGTGGTTGCAGGGTGGCCAAGACTGGGAATTAAACATACAGGGGTATCTGATGATTCGGAAAGATAGACAAGAAGGGAAAGGAGGTGGGGTAGCTCTGTTAATAAAGGATGATATCAGGGCAGTTGTGAGAGACGATATTGGCTCTAATGAACAAAATGTTGAATCATTGTGGGTGGAGATTAGAGATAGTAAGGGCAAAAAGTCACTGGTGGGCGTAGTTTATAGGCCCCCAAATAATAACTTCACGGTGGGGCAGCAATAATCAAGGGAATAATGGAGGCATGTGAAAAAGGAACGGCAGTAATCATGGGGGATTTTAACCTACATATCGATTGGTCAAATCAAATCGCATGGGGTAGCCTGGAGGAGGAATTCATAGAATACATACGGGATTGTTTCTTCGAACAGTATGTTACAGAACCTACAAGGGAGCAATCTATTTTAGATCTGGTCCTGTGTCATGAGACAGGAATAATAAATGATCTCCTAGTAAAAGATCCTCTCGGAATGAATGATCACAGTATGGTTGAATTTGTAATACAGATTGAGGGTGAGGAAGTAGTGTCTCAAACGAGCGTACTATGCTTAAACAAAGGGGACTACAGAGGGATGAGGGCAGAGTTGGCTAAAGTAGACTGGAAACACAGACTAAACAGTGGCACAATTGAGGAACAGTGGAGGACTTTTAAGGAGCTCTTTCATAGTGCTCAACAAAAATATATTCCAGTGAAAAAGAAAGGCAGAAAGAGAAGGAATAACCAGCCGTGGATAACCAAGGAAATAAAGGAGAGTATCAAATTAAAAACCAATTCGTATAAGGTGGCCAAGGTTGGTGGGAAACTAGAAGATTGGGAACATTTTAAACAACAGCAAAGAATGACTAAGAAAGCAATAAAGAAAAGAAAGATAGATTACGAGGTTAAACTTGCGCAAAACATAAAAACAGATAGCAAAAGCTTTTTCCGTTATATAAAACGGAAGAGAGTGACTAAAGTAAATGTTGGTCCCTTAGAAGATGAGAAGGGTATTTAATAATGGGAAATGTGGAAATGGCTGAGACCTTAAACAATTATTTTGCTTCGGTCTTCACAGTGGAAGACACAAAAACCATGCCAAAAATTGCTGGTCACAGGAATGTGGGAAGGGAGGACATTGAGACAATCATTATCACTAGGGGGGGTAGTGCTGGACAGGCTAATGGAACTCAAGGTAGACAAGTCCCCTGGTCCTGATGAAATGCATCCCAGGGTATTAAAAGAGATGGCGGAAGTTATAGCAGATGCATTAGTTATAATCTACCAAAATTCTCTGGACTCTGGGGAGGAACCAGCAGATTGGAAAGCAGCTAATGTAACTCCTCTGTTTATAAAAGGGGGCAGACAAAAGGCAGGTAACTATAGGCCGGTTAGTTTAACATCTGTAGTGGGGAAAATGCTTGAAACTATCATTAAGGAAGAAATAGCGGGACATCTAGATAGGAATAGTGCAATCAAGCAGACGCAACATGGATACATGAAGGGGAAATCATGTTTAACTAATTTACTGGAATTCTTTGAGGATATAACGAGCATGGTGGATAGAGGTGTACTGATGGATGTGGCGTATTTAGATTTCCAAAAGGCATTCAATAAGGTGCCACACAAAAGGTTACTGCAGAAGATAAAGGTTCGCGGAGTCAGAGGAAATGTATTAGCATGGATCGAGAATTGGCTGGCTAATAGAAAGCAGAGAGTCGGGATAGATGGGTCCTTTTTCGGGTTGGAAATCAGTGGTTAGTGGTGTGCCACAGCGATCGGTGCTGGGACCACAACTGTTTACAATATACAAAGATGACCTGGAAGAGGGGACAGAGTGTATTGTAACAAAATTTGCAGATGATACAAAGATTAGTGGGAAAGCGGGTTGTGTAGAGGACACAGAGAGGCTTCAAAGAGATTTAGATAGGTTAAGCGAATGGGCTAAGGTTTGGCAGATGGAATACAATGTCGGAAAGTGTGAGGTCATCCACCTTGGGGGAAAAAAAGACAGTAAAAGGGAATATTATTTGAATGGGGAGAAATTACAACATGCTGCAGTGCAGAGGGACCTGGGGGTCCTTGTGCATGAATCCCAAAAAGTTAGTTTGCAGGTGCAGCAGGTAATCAGGAAGGCGAATGGAATATTGGCCTTCATTGCGAGAGGGATGGAGTACAAAAGCAGGGAGGTCCTGCTGCAACTATATAGGGTATTGGTGAGGCCGCACCTGGAGTACTGCGTTCAGTTTTGGTCACCTTACTTAAGGAAGGATATACTAGCTTTGGAGGGGGTACAGAGACGATTCACTAGGCTGAAACCAGAGATGAGGGGGTTACCTTATGATGATAGATTGAGTAGACTGGGTCTTTACTCGTTGGAGTTCAGAAGGATGAGGGGGGATCTTATAGAAACATTTAAAATAATGAAAGGGATAGACAAGATAGAGGCAGAGAGTACCCCAGTACCCCACCCCTGCCTTCTCTCCATAGCCCCTGATCCCATTAGCTGTAAGGGCCACATCTAACTCCCTTTTGAATGTGTCCAACGAACTGGACTCAACGACTTTCTGTAGCAGAGAATTCCACATGTTCACAACTCTCTGGATGAAAAAGTTTCCCCTCGACTACATAAGAACATAAGAATTAGGAACAGGAGTAGGCCATCTAGCCCCTCGACCCTGCTACGCCATTCAACAAGATCATGGCTGATCTGGCCGTGGACTCAGCTCCACTTACCCGCCCGCTCTCCATAACCCTGGTTGTTTCCACTGGTCGGGGAGACTAGAACTTGGGAGCACAGCCTCAAAATACGTGGGAACCAAATTAAAACCGAGTTGAGAAGGAATTTCTTCTCCCAGAGGGTTGTGAATCTGTGGAATTCTCTGCTCAAGGAAGCAGTTGAGGCTAGCTCATTGAATGTATTCAAGTCACGGATAGATAGATTTTTAACCAATAAGGGAATTAAGGGTTACGGGGAGCGGGCGGGTAAGTGGAGCTGAGTCCACGGCCAGATCAGCCATGATCTTGTTGAATGGCGTAGCAGGCTCGAGGGGCTAGATGGCCTACTCCTGTTCCTAATTCTTATGTTCTTATGTAGTCGAGGAGAAACTTTTTCATCCAGAGAGTTGTGAACATGTGGAATTCTCTGCCACAGAAAGTCGTTGAGTCCAGTTCGTTGGACACATTCAAAAGGGAATTAGATGTGGCCCTTACAGCTAATGGGATCAGGGGCTATGGAGCGAAGGCAGGGGTGGTACTGAGGTTGCATGATCAGCCATGATCATATTGAATGGGGGTGTAGGCTCGAAGGCCCAAATGGCCTGCTCCAGAACCTATTTTTCTATGTTTCTATGAAGGCAAATGGAATGTTGGCCGTTATTGCAAGGGGCATGGAGTATAAAAGCAGGGAAGTCCTGCTACAACAGTACAGGGTATTGGTGAGGCCACACCTGGCGTACTGCGACAGTTTTGGTCTTATTTAAGGAGGGATATACTTGCAGTGGAGGCCGTTCATAGAAGGTTCACTAGGTTGATTCCTGTGATGAAGGGTTGACTTATGAAGAAATGTTGAGCATGTTGGACCTATACTCATTGGAGTTAGAGAATGAGAGGTGATCTTATTGAAACATACAAGTTACTGAGGGGGCTCAAAAAGATAGCTGTAGATAGGTGTTTCCCCTTCTAGGGGAATCTATAACTAAGGGGCATAGTCTCAGAATAAGGGGTCGCCCATTAGAACTGAGATGAGGAGGAATTTCCTCTCTGAGGGTCGTAAATCTGTGCCATTCTCTAGGTCATTGAATATATTTAAGGTGGAGATAGACAGATTTTTGAGCGATAAGGGAGTCGAGGGTTATGGGGAACGGGCAGGGAAGTGGAGCTGAGCCCATGATCAGATCAGCCAAGATCACATTGAATGGTGGAGCAGGCTCGAGCGGCCAAATGGACTACTGCTGGTATTTCTTCTGTTCTTATGTTGACAACAAATGTCATCCTGCTGCCACTTTCCTGCTCTGTGACACCTCCTCATCATGCACACATCAGTATGCCTCACACAAATTCACAAACCGTCAATGCAGCCACAAACTAATAAGCTACCTTTCTTTCTGCAAGGCAAGTTGAATCACAATAGCTGAGAACAGGAGGAGGGCCAGCCTCCATCAGGTCCTCACTTCCATGGAGCAGGATGCCCTGGAGATACTGGGCATGTGAGGACAGTATAGTTCTCTTAGGAGGGTAGTGTGACTGTGCCCTCATACGCTCTCATATTCAATGCCCACACAGGTGCCCCAAGTCAGCTGTGCCACACTGCCCTGCTATGAGCCAAGCTGCGTCAGTCTGCAGCCAGTCCCTTTTGGGGTTGAACTTAGTGGTTGTCCATCATTAGCATCTCCAGTGTCCTTATATGAGCAACTGCAGTCTTCCACCAGCCATGCATGGGCCCAGTGAAATCCAGTAGGGAGGGGAGTAAAGCTGGAATTAGAAAGCAAAAATAAAGAAAGTGAGTTTGAAGGAGAGAGGAAACAAGCAGGTAAAAAAAAAATTTAAAGGCACTTTGTCGAAATGCATGTAGCATTTATAACAAAATACATGAGTTGACGGCACAAATAGATACAAATTGATATGATCTGATAGCCGTTACAGAGATGAGGTTGCAAGGTGACCAGGAGTGGGAATTAAATATTCAGGGGTATTTAACAATCTGGAAGGACAGACAGAAAGGAAAAGGAGATGGGATAGATCTATTGATAAAGGATGGAATCACTGCAATAGTGAGAAATGATATTGGCTCAAATGGCCAGGATGTTGAAACAGTTTGGGTGGAGATAAGGAATAATAAGGGGAAAAAGTCACTGGTGGGCATACTATATAGGTCACCTAACAGTAGCAACTCTGTTGGTCGGAGTATAAATCAGGAAATCGTGGGGGCTTGTAAAAAGGGAACAGCAATAATCATGGGTGATTTTAACCTCCACATTGATTGGACAAATCAAATTGGTCAGGGTAGCCTTGAGGAAGAATTCATAGAGTGCAGAAGAGATGGGTTCCTTGAGCAGTATGTAACGGAACCAACGAGCGACAGTCTATCTTAGATCTGGTCCTGTGTAATGAGACAGAATTAATAAACAATCTCCTAGTAAAGGATCCCCTTGGAATCAGTGATCATAGCATGGTTGAATTTCAAATTCAGATGGAGGGTGAGAAAGTTGGATCTCAAAGCAGTGTACCAAGCTTAAATAAAGGAGATGATGAAGGTATGAGGGCAGAGTTGGCAAAAGTGGACTGGGAAAATAGATTAAAGTGTCGGATGGTTGATGAACAGTGCCGTACATTTAAGAAGATATTTCACAAATCTCAAGAAAAATATATTCCAGTGAGGAGAAAAGAACAGAAAAGAAAAGATAGCCATCCTTGGCTAACTAAAGAAATAAAGGAAGGTATCCACTTAAAAACAAGGGCATACAAAGTGGCCAAAACTAGTGGGAGGACAGGAGACTGGGAAGCTTTTAAAAGCCAGCAAAGAATAACTAAAAAAAATGATTAAGAAAGGGAAGATAGAAAAGGAAAGTAAACGAGCACGAAATATAAAAACAGATAGCAAGAGTTTCTATAGTGTAAAATTCCAAAATTCGTGGAAACCCCACAGTGTTTGGACCCACTGAAAAGGAAATTCGATTTGGGCCTATTAAACAGAAAGTTTGGGATCCTAAAATGCATATGGAATAAATCTACGAGTTTTAACTAAGTTTGGGATTTTAAAAGGCATGTTTGGGCCTGTGGGGAAAGCTGCAGAGACAGAGGGGTGGGATTTAGAATTTGGATATTGTAGCTAATCAGTTTATCTGGGTGAGCTGTTTAATCATAGTCAGGCTCCCAGAAAACATTAGCATTTAAACAATCAACCACGGAAGAAACATTATCCACCCCACCCACAGGACCCAAATATCACATACCTATTCCAACACCTTTTCAACATGCATAGAAATATCTGGCTCAACCCAGACTTCCCAACGCCAAAGTAGTGCTATTACAATGGACAAGAGTTCATCAGCTCATAAATAAGGAGTATCGCAATCCCAAAGTCTATCAACGCCAGATTAAAACATTTAATCAAGTTTCAGTTAGCTAGCCCGCCAAAACTTATACAAAGAAGACACTTAAAATCAATGGGTAGCAAAACTCAAACAAAAGAAATGTTAGATTTGGCGCGAACATTAAACAGCCTCTCAGAGTATAATTGAGGGCCTATCGTACCAGGAAATCTATTCTATTCTGACCATCACAGGAAAACCCCTTTTCTGACCATCATTTCAGAACAGAAAATCAAGATCGAGAGCACATGGCGAGAAAATGGAGGAAGAAACATAGCCACATCTGAGAAAAGAACTTCAAAAACCAATCAGTGGAACATCAATACCAACTGACTTGGTAACAGCCATCAACCAGACCACCGCGACCGACGAAACCAACCAGGAAAATCAACCACCAAGAAAAACGGGGTCCATGCAAGTTTTCCACTCTACAATTTCTGCCTAGACTATCCAGCGGGTAAAAATTACCTAAAGAACTTAAAACCCTATTGCTAACAAAGGAAATTGGGTACTCACCAGCGATAAATCCAAACGTGTCTAACCGCATCAGCGGACTCAACCCAACTGGTTTCAATACGCAGTAGAGGTCTTCTACCACATCCAGGGTATGGCAAGGCAAACCGGCTATAACCAAAGAACCCCGAAACCGTGAAACAGCCCTAGCTGTCAAAGAAAAGGATCTGGTGAGCATGAATCCCTGGAGCCCGAGAGTTTGATCTAGTTAGAGAGTAAGTGAGAGGTGGGAGTTATTTCTGTTGTGTTTATTACCTGTAATAAAGTATTCCCCATTGTTTAGAACCTTTTTGTAAGATTTTACAGTTTTATTGGAGTGTATTTGTGTTATTTGCTTTCTTGAATAAAACCAAACCTTCTTTGTACAAAACAGTTGTCTGCTGCACTTTATCATACCCCGATTAATAAATCCAAGCTCGAGAACCAAGGAGTGGGAGCGACTCGCAACCACTCTGGTCGGGAAGGCAAGCTGACAGACCCACCACCCCCTACAGAATGGCGAGCCAGCCAGGAGCTTGGTCAAAAGGGTGTGATAGAAATTAGGTGCAGGAGCAGGCCATTCGGCCCTTCAAGCCTGCACCGCCAATCAATAAGATCATGGCTAATCATTCAACCTCAGGACTCCTTTCCTGCTTTCTCTCCATACCGCTTGATTCCTTTGGCCATAAGTGTCATATCTAACACCCTTTTGAATATATCTAACAAACTGGCCTCAACAATTTTCTGCAGTAGAAAATTCCACAGGTTAACCACTCTCCGAATGAAGAAGTTTCTTCTCATCCGGTCCTAAATGGCTTACCCCTTATTCTTAGACTGTGACCCCTGGTTCTGAAACTCACCAGCAACGGGAATATTCTGCCTGCATCTAACCTGTCCAATCCCGTCAGAATTTTATATGTTTCTATGAGATCCCCTCTCATAAACTCCAGTGGATACAAGCCCAGTTGGTCTCGTCTCTCCTCATGTCAGTCCTGCCATCCCAGGAATCAATCTGGTGAAAATTCGCTGCTCTCCCTCAATAGCAAGAACGTCCTTCCTCAAGTTAGGAGACCAAAACTGTACACAATACTCCAGGTGTGGCCTCACCAAGGCCCTGTACAACTGTAGCAACATCTCCCTGCCCCTGTACTCAAATCCTCTCGCTATGAAGGCCAACATGCCATTTGCTTTCTTAACCGCCTGCTGTACCTGCATGCCAACCTTCAATGACTGATGTACCATGGCACCCAGGTCTCGTTGCACCTCCCCTTTTCCTAATCTGTAACCATTCAGATAATAGTCTGTCTCTCTGTTTTTACCACCAAAGTGGATAACCTCACATTTATCCACATTATACTTCATCTGCCATGCATTTGCCCACTCACGTAACCTATCCAAGTCACTCTGCAGCCTCATAGCATCCTCCTCGCAGCTCACACTGCCACCCAACTTAGTGTCATCCGCAAATTTGGAGATACTACATTTAATCCCCTCGTCTAAATCATTAATGTACAATGTAAACAGCTGAGGCCCCAGCACAGAACCTTGCGAGACCCCACTAGTCACTGCCTGCCATTCTGAAAAGTACCCATTTACTCCTACTCTTTGCTTCCTGTCTGACAACCAGTTCTCAATCCACGTCAGCACCCTACCCCCAATCCCATGTGCTTTAACTTTGCACATTAATCTCTTGTGTGGGACCTTGTCGAAAGCCTTCTGAAAGTCCAAATATACCACATCAACTGGTTCTCCCTTGTCCACTTTACTGGAAACATCCTCAAAAAATTCCAGAAGATTTGTCAAGCAGGATTTCCCTTTCACAAATCCATGCTGACTTGGACCTATCATGTCACCTTTTTCCAAATGCGCTGCTATGACATCCTTAATAATTGATTCCATCATTTTACCCACTACTGAGGTCAGGCTGACCGGTCTATAATTCCCTGTTTTCTTTCTCCCTCCTTTTTTAAAAAGTGGGGTTACATTGGCTACCCTCCACTCGATAGGAACTGATCCAGAGTCAATGGAATGTTGGAAAATGACTGTCAATGCATCCGCTATTTCCAAGGCCACCTCCTTAAGTACGCTGGGATGCAGTCCATCAGGCCCTGGGGATTTATCGGCTTTCAATCCCATCAATTTCCCCAACACAATTTCCTGACTAATAAAGATTTCCCTCAGTTCCTCCTCCTTACTAGACCCTCTGACCCCTTTTATATCCGGAAGGTTGTTTGTGTCCTCCTTAGTGAATACCGAACCAAAGTACTTGTTCAATTGGTCTGCCATTTCTTTGTTCCCCGTTATGACTTCCCCTGATTCTGACTGCAGGGGACCTACATTTGTCTTTACTAATCTTTTTCTCTTTACATATCTATAGAAACTTTTGCAATCTGCCTTAATGTTCCCTGCAAGCTTCTTCTCGTACTCCATTTTCCCTGCCCTAATCAAACCCTTTGTCCTCCTCTGCTGAGTTCTAAATTTCTCCCAGTCCCCGGGCTCGCTGCTATTTCTGGCCAATTTGTATGCCACTTCCTTGGCTTTAATACTATCCCTGATTTCCCTTGATAGCCACGGTTGAGCCACCTTCCCTTTTTTATTTTTACGCCAGACAGGAATGTACAATTGTTGTAGTTCATCCATGCGGTCTCTAAATGTCTGCCATTGCCCATCCACAGTCAACCCATTCAGTATCATTCGCCAATCTATCCTAGCCAATTCACGCCTCATACCTTCAAAGTTACCCTTCTTTAAGTTCTGGACCATGGTCTCTGAATTAACTGTTTCATTCTCCATCCTAATGCAGAATTCCACCATATTATGGTCACTCTTCCCCAAGGGGCCTCGCACAATGAGATTGCTAATGAATCCTCTCTCATTACACAACACCTAGTCTAAGATGGCCTCCCCCCTAGTTGGTTCCTCGACTACAGCGACATTTATCCACATTATACTGCATCTGCCATGCATTTGCCCACTCACCTAACCTGTCCAGGTCACCCTGCAGCCTCTTAGCATCCTCCTCACAGCTCACACCGCCACCCAGCTTAGTGTCATCTGCAAACTTGGAGATATTACATTCAATTCCTTCATCAAAATCATTGATGTATATTGTAAATAGCTGGGGTCCTAGCACTGAACCCTGCGGCACCCCACTGTCACTGCCTGCCTTTCTGAAAAGGACCCATTTATTCCGATGAAGTAGACACTGTTTTTGAAGAAAGAAACAAAATGAAAGAAAGAATTTCCTCTTACATATTCAAGAAAGTCAATATAACAAAGAAATGGGTACTGAAGCTATTGCATGCTGAGCATCCTGTGAACGCTGCAGCCAAATGGACTGAGAGTAAGGACCATAAGCGCTCTGTGGAGAAAGCAATATGGTTAGTCTGCCTACAGTGACAGTTCCAGGAATTGTACGAGAAAGTTGAGTCGCTGGAGGCAGATCTCAGGAAGTGCGAGGAACACTCGAGTGCCAGAGCTATCGTGGGGGAGAGTTTATTTGAGGAGTTAGGCAAGCAAAAGCAAGGGAAACTATGGTTAGTGGAAACACATCGAAACTGCCAGGATTACCTTCAGTACCAGGTCACCGAAGCAAAGGGTCAAGAACTGATGTTATACGAAGAAAACCCCCGCCTCACCAGGTTAATTAAAGAACAAGAGGAGAAGTTAAGGGATGTACAGGCCACTTTTAGGATAGCAAGCAGCAGAGGGTTCGAGACTGGAGACCACTGTCCCTGCCAAAGGCAAATAGAGAGTCTGAACCTTGCTCTTTTCAAGGCCAAAGGCATGTTCTGCCTAATAAACCTGAGGATGGCTCGGGCAGACCTGGAAGAGCAGGGGGAAACCGTTCGACCAGTACCTATGGTGCCGGGGCTTAGCCCGGTCAGGCAGCAGGAGGGGCGAACAGTTTGCGGGACAGACAGGGACAGTGCACCACCACCTGTGGCGTCGGGTTGTAACTCGGTTTGGCAGCAGGGCGAAGTGGGAGCGACACCAGTACGACGAGGGCTGGGACCGGGGGATGATGTGCGGTACGGCAGCAGAAGTACGGTGCACCCAATCTCGGTGGAGCAGCAGGGCCCCTCGAAAGTAACTTCGTGGTCCCCCACAGCACCCAGCAGCTTAGAACCATGGTAGCCCACCTGGACAAGCTCACCCATAAAGCCGCCCCTTCGGTTCACTTTCTGAAAGGAGACCAGGCATCAATTGGTGCGACGACGCCAAAATGGCAAAAATGTTCCTATTCTTCCTGGACAGTAGAGTATACCAGTCTCTCTCTGCGGAAAGCAAGAGAGGGCAGAGTACATACGCTGCAGTCAAGGAAGAAGTCTTGGAAGTTATGGGCCTAAATGACGGGAGTCCCTTCTCCCGAGTGGAGAAGACGATGCAACAAGCAGGGGAAACCCCACAAGCTTTCGCAGACAGGCTGTGGCCCATCTACGAGAGTGCCTGCAGTGGGACCCTCAACCGGGATCACTTGACCCGGGATGAGAGGGCCCACTGGTTCCGGAGCCTGGTGGCCAACAGTTTGCCATGGGTGAAGTTCAAAGCCGAGCTGTGGTTCGATCCTAGGGATCCCAACGCCACCGAGGAGTCAGTGATTAGGCAACTAACCCTGGCTTTTAGGAGCGGCTGAGGGACGGAGGAGAACCCACCCAAGGGGAGGGTCCATGAGTTAAAGCCCCACCAAGTAAAGAGGGAATAGCACCAGGAAGGGGGTATCTCTTCTGACACCAAGCGTAACTGTTTTGGGTGCGGGAAAGGTGGGCATTGGAAAAACAATTGTAGGAACCCTTGGAAAGATAACATAGCTAAGGAACCCCCAGCACCTGCCCAAAAGGCCGGACCCAGAACCGGAGCGCAGAACTCTCCCTCTTCCTTCAAGGAGTTCGTGGTCACGCTCCGGACGGCCCAGGGGAGGTAGCTACGGCCATCGGGAGGGAAACCCCATCCGCCCCGCCAAATCCCGACCCATGACTAGAACCGGCACTGCTTGTGTACCTGGGTCCCCTAGAATACGAGAGACCGTGCGTTAAGATGGAGGTGGAGAACGTGACAGGGACCTATCTGCTAGATACTGGAGCTTCAAGCATCATTGTATACGCTGATAACCCAGCCGCCTCACCTCGATCTAACGGGGTCCCGTACAGTCTTGTGGGTCTCACAGGTAACAGACAGGCTGGGTCGTTCTCCATCCCACTACCATTGGGGGCAGTAAACCGTCGAGAGGAATAGGGTCCCCAGCCAGGACCCCACAGGGGAAGTCGCCGACCCGCAGACCATACCATTGGGGACAGTGAGCTGCACTATAGGAAGGGCTATCCCACCCATCATCTGGTACTCGGATAGACCCCTAGTAATCGTAGCCCTAAGGAGAACCTCCCGCACACCTCGGCCAAGAACGCCGTGGTCACCAGCACCCCAATTCACACTGCTCAGCCCCAAGAGGGCTACAAAGCAAAAAAGATTGATTGAGGTGGGGGACCATTTAAAGGACAAGGGTCCACAGCCTGCAGGGACTCACAGGGGAGGTAGTGGTGGACCAGCCATCAAATGAGGGTCCCCAGCCGGCAGCCTCCGGCTGTGCGGAACTCACAGAAGAAGTAGCGGACTCACCGGCCCTACACAGAAGGGGGTAGTGTGCTGTAGCACAGGAGGGGCCATTCCCCCGATCATCTGGGACTCAGGAAAAGCCCCAGCTACTGTGGGAAGAACTCTCCGAGTTCTAAGGTACAGGCCACCTTACACCCAGGCGTACAAGCTGCCCAGAGGCCGCACAAGGCAGAGGCCGAACAGGAATTAGCCTGGTCACCCGGAGATGGGCGGCGGATGCACATAGCGTTTCTGATGATTTAAATGTGTTTTAAGATTTTTGGTAGTTTCAGTTTTAGAATTTAGTTATTTTAGAAGCAAGTTTAAGTTGGATTGTAGAACTGGATCACCTTTGCCAAGCCAGAGAACTGTTTTTTTTAAGGGCAAGGCTATCTATTTTGAGTCCCTACAGGGAAGGAACCGAATGATGAGAGGGGCCTTGCTCCTGCTCGCCCTAATGGGGGGGAGTACGGGTCACAGAGGTGACATCGAGGAATCTCGTATCTTTGGGTGCTCAGGAGGAAGAGTACCCACCGTTCCTGCTGGGGGTGGTACAGCAGGCATGGAGGAGGTCGCTGCCTACTTCCACGAGGCAAGTTGGCCAGGATGCCTGGGATCTAATTCTACCCAATACTCCAGCCAAGCTGGGTTCACCTACGGGGAGGCCTCCATCCCATGCCCCAGGGTACAGGTCGTTGCAGCATGGGTCAGTGTCACTGAGGGGAAACAAGTGTGTTTGACATGTAAGGGGCAGATTCCCCTGGATAGGTGGTGGTGGCTCAGGAAGCTGAGCAGGGACACGGGGGACCAGGTAGCTGACTGAGAACGACTCAGTAACGATACTTACCGAACCATCATGGGGACACAGGGAGGAGTGAGTGTATGTTGGGATAAGTGGTGGAAGTCTGAACAGGGAATCTATGTATGCATGTGAGAGTCAGAGAAGGTCTGTCCCGCTGGCATATCCATTGTGTTTGCCAGTTAGTGGCAGGATGACGGGGAGGGGATGGGCTGGGATCAGAGCTTGGAATCATGTGTGATCCCACATTCCCCGATCCCAGAACTCATAGCACGCACCAGAAAGCCCCTGCCCGGGACCCCGACAGTATGAACAGTGATAGAGAGGTGTCCTACCACCACCAAGGGACTAGGGAATGGGTTAGTGTTAGTACCGACCGAAAAGGTATTATACCAGGGGGTACACTATGCAGTAGCTTCAGTCATCTTCAGCCTTACAGAAGTACACGTACCTGCATGGTGCCCTTAGGAGACAGAGCAGCTATACCAGGCCCTACTCAGAGAAATGTTCAGGAAATTTTACGAACTAGATTTTGGCAACGTAGACAAAGCAGATTTATACACACTACACGCTGGGAATGCAATGGACACGGGGAGACAAAAGAGGGGAACCTGGAACGATATTTTCACTGCATATAATACAGGATCCTCTGTGATAAATAGCATGGACGATATGGAACTGCAAATGCAAATAAATGGTCTAAAAAACCAACTACCGAAGATCCTAAGGGAAGAGATCACAGTGGTAGGCTTAGAGCTATACGAGGACCAGGCTATGATGGTCCATTTAAAGGAGATTATTGCTGAGCTGGAAAGACATGCAAAAACAGTAAATGCATTAGGATAGGAATGCCTCGGATCAGGCTGCGAAGAATGAGGTGTGTGTGCTGTATGGGGCATGGTTGCTAGGCGAGGGCCACAGCAACCTAGAGGATCTAAAGCAAGGCCAAGTCCCCTCTTGGATCAGCAACAAGCACCTCGCAGCCCTCCACCCATATAGCAATTCGTTGAGTCCGTGTCAGCTCCGTCTAGCTTCTGAAGCCTACCCTGTCCCAGTAGATTGTGGGCGGTCCAACCATACCATCATGGGGATAGTTGTAAGGATGCCGGTTATGGGTGGGGCAGCCGACCCGCGTCGGTGTACAGGGTGGAGAATATTGGGATCATTCAAGGAAGTGCATATGTTCGGTTCATAGCGGTCCCACCCTATGTCATAAAGTGGGAGCACGCTATGACAGGTACTCACCTCTCCGTTGCTTTTTCTGGCCAATTTATATGCCTCTTCCTTGGATTTAACACTATCCTTAATTTCCCTTGTTAGCCACGGTTGAGCCACCTTCCCTGTTTTATTTTTACTCCAGATAGGGATGTACAATTGCTGAAGTTCATCCATGTGATCTATAAATTTTTGCCATTGCCTATCCACCGTCAACCCTTTAAGTATCATTTGCCAGTCTATTCTACCCAATTCATGCCTCATGTCATCGAAGTTACCTTTCCTTAAGTTCAGGACCCTAGTTTCTGAATTAACTGTGTCACTCTCCATCCTGATAAAGAATTCTACCATCTTATGATCACTCTTCCCCAAGAGGTCTCGCATAACAAGATTGCTAATTACTCCTTTCTCATTGCATATCATCCAGTCTCGGATGGCCAGCTCCCTGGTTGGTTCCTCGACATATTGGTCTAGAAAACCATCCCTAATACACTCCAGGAAATCCTCCTCCACTGCATTGCTACCAGTTTGGTTAGCCCAATCAATATCTAGATTAAAGTCACCCATGATAACTGCTGTACCTTTATTGCATGCAACCCTAATTTCTTGTTTGATGCTGTTCCCAACGTCATTACTACTGTTTGTTGGTCTGTACACAACTCCCACCAGCGTTTTCTGCCCCTTGGTATTCCGCAGCTCCACCCATACCGATTCCACATCATCCAAGCTAATGTCCTTTCTTACTATTGCTTTAATTTCCTCTTTAACCAGCAATGCCAACCCGCCTCCTTTTCCTTTCTGTCTATCCTTCTAAATGTTTAATACTCCTGGATGTTGAGTTCCCAGCCTTGGTTTCACCCTGGAGCCATGTCTCCGTGATGCCAATTACATCATACCTGTTAACTGCTATCTGCGCAGTTAATTCGTCCATCTTATTCCGAATACTTCTCGCATTGAGGCACAGAGTCTTCAGGCTTATATTTCTAACACACTTTGCCCCTTTAGAATTTTGCTGTAATGTGGCCCTTTTTGCTCTTTGCCTTAGGTTTCTCTGCCCTCCACTTTTACTTTTCTTCTTTCTATCTTTTGCTTCTGCCCCCATTCTACTTCCCTCTGTCTCCCTGCATAGGTTCCCATCCCCCTGCCATGTTAGTTTAACACCTCCCCAACAGCACGTGCAAACACACCCCCGAGGACCTTGGCTCTCGGGTTCAAGAATTTTGTTCACTTAGGATGACACTCTGTGGCGAAGAGTGTCAAATGGGGGACTGTAAGATTACAAAATTCATGGAAAACCCCAGGGTTTGGACTCACCGAAAAGGAAATTTGATTTGGGCCTATAAAACAGAAAGTTTGGGATCCTAAAATGCATATGGAAGAAATCCACGAGTTTTCACCAAGTTTGGGATTTTAAAAGGCATGTTTGGGCCTGTGGTGAAAAGCTGCAGTGACAGGTGGATGGGATTTAGAATTTGTATATTGCAGCTAATCAGTTTGTCTGGGGGAGCTGTTTAACCATAGTCAGGCTCCCAGAAACCATTAGCATATAAACAATCGACCTCAGAAGAAACATTATCCACCCCACCCACAGGACCCAAATATCACATACCTATTCCAACACCTTTTCAACATGCATAGAAATATCTGGCTCAACCCAGACGTCCCAAAGCCAAAGCAGTGCTATTACAATGGACAAGAGTTCATCAGCTCATAAATAAGGAATATCGCAATCCCAAAGCCCAAAGTCTGTCAACGCCAGATTAAAACATTTAATCAAGTTTCAGTTAGCTAGCCCGCCAAAACTTATACAAAGAAGACACTTAAAATCAATGGGCAGCAAAACTCAAACAAAAGAAATGTTAGATTTGGCGCGAAGATTAAGCAGCCTTTCAGAGTATAATTGAGGGCCTATTGTACCAGGAAAACTATTCTATTCTAACCATCACAGGAAAACCCCTTTTCTGACCATCACTTCAGAACAACAAGATCAAGTTCAAGAGCACACGGCGAGAAAATGCAGGAAGAAACATCGGAGAAAAGAACTTCAAAAACCAATCAGTGGAACATCAATACCAACTGACTTGATAACAGCCGGACCACCGCGACCGATGAAACCAACCAGGAAAATCAACCACCAAGAAAAACGGGGTCCATGCAAGTTTTCCACTCTACAATTTCTGCCTCGACTATCCTGCGGGTAAAAATTACCTAAAGAACTTGAAACCCTGTTGCTAACAAAGGAAATTGGGTACTCACCAGCGATAAATCCAAACGCGTCGAACCGCATCAGCGGACTCAACCCAACTGGTCTCAATACACAGCAGAGGTTTTCTACCACAGGGTACGGGAAGGCAAACCAGCTATAACCAAAGAACCCCGAAACCGCGAAACAGCCCTAGCTGTCAAAGGAAAGGATCTGGTGAGCATGAATCCCTGGAGCCCTAGAGTTTGACCTAGTTGGAGAATAAGTGGGAGGTGGGAAGTATTTCTGTTGTGTTTATTACCTGTAATAAAGTATTCCCCATCGATTAGAATCTTTTTATAAGATTTTACAGTTTTATTGGAGTGTATGTGTTATTTTCTTTCTTGAATAAAACCCAAACCTTCTTTGTACAAAACAGTTTGTCTGCTGCACTTTATCATACCCTGATTAATAAATCCAAGCTCGAGAACCAGAGAGTGGGAGCGATCGCAACCGCTCTGTTCAGGAAGGCAAGCTGATAGACCCACCACCTTTACAATAGGTATATAAAAAGGAAAAGGGTGGCTAAAGTAAATGTTGGTCCCTTAGAGGACGAGAACAGGCAATTAGTAATGGGGAACGTGGAGATGGCAGAAACTCTGAACAAATATTTTGTATCAGTCTTTATGGTAAAGGACAAACAATATCCCAACAGTAGATAGTCAAGGGGCTATAGCAGGGGAAGAACTTAGCAGAATCACAATCACTAAGGAGGTGGTACTCAGTAAGAGAATGGGTCTAAAGGTGAATAAATCCCCTGGACCTGATAGCTTGCATCCACGGGACTTAAAAGAAGTAGCAGCAGGGATAGTGGATGCATTGGTTGTAATTTACCAATATTCCCTGAATTCTGGAGAGGTCCCAGCAGATTGGAAAACAGCAAATGTAACGCCCCTATTTAAAAAAGGAGGCAGACAAAAAGCAGGAAACTATAGACCAATTAGCCTAACATCTGTGGTTTGGAAAATGTTGGAGCCTATTATTAAAGAAGCAATAGCAGGACATTTGGAAAAACATAATTCGGTCAGGCAGAATGAGCATGGATTTATGAAGGGAAAGTCATGTTTGACAAATTTTCTGGAATTCTTTGAGGATGTAACGAACAGGGTGGATAAAGGGGAACCAGTGGATGTGGTATATTTGGACTTCCAGAAGGCATTTGACAAGGTGCCACATAAAAGGTTACTGCACAAGATAAAAGTTCACAGGGTTGGGGGTCATTGATTAGCAAGGATAGAGGATTGGCTAACTAACAGAAAACAGAGAGTCGGGATAAATGGTTCATTCTCGGGTTGGCAATCAGTAACTAGTGGGGTGCCGCAGGGATCGGTGCTGGGACCTCAACTATTTACAATCTATCTTAACGACTTGGGAGTAAGGACCCAGTGTAACGTAGCCAAGTTTGCTGATGATACAAAGATGGGAGGAAAAACAATGTGTGAGGAGGACTCAAAAAATCTGCAAAAGGACATCGACAGGTGAAGTGAGTGGGCAAAAATTTAGCAGATAGAGTATAATATTGGAAAGTGCGAGGTCATGCACTTTGGCAGAAAAAAATCAAAGAGCAAGTTGTTATTTAAATGGAGAAAAATTGCAAAGTGCTGCAGTACATGGGGTACTTGTGCATGAAACACAAAAGGATAGTATGCAGGTATAGCAAGTGATCAGGAAGGCCAATGGAATCTTGTCCTTTATTGCAAAGGGGATGGAGTATAAAAGCAGGGAAGTCTTCCGACAGTTATATAGGGTATTGTTGAGGCCACACCTGGAATATTGCATACAGTTTTGGTTTCCATATTTACTGCTTTGGAGGCAGTTCAGAGAAGGTTCATTCGGTTGATTTCGGAGATGAGGGGATTGACTTATGAGGAAAGCTTGAGTAGGTTGGACCTCTACTCAGTGGAATTCAGAAGAATGAGAGGTGATCTTATCGAAATGTATGAAATTATGAGGGGGCTTGACAAAGTGGATGCAGAAAGAATGTTTCCACTGATCGGGGAGACTAGAACTATGGGGCATTATCTTAGAATAAGAGGCCACCCATTTAAAACTCAGATGAGGAGGAATTTCTGCTCTCAGAGGGTTGTATATTTGTGGAATTCGATGCCTCAGAGAGTTGTGGAAGCTGGGACATTGAATAAATTTAAGACAGGGATAGACAGTGTTCGGACTATAATAAAGCAATGTGACAGAGTACTGTCGACTTGAGTAAGTGTGACCTTAGTCTCTTTATTCTGACTCCAGAGTGCCGGCACAGCATGGGAGGCCTACTTATGTACAGTGCTCCCAAGGGATCCCTTGGGACTCCAACAGATGCGCCCTCTGGTGGCCGTGAATGCTGGTTACAAAGTGTTGCATATGTAACAGCACTCCCCCCAAAGTCAATAGTACACTTATTTACAGGGTAAGACAATCTGGGGCTTTCCGCTCCCTAGTCGATTGTCTCGGTACAAACACAGGTGCAGGTGAGTTGGTTGGGCCTTCGCTGGGCTGCTGTGCAGCTGACCTTGCTGGGCTGCTGGGGATGATGAGTTCAGCTTCGTGGTTAACCGTGATGTCAGTTGCCACTTGTGTGTGTATCGGAGGGTCGAAGTTGGTGGTGTCCTCTTCAGGTTGCTCGTGGCTGTCTGTGAATCGCAGTTTGGTTTGGTCCAAATGCTTTCTGCAAGCTAGTCCATTTGCAAATTTGACCTCAAACACACTACTCCCTTGTTTGGCTACGACAGTGCCAGCAAGCCATTTGGGATCATGTCTATAATTGAGTACATATACAGGGTCATTGACTTCAATATTGCGTGACAAATTTGCGCGATCATGGTACATGCTTTGTTGATGCCGCCTGCCCTCGACATGATCATGGAGATCAGGGTGGACTAGGGAGAGCCTTGTTTTGAGTGGCCTTTTCATGAGCAATTTGGAAGGGGGAAACCCCGGTGAGAAATTGAGGTCTTGGGCGGTAGCTGAGCAGAACTCGGGACAGGCGGGTCTGCAGGGAGCCTTCCGACACGCGCTTCAAGCTTTGCTTGATGGTTTGGACTGCCCGTTCTTCCTGGCTGTTAGATGCGGGCTTGAACAGGCTAGATGTGACGTGCTTGATCCCATTGCAGGTCATGAATTCCTTGAATTCAGCGCTGGTGAAGCACGGCCCATTGTCGCTGACAAGGACATCAGGTATGCCGTGCATGGCAAAACTGTCTCGTAGGTTTTCGATGGTGGCAGTGGACATGCTTACAGACATTATTACATGCTCAATCCATTTTAAATAAGCATCCACATGAACATTTTGCCTAGAAACGGGCCAGCGAAGTCAACATAGATCTTAGACCACGGTTTGGAGGGCCATGACCACAAACTTAGCGGTGCCTCCTTGGGTGCATTACTCAGTTGAGAGCAAATGTTGCATTGGCGCACGCAAGACTCCAAATCAAAATCAATGCCGGGTCACCACACATGGGATCTGGCTATAGCTTTCATCATTACTATGGCTGGGTGGGTACTGTGTAGGTCGCGTATGAACGTTTCCCTGCCTTTCTTAGGCAAAACCACACGATTACCCCACAAAAGACAATCCGCCTGTATGGACATTCCGTCTTTGCGCTACTGGAATGGCTTGATCTCTTCATGCATCTCTGCTGGTACACTGGACCAGTTCCCATGGAGGACACAATTTTTTACAAGGGACAGTAAAGGATCCTGGCTAGTCCAGGTCCTGATCTGGTGGGCCATAACGGGTGACTTTTCGTTTTCAAATGCATCCATCACCAAGAGCAAGTCTGCAGGCTGTGCCATTTCCACCCGGTGTTGGGCAATGGTAGCCGACTGAGAGCATCAGCGCAGTTCTCTGTGCCTGGCCTGTGGCGAATTACATAGTTATATGCAGACAGTATGAGCGCCCATCTTTGGATGCGAGCAGAGGCATTAGTATTAATACCTTTGCTCTCTGAGAATAGCGATATGAGCGGCTTATGGTCAGTTTCTAACTCGAACTTAAGCCCAAGCAGATACTGGTGCATTTTTTTCACCCCGTAAACGCATGCTAGAGCTTCTTTTTCAATCATGCTGTCAGCCCTTTCGGCCCTGGACAAACTCCTGGATGCATAAGCGACCAGTTGTAATGTTCCCGATTCATTTGCTTGTTGTAACACACACCCGACCCCGTACGAAGACACATCGCAAGCTAGCACTAAACGTTTACATGGGTCATACAGAACAAGCAGTTTGTTGGAACATAACAGATTTCTGCCTTTCTCAAAAGCAGCCTCTTGTGATTTCCCCCATACCTGGTCATCTCCCTTGCGTAGCAACATGTGTAGAGGTTCTAGCAAGGTGCTTAACCCGGGTAGGAAATTACCAAAATAATTGAGGAATCCCAGGAACGACCGCAGCTCCGTCACGTTCTGTGGTCTCGGCGCGTTCTTGATGGCCTCCGTCTTGGCGTCGGTGGGTCTGATGCCGTCTGTCGCGATTCTTCTCCCTAAAAACTTGACCTCGGGCGCCAGGAAAACACACTTCGAGCATTTCAACCTGAGTCCCACACGATCTAGCCAACTTAGAACCTCTTCCAGGTTCTGCAAGTATTCGATGGTGTCCCGACCTGTGATCAATATGTCGCCCTAGAAAACCACGGTGCGCAGAACCGACTTTAGCAGACTCTCCATGTTCCTTTGAAAAATAGCCGTGGCCGATCGAATCCCAAACGAGCATCTATTGTAGATGAACAGACCTTTCTGTGTGTTGATGCAGATGAGGCCTTTCAAAGATTCCGCCAGCTCCTGCGCCATGTAGGCCGAGGTCAGGTTCAACTTGGTGAACGTCTTCCCTCCTGCCAGCGTTGCAAATAGGTCGTCTGCCTTGGGTAGCGGGCACTGGTCCTGCAGTGAAAAACGGTTAATCGTTACTTTATAGTCCCCACAAATTCTGACCGCGCCATCGCCCTTGAGAACCGGAACAATCAGACTGGCCCACTCGTTGAACTCAACCGGCGCAATGATGCCCTCTCATTACAGCCTGTCCAGCTCGATCTCCACTTTCTCTCGCATCATGTATGGCACCGCACGTGCCTTGTGGTGGATGGGTTGTGTACCGGGAACCAAGTGGATCTGCACCTTCGCCCCAGAGAAATTTCCGATGCCTGGCTCAAACAACGACAGGAACTTGCTCAAAGCCATGAGGCATCGTCGACGGATGAAAGCGCTTGGGTGTCGTCCCAGTTCCAGCGGATTTTTCCCAGCCAGCTTCTGCCAAACAGTGTGGGGCAATCTCCTGGTACTATCCATAGTGGTAGTTTGTGCACCGCTCCATCATAGGAGACTTTTACTGCTGCACTGCCAGTTACAGGGATCAGCTCTTTAGTGTAAGTTCTCAGCTTGGTATGAATAGGGCTCAGCTTCGGCCTTTGTGCCTTGTTGCACCACAGCCTCTTGAAGGCCTTTTTGCTCATGATCGTCTGATTCACACCCATGTCCAATTCCATAGATACTGGAATTCCGTTCAGTTCAACTTTTAACATGATCGGTGGACATTTCGTGAGGAAGGTGTGTACCCCGTACACTTCTGCCTCCTCGGTTCGAGTCTCTAGTCCAGTTTGATCCGCCATGGATCGGTCTTCCTCTGCAACCTGGTGGTTTGCAGGGTTTGCAGCTCGTCTGCACATTCACTGGAGGCGTCCCATTGCTCTACAGCCTTTGCACGTATATTGTTTAAAGCGGCATTGATGGGCTCGATGATCACCTCCGCAGTGCCAACAAGGTGTTAACTACCTTGCATTCACGCTTGATGGCGGACTCTGAGTCATCTGAGGTCAGGCAGCTGCAGGCGTGTATGTTCTGCCATATGCATTCCTGCCTAAAGACGACGTTACTTTGTGTACAGTACTTGCTGATGCATCTTTATGCTGTGAAATTTGTTTGGTGTTATCGGTGGTGGACATAAATGCCTGGGCTATCGTTATGGCTTTGCTCAGGTTCGGTGTTTCAACAGACAATATTCTGCGAAGGATAACCTCATGGCCAATGCCAAGCATAAAAAAGTCTATTAGCATTTGCTCCAGGAATCCATCGAATTCGCAATGTCCTGCAAGGCGCCTCAGTTCGGCGATGTAGCTCGCCACTTCCTGGCCTTCAGACCGTTGACATGTATCAAATCGATATGTTGCCATCAGAATGCTCTCCTTTGGATTTAGGTGATCCCAGACCAGCGTACACAGTTCTTCATACGATTTGGTTGTTGGTTTCACTTGAGCAAGAAGATTCTTCATGAGGCCATAGGTTGTTGCCCCGCAGATGGTGAGGAGGATCGCCCTTCGTTTGGCAACATTCACATTCCATTCCAGCTCGTTGGCCACAAAGTATTGGTCGAGTCGCTCCACGAAGGCCTTCCCAATCATCACCTTCTGAGAATTTCTCCAGGATACTGACAGTTCTCTGCATTTTCGCGTGATGGTTCGTTATTTATTACTCGTTGCCAGTTGTTATGTCTCTAATAAAGCAATGTGACTGAGTACTGTAGACTTGAGTAAGTGTGACCTTAGTCTCTTTATTCTGACTCCAGAGTGCTGGCACAGCATGGGAGACCTGCTTATATACAGTGCTCCTAAGGGATGCTGGGATCCCTTGGGACTCCAACAGATGCTCCCTCTGGTGGCGGTAGAATGCTGGTTACAAGGTGTTTCATATATAACAGACAGTTTCTTAACTGATAATGGAATAAGGGGTTATGGGGAGCGGGCAGGGAAGTGGAGCTGAGTCCATGATCGGATCAGCCATGATTGTATTAAATGGCGAAGCAGGCTCAAGGGGCCGTGTGGCCTACTCCTGCTCCTATTTCTGATGTTCTTATGCAGAAGCCACATGGAAGCACCACATAGCAGCACTAGAATAGAAAAAGAGCACTTAGAAAAACACTGTTGGGTAACACGGGTAACTTTGTTGTACAATTGCAATTGTTGAAGCTTTTAAAGAATTGGAACCTTTGTTTTTTGCACACATTATCAGAGTCTTAATTTTCAGGCGGTAACTGATGGTGTTGATTTCATCTGGGAAAGGTGGAAGGAAATGGGAAGGATGCTGAAGAGGCCTGCTGCTGGCAGGGCTTGTGGGAGGGAGAACTTCATGTGAATCGCTGTTGAATGGGATTGCCTTTAGCGAATGCTGTTGAAAGTCATCCTTTTCCTCTTCAGCATCCTTTCCCTTCGAGTCACGTGCCGTTTTCTCATAGTCAATGTCTATACTTTGGCCACATTGATGATGATATTATGCAGCACACAGAATGCCACCACCATGCTGGGAATTCAGTATGGGTAATATTGGACGGGTTCCCCTCAAGTTACATTATTAGTGTTGTTTCAGGACACCAATTACTTGCTCTTTCGCAGCATGGATACCACTGTGGCTCTGGTTGTAGTGCTGTTTTGCCAGATGGTGAAGGTGATGTAACAGGGTAATCAACCATGTGTTGAGAGGATAAATCTTGCCCTCAGCAACCACTCATGCACTTGCTGCTCCTGTTGAAAGAGCCACATCATGGTGGCATCATGGAACTTCCCCAGAATGTGTACACATACCTACATGATTTTCCCGAAGAACTGGATCTTCAGTGGTTGAAATGCCTTCCTGTTTAGGAATTCTGCCGGGTCATGCAAGGTGCCCTCAAGGCAACATGAATGCAATCAATTACTCCCTGGACTTGGGTGAAGCACCTTATGGCAGCAAAGCCAATAGCCTGTGCATGTTGGCTCCTACTGTCCATGGGGAAGGTGATGGGGAGAATGATCCTTCAGAAAAAGAAATCTGTTGCCTGCTTGATGCAAGAGTACATGGCTGACCGGCTAATGTGTGCCATGTCACATGCTGAAATGACCCAGAGGCAAAAAAATTTATGCGATCGTAACCATGGCACCCACAGCTAATGCATGTCGACATCTGATTGAAGGCTCGAGGTTTGACTGCAGCAGTTGAGACAGGGCAGTGGCAGCATCACAGCTGAACCACAGCCTACTTAAATATTTTTCCTCATTAAAGGCCACCAGGTCCTGACCTCAGTCAAGATGGCAGTGGGCACCGTGCAAGAGCAAATGGAGAGCTAAGTATTGCACCAACATTTTAACCACATTACCACCTCGTTTGTAAGCCTTGGAGTGGTTCAAAATCAGCTCCAAAACTTTCAAAAGATCGAGATGGTTTGTTTTCCTGGTTTATTTTTTATGAAGAGGAAGAAGTTTTATCACAGTTCAGATTAGAATGTGTGTATGTGTACAAGCATTATAACAAGGAAAATATCTTAGATACAGAACAGCTTCATTTGTGTGAAACTCTGCTGGTTTGTAACTTTATCCTGTTGTAATGAAAAATTTGAATTGGTGCTTTTTAATACTTACTTAATTAAATCAAGAAAACGAACCTCTTTGATTGCATAGCATGATTATACATTTCATGTGAAAGAAATGGTTTGTTCTTTATTTTGTATGTGACATTGTCACGGAAAGTTTTAATACCTTTTGGAATTATTCAATATTGTATTTGGGACATTTATTTTGTCAATTGTATGTTTGTATTGTGTCAATTTCTGGTCACCAGGACACAAGGGAGACATTTAAGACTTGGAGACTGTTGCGTATGCAATAACTCAATAGGCTTAGTACCGTGAACTCAATCAGGTGCAACCTGACTCTACTTTATTAGCTCTCAAAGTGAGGATTAAACATGGAGGCTTTCTTTATATACAAGGGCTGCACGTGTGTGTCTGTGGCCCAATGATCTCCGACGGTCGCTCCCCCTGGTGGCAGGTAAACCCAGACATACATACATTACATGATTCCCCCACCAAGATCTTGGTGTTATGTCTATCGTGTACTTATGAATGACTCCACAAGACAATGTGTTGTAGTTGAACTGTAGTGACCTTGCTCCTTTATTCCAAGCTTCAGAGTGCTGTGCAAGCATGGTGTGCAGCCTTTTATACAGGGCCCTGCCACCAGGGCAGGAAACCCCCAGTCTCCTCCAGTTGCACCCTCTAGTGGTGCCAGCATGTATGTACATGGTGTGAACCTTATTTACAGTACATCAGGTATAAAGGCTCCATCTTATACAATCTCACAGTAACTACACATAGAGTACATCCATAGTCAGCACATACAACATCACTCTCCCCCAAGTCCTTTGTGCCAATTACCTTTACACTATGTGCTCTGGCTGAGCTCTCCCCAGACTTAAGTGCCAATAGCCCTTGTACCTTGGCTATGCTTTGGCTTGGCCCTCTCCCTGTTAGCCCCCAAGTCATTTTGCCACAACGTTGGGTAGTGGTTATCAGGTTGGATGGTTCGATGATGTGGTGGAGATTCCAGTGGGTTCTGGGTGTGATGTCCATGGCTACATACATCCATTTTCCCTCCCCACAGCGAGGTAATGCAGCTGGCCCTTTACATTTACATACAGGATCAGACACAATGCAAGTACAAAGAAAGGAAGAAGAAAATATTTTTTTTCAGTTTGTCTCGTGGCACCTAGGTTCTGTGATTTACATTTGTTCCGTTTTACGGTCGTGCGCCAGGATTGGGTAGGTTGCATTCATGGTTTAGTCATGGTCAGTACTGTGGTAGCAGTACAGGTATGTGAGGACACGAGTTCCAGAGCAACCGGACGGGGTCCTAGTCGTCTGATGGTGGCGCTGCACCCCCTGCTAGCAGGTTGTGCTTGGTTCGCTCACCGAGCCAGGATGCAGGGCCTTTGCCATTGCCTTGTGGTGGGCAGAGCCACCAATGTGTGTGGCCTCCCTCTCCTCCTTTGAGGGCTGCAGAGTCTTCTGCCTGCTCTCTCACGGTGTTGGGAACCTGGCTGTTCCAGGTCCCATTTGGAGAACTCGTTGGTTCTGACCTTTCGCTCCCGGACATGGCCGAGGTAGTGACTGGGTCTGGTGGCTGCGCCGTCTCTACCCAGGTGGTGGGCAATAGCGGCCGACTGCGCGTATTGGCGCCGTTTTCGTTTCCTGGTCCATGGCGAACGGTGTCATCGGGTCCCTGCAGCGTGAGATTGATCTGGGGCAGGGTATCAGGCTCCGTGCCTTTACCCTCCCGAATTCGCGCACTTGCTGCTCTAGTGAACATTCTATTCCCGACATCTTGCAACAACATTTGGTTCTTTGCATTAGGACTGGTACTGACATCTCGCAACAATATTCTGTTCTTTACAATGCCGACGTCTCACAACAACATTCTGTTCACAATCTTAATCGGTTCATTACATTGATTGCATGCATACAATGTCTCTTTAAGTTCAATTGGTTGCAGGTCTCCTTTAAAAAAACCCCGCTGGCTTTACCCCAATCAGATCCTTTGTTGGACACCACGTGTTGGTCCCTCAGCGTTGCACCTCGTGATGTTGCCGCGTCCATCTTTTTCTTCAGCCATGCTGCTTCTCGCTGCAGCAAGGATGCCATCTTGCCTCGGTCCTCGAGGTCGACTGCCTTGATCCTTCTCTCCTGCGATTCTGCCACAAACGCTGGAAGGGTACCTGTGAATTCGATCTTCCTCCCCAGGAGTCCTGCCACTGGAATCGGCAAGGTATTTTTAGATCGTTCCGGTCGGATCATTGCCATGCAGTCACGATGGACGGTCTGTGCCTCAAGTGCTGTGCTGGTCTGGTGCCTGGCCCAAGTGAAGGTGAGGTTTTGCTCTGTCTCTGAGCACGGGGGACATCGATTGCTGGAGTGAAGAGGTCTTCCCATTTCCACTGGATCTTCCCCATCCACCTTCTTCTGAGTAGCGTTGGGCCATCTCCTGCAACAATCCATAGAGGTAACTTATGCATCACAACATTATGGATTACACTTACATCCGCACTACCAAGGACTGGGATCAGCTCCTTGGTGTAGGTGCGCAATTTTTCCTGCACTGGAACCAGCTCGGGTCATTTCTTGTTCCACAGCCTCTCGAAGGCATCCTGGCTCATCACTGACTGGCTTGCTCCCGTGTCCACTTCCATAAATACTGGAACGCCGTTTATCTCGACTTCCATCTTCACTGGAGGACAATTGGTGGTGCAGATATACACTCCATACACTTCTTCTTGGGGCTGAGCTGCCTCTCTGACCAAACCATCATACTCCCTGCTGAATTCAAAGTCATCTAGCGACTCCTCTGCCAGACGGTGAGTCGTATTTCTTTTACACATACGCTGGAGGTGGCTCTTCATGTTACAGGCTTTGCATACGTACTCAGCAAACCGACACTGGTGAGCCCTATGGTTTCCTCCGCAACGCCAGCATGGTGCTACTCGATTAGCACCCCTTGGCAGACTCTGAGTTCTGGAACCCTGAGGTCTGTGCTCTTTGTCCTGGGCAGAGCCACATTCTACAGGCTTGCCTGTGAAAGGCACCATTCGGTGTACAGTACTTGCCAGGTTTGAATCCACAGGCTGAATGATTTGCTTGGTGCTGCAGGTCGAGGTCATGAATGCCTGACTGATGCCAATGGTTTTCTGCAGGTTGACTGTGGTGTCGGCAGATAGTAGCTTGTGAAGGAGGCCCTCGTGGCCAATACTTACAAAGAAGATGTCTCGCAATGCTTCGTTGAGGTGCGTGCCAAAATCACACGGTGCCGTAAGTCCCCTGAGGTCGGCAGCATATTTTGCAATCTCCTGGCCCTCAGGTCTGCGGTGTGTGTAGAATCTGTGCCTGGTCATGAGGATGCTCGCCTTTGATTTAAGTTGGTCTGAATTAGTTCAGTCAGCTCATCGTATGTCTTATTCTTGGCCTTCGTGAGTGCCAGCAAGTCCCTGACGAGGCGGTAGACCTCAGGCCCACAACTGGTCAGCAGTATAGATTTGGGCTTCTCCGCCAATGTGTCCGTCTCCCCTGCCAGGTCGTTTGCCACGAAATATTGTTCAAGCCTTTCTGTGAAGGCATCCCAATCATCACCCTCTGCAAAGTCTTTTAGTGTGCCAAAGGTAGCCATGATCGCGTGAAAGTCCTTATTCTCATCGGCAGTTGTTATGTCTATAGTGTACTCCACAAGGCAATGTGTCGTATTTGAACTGTAGTGACCTTGGTCCTTTATTCCAAGCTCCAGAGTGCTGTGCAAGCATGGTGTGCAGCCTTTTATACAGGGCCCTGCCACCAGGGCAGGAAACCCCCGGTCTCCACCAGTTGCACCCTCCAGTGATGCCAGCATGTATGTACACGGTGTGAACCTTATTGACAGTACATCAGGTATACAACTCTCCATCTTATACAATCTCACAGTGACTACACATAGAGTACATCCATAGTCAGCACATACAACATCTGGTGTCAGTCCTATTTACAAATTGAGACGGTCCTGGGCTTTCCGCTCCCTAGCTGATCGTCTCAGATCTGGGTGAGCTCTCTGAGTCATTCATGACTTGAGGCTGGGTAGCCGATCTAATGGGAGTGGCAGTGTCCATGTCGGGGATTGAAGGTCCAGATTCATTGACAACAGCAGGGCCTTCTGATGGCTGAATATAAATCGTTTGGTCATTGATGGTGTTTTCTTCAAGCTGTTCCGGTCCGTCTGTGTGCCGCAATTTCGTCTGATCAATGTGCCTCCTGCGTGTTTGCCCATTAGTGAGCATGACAATAAGCACCCTGTTACCCTCCTTGGCCATAACAGTGCCAGTGACCCACTTGGGGCCTTGACCATAATTTAGCACATACACAGGATCATTAATAGAGATGTCGAGTGATACGGCAGTACGATCATGATACCACTGCTGATGTTGACGTCTGTTTTCGACGTGATCATTAAGATCAGGGTGGACAAGCAAAAGCCTGGTCTTGAGACTTCTCTTCATCAACAATTCAGCAGGGGGGACCCTCGGTAAGAGGGTGTGGTCTCGTCCTATAACTAAGCAGTATGCATGTATGCGTGACAAGCGAGTCTGCAAAGAACCGTGAGTTCTGCGTTTCAGGCTCTGCTTGATGGTTTGGACGACCCGCTCCGCTTGACCACTGGACGCGGGTTTGAATGGTGCTGACCTTACGTGTTTGATACCATTGAGTCTCATAAACTCTTGAAACTCCATACTCGTGAAGCATGATCCGTTGTCGCTCACAACGATGTCGGGCAGACCATGAGTGGCGAACATGGCACGAAGGCTCTCAATGGTGGCTGTGGATGTGCTGGATGACATGATTACACATTCTATCCATTTGGAATATGCATCCACCACCACCAAAAACATTTTGCCCAGGAAAGGGCCCGCATAGTCGATATGGATCCTTGACCATGGTTTGGATGGCCACAACCAGACTTAGCGGAGATTCCACTGGTGCGTTGCTGAACTGCATGCAAGTGTTGCACTGATGCACATGTGACTCCAAATCAGAGTCAATGCCAGGCCATCAAACGTGAGACCTGGCAATGGCCTTCATCATCACAAACCGGGATGGGTACTGTGTAAATCCCATACAAATCTCTCCCTGCCTTTCTTGGGCATAACAACACGATTACCCCATAGCAAACAATCAGATTGAATGGCTAGTTTGTCTTTGCGACGGTTGTAAGGTTTGGTCTCATCACGCACTTTCCTGGGAATGGCCGACCAATCACCACTAAGGACTGAATGTTTTACAACTGTTAAGATCGGATCCTGGCTGGTCCAGGTCCTAACTTATTGAGCAGTGACAGGCGACCTTTCACTCTCAAAGGCATGCATGACCAACAGTAGGTCTATGGGCTATGGCATTTCCACCTCCGGCGTGGGCAACAGTAAACGGCTCAATGCATCGGCACAATTCCCGGTGCCAGGTCTATGGCAAATGACATAATCGTAGGCAGATAATGTCAGCGCCCACCTCTGGATGCAGGACAACGCGTTGGTATTGATACCTCTATGCTCTGAAAACAAAGATATGAGTGGCTTGTGATCGGTTTCAAGCTCGAAACGAAGCCCAAAAAGATACTGGTGCATCTTTTTAACCCCATATACGCAGGCTAACGCTTCCTTCTCTACCATGCTGTAGGCTCTTTCCACTTTAGACATGCTTCTCGACACGTACGCAACAGGTTGTAGTTTGCCCGACTCATTGGATTGTTGGAGCATGCAACCAACCCCATGTGATGAAGCGTCACAGGCCAATACTAAACGCCTGCACGGATCATAATGTACCAGCAATTTGTTGGAACAAATCAGATTTCTAGCCTTCTTGAAGGCCCTGTCTTGAGATACACCCCAAACCCAGTTGTCGCCTTTTCTGAGCAGCATGTGCAGTGGCTCTAATACCGTGCTCAATTTAGGTAAGAAATTACCGAAGTAGTTGAGAAGACCAAGGAACGAACGCAGCTCCATCACATTCTGGGGTCTGTGTGCATTTTTGATGGCCTCTGTTTTCAAGTCCGTAGGCCTGATGCCGTCTGCAGCAATCTTCCTTCCCAGGAATTCAACTTCCAGTGCCATAAAGACGCACTTTGAATGTTTCAGCCTGAGCCCCACTTTGTCCAGACGACGTAGAACCTCTTCCAGGTTGTGCAGGTGTTCGGCAGTGTCACGACCTGTGACCAGAATGTCGTCTTGGAACACCATGGTTCTAGGGATGGACTTCAGTAAACTCTCCATGTTTCTCTGAAATACAGCTGCAGCCGAGCGAATTCCGAAAGGACACCTGTTGTAAATGAACAGCCCTTTATGCATATTGATGCTTGTAAGTTTCTTCAACAATTCGCCAAGCTCCTGTGTCATATAGGCCGATGTCAGATCCAATTTGGTGAACGACTTTCCCCCGGCTAGCGTTGCAAACAGGTCATCAGCCTTTGCTAACGGGTACTGATCCTGTTTCGAAACTCAGTTGATTGTAACCTTGTAGTCTCCACAAATTCCGACAGTGCCATCACTCTTTAGCACAGGAACAATAGGACTAGCCCATTCGTTAAATTCGAATGGTGAAATGACCCCTTCACGGTGGAGTCTGTCCTGTTCGATTTCGACCTTCTCTCTCATCATGTAGGGGACCACCATGTGATGGACGGATCTTGCATCTGAGTCCAGGTGGATCTGCGCCTTGGCTCCCGTGAAGTTGCTGATGCCCGGTTCAAACAGCGAGGGAAATTTGCTCACATGAAGCGTCATCCACCGATGACAAAGCTTTAATATCATTCCAGTTCCACTTTATTTTTTCGAGGCAACTCCTGCCGAACAACGTTGGACTATTTCCTGGAACAATCCACAACAATAGATCATGAACTGCCCCATCGTACGACACCTTGACTGCTGCACTGCCAATCACTGATATGAGCTCTTTGGTGTAGGTACGCAATTTTGCCTTTACTGGACTCAGCTTGGGTTTCACGGCCTTAGTTTCCCACAGCTTTTCGAAAGTCCTCTGGCTCATAATTGACTGACTCGCACCCATGTCTAATTCCATAGATACCGGCACGCCGTTCAATTTTACTTCAATCATTATCGGTTGGCTCATTGTCAGGAATGAATGTACACTGTACACTTCCTCCTCGGATATCTCGGGTTGCATTGCCGGATCCGCTCCGGATCGGTCATCATCATCCATGCAGTGTGTCGCAGCATGCTTGCTGAGCTGCGGACACATTCGCTGAAGGTGCCCCATTTTCGCACAGCCTCTACAAATATACTGTCTGAAATGGCACTGATGAGGCCGATGATTGCCCCCACAGCGCCAACAGGGTGAAATCGGATTTGTGCCCAATGGCGGACTTCGAGCAGCTACAGGTTTGGCAAATACAGTCGGGTAGGCCCTGCCAGGTGCAGCTCTGCCAACCGACGACACAATCTGGTGCACAGTTCTTGCCGTGGAGTTCCGACTCTGCGAGGATATCTGCTTTGTACTATCGACCGTAGTCAGCCAAGCCTGAGCGGCTGTGATGGCCCTGCTCAGATCCAGTGTCTCCGCAGCCAGCAGCTTCCACCGGATCACCTCGTGGTTGATGTCTATTACAAAGACGTCGCGCAGCATGTCTTCCAACGCGGTTCCAAACTTACACGGCCCAGCGAGACTTCGCAAGTCGGCAACAAATTCCACCACGTCCTGGCCCTCAGAACGAACATGCTTGTAAAAGCGATATCTCGAGATAATGATGCCTTCTTTAGGTTTGAGATAGTCCTGAATCAGAGCACACAATTCCTCATAGGTCTTTTCCGTTGGATGTGCAAGTGAGAGCAGATTCTTTATGAGGCTATAGATTTTTGGACCAAAAACCCTGAGGAAAACCGCCCTGCGCCTAACTGCGTCATCTTGTTGGTCACGAAATACTGGTCAAGGCGATCTGTAAAATCCTCCCAGTCTTCTCCCTCCACGAATCGCTCCAGGATTCCAACGGTGTAGGGGGTGGTGGGTCTGTCAGCTTGCCTTTCTGACCAGAGTGGTTGCGAGTCGCTCCCACCCCCTGGTTCTATTTATTGGATATATTAATCAGGGTATGATAAAGTGCAGCAGACAACTGTTTTGTACAAAGGTATGGATTTTATTCAAGAAAGCAAATAACACAAATACACTCCAATAAAACTGTAAAATCTTATAAAAGTTTCTAAACAATGGGGAATACTTTATTACAGGTAATAAACACAACAGAAATACCTTCCACCTCTCACTTACTCTCTAACTAGGTCAAACTCTAAGGCTTCAGGGATTCATGCTCACCAAATCCTTTGTTTGACAGCTAGGGCTCTTTCGCGGTTTCGGGGTTCTCTGGTTATAGCTGGTTTGCCTCGCCGTACCTCGGACGTGGTAGAAGACCTCTGCTGCGTATTGAAACCAGTTGGGTTGAGTCTGCTGATGCGATTAGACACATTTGGATTTATCTCTGATGATTACCCAATTTCCTTTGTTAGCAATAGGGTTTTAAGTTCTTGAGGTAATTTTTACCCGTTGGATAGTCTAGGCCTACCAAGTCAGTTGGTATTGATGTTCCACTGATTGGTTTTTGAAGTTCTTTTCTCCGATATAGCGATGTTTCTTCCTGAGGTTTCTCGCCCGATGCTCTTGGTCTTGTTGTTCCGAAGTGCTTGATCAGAAAAGTTTTCAAGTGATGGTCAGAACAGTTCTTCCTGTGATGGTCAGAATAGAATGTAGTTCTCTTGGTACGATAGGCCCTCAATTATACTCTGAGAGGCTGCTTAATCTTCGCGCCAAGTCTAACGACTCTTTTGTTTGAGTTTTGTTGCCCATTGATTTTAAGTGGTCTTCTTTGTATAAGTTTTGGCAGGCTAGCTAACTGAAACTTGATTAAATATTTTAATCTGGTGTTGATAGACTTTGGTATTGTGATACCCCTTATTTGTGAGCTGGTGAACTCACAGCTATTGTTAAAGTTATACTCTGGTTTCGAGTTGCCTGTCTGGGTCCGAGATTTCTATGCAGGTTGGAAAGGTGGTTAGAATTATGCATGTGTTGAATGGGTCCTGTGATTAGGGAGGGGACTGCTCTTCCATGGGTCGATTGTTGAAAATGTTAATATCTTCTACGGGACTGACTGAGGTTAAACAGTTCCCCCAGACAATTTGATTGACTCCAATATCCAAGCTGGCTTTACAGAGGTCGATCCCATTCCCTGGTTTGCAGCCTTTTTCCCTTTACAGGCCCAACATGCACCTTCAAAGTTCCAAACCTTGGTTAAAACTTGTAGATTTCTTCCATATGCATTTTAGGACCAAAACTTTCTGTTTAATAGGCCCAAATCGAATTTCATTTTCAGCGGGTCCAAACACTGGGAGGGTTTCCACGAATTTTGGAATCTTACAAGGGTGCTCATTTTTTCTTTTTTTGTGCGTGAAATTTCATATTGTGTCTCGTCGCCAAATGTTGCGTATGCAATAACTCAATAGGCTTAGTACCGTGAACTCAATCAGGTGTGACCTGACTCTACTTTATGAGCTCGCAAAGTGAGGATTAAACATGGAGGCTTTCTTTATATACAAGGGCTGCACATGTGTGTGTCTGGGGCCCAATGATCTCCGACGGTCGCTCCCCCTGGCGGCAGGTGAACCCAGGCATACATACATTACGGGGACAGTGTAGAGAAAAACTCCAAGATTGATCCTTGGCATTAAAACACGAATTAAGAAAAAAATATTTGCATTTATATAGCACCCTTCACACTCTCAGGATGTCCCAAAGTGCTTCACAGCCAATTAATACATTTTGAAATGTAGTCGCTCTAACTATGGTAGGTAAATACGGCAAACAATATGCTCACAGAAAAGTTCAACAAATATGAAATGAAATAAATGACCAGTTAGTTTGATTTTAGTGGTATTGGTTGGCTGAGGAATATGAGCCAGGTCACTGAGAGTACTCCCTTAGGCCCCAAGTTTCCACATGATTTGCTCCTGATTTTTAGGAGCAACTGGTGTAGAACGGAGTATCTTAGAAATCGGAATTCTCGACATTTGGTTTGCTCCAGTTCTAGTCAGTTAGAACAGTTTCACTTTGGAACAGAATTTTTTTTTCAAAAGGGGGCGTGTCCGCCCACTTACGCCTGTTTTCAAAGTTTCGTCAGTGAAAACTTACTCCAAACTAACTTAGAATGGAGTAAGTGAAGATTTTTGTACGCTCGAAAAAACCTTGTCTACACTTTAGAAAATCAGGCGTAGGTTACAAATTAGGCGTAGGGAACGAGGGGGGGAGTGGGGGGGGAGGGGAGGGGAAGGGAAGTCATTAAATTCTACAATCAATCCTTAGTTATATTTATACAAATATTATACAAATAATTCCAACCTGAATAAAAATTTATAAGCAAAGAAAAGATTAAATAAACCATGTTCCTACCTGTGTGAAATAGCATCAGCCTTCGAGCTGCTGTGCTTCAGGCAGGCCTTTCATGTTGGAGACAGACAGGGGTGTGGCGTCAGTGTCTCGACGGCAGCGGCAGCAAGCTTCGAGCTGAGCTGCTGTGCTTGAGGCAGGCCTTCATTCTCTTCGTGGCTGGCCGCGAAGAAGCAGCACCGGACGGACCCGAGGCCATTCGGCCATGCGATATCAGCGGCGTCAGTGGCTGGCCGGCAGCCGAAGATACAGCAGCGGCCTTCGAGCTGTGATGGGTCTGAGGCCATTTGGACAGGGAGAGGCAGCCACATCGACAGTTTTATATTAAATTTTCAGAATTGGTGCTGCATTGTCAACACCACGTATTATGCAATGGTTTGCCATCAATTCACTGCATAGGAGAGAATTGATTAGAGCTCACCGCACCAGGAACATCGTAGCCCGTAGGTTGATGGGCAGGAGACCTTACCCACGTCGACAATATCGAACCAGGTGCTCGTACCTGGACATGAGCGAGGCTGATTGTGTGAAAAGGCTGCGTTTTCGCAGAGATGTTGTCACTGAGATCTGTGATATGGTGAGAGCAGATTTGCAGCCCAGAAGCAGAAGGACAACTGCCTTGTCTGTTGAAGTGAAGGTAACAGCTGCACTTTCTTTCTATGCCTCGGGATCGTTTCAGGCTACAACTGGAGATGTGTGTGCCATCTCTCGACGTGCAATACATGCCTGCGTTTACCAGGTCACGGCTGCACTTTATGCACAAAGGAATGACTTCATCAATTTCCCAATGACCGCACAAGAGATCCACGAGAGGGCTGTGGGCTTCTTCAGGATTGCTGGCTTCCCAAAGGTGCAGGGCTGCATTGATTGTACCCACATAGCCTTGCGAGCACCTGTGGAGGAATCTGAGCAGTAGCGAAATAGGAAAGGTTTCCACTCCATCAATGTGCAGCTCGTGTGTGACGACAAGCAGCGCATCATGTCAGTCGATGCGAGATACCCTGGCAGCACCCACAATGCATTCATCCTACGCGACAGCATTCTATCTGACATGTTTGAGCAGCAGCCAGAAGGGCAGAGCTGGCTACTGGGAGACAAAGGGTACGGCCTGACCACCTGGATCATGACGCCCATACGCGTGACACGGCCAGAAGCTGGCCGTCAATACAACATGGCGCACATTGCGACGCGCAGCATCATTGAGAGGACCATTGGCAAATTGAAACAGCGATTCCGATGCCTGGACCATTCCGGAGGACAGTTGCTATATTCTCCTCAGATTGTCGGTCACTTCACTGTTGTGTGCTGCATGCTTCATAACTTAGCCATCATGAGGCAGCAGGAGCTGGTAGTGGAACCCGAAGACCGATGTGAGGGTCCAGTGCATGATGATAGTATTACGGAAGACCAGGATGTGGATGATAACGACAATCAGGAAAGCATGCAAGTGCCTGATGCCGAAGCACGAGGTCGGAGGAGGGCCGTCCATCGTGCCCCTTTAACGATTGCTCGAGACTTGCACCAGCAGCTCATCCGTGAACGCTTCAACTACTGATGCCTGAGGGCTCTGCGACCACTTTTGCATATGGACATGTTTATTCTTTGCAGTTGTTCCTACGTTGTGTTGTGTTAATGGAACATGAAACAGTTTTAATGAAAAAATATTTTATTGAAAAGTTAACATCACTCTAATAAAATATTTGTTGTATCAAACTATACTTTTTAATATGACTCTTGAAGATCATTTAAAAACTTTAAGATCACTTATAAACTTGTAAAGTTACAAAAGTTACAAAACACTTTCTATGTGAAAAATTTTACACTCTAAGATAACTTACACTTCAAGATCACTTTTTAGATGCAAAATTAAATAAATTACAGAATGTGAGAGCATTTACACTATAAGATCACTTGAAAACTCTGAGATCACTTATATATTGTAAAGTTACAAAACTTACAAAACAATTTCATTGTGAAAAATCTTACACTCTGAAGAACACTTAAACTTCAGGATCACTTTTTAGGTGCAAAATTAAATAAGATACAAAAACATGTGAGAGCATTTACATTATAAGATCCCTGAAAAACCATAAGATCCCTTATAAGTTGTAAAGTTACAAAACTTACAAAACAATTTCAATTTGAAAAATGCTACTACAGCTACATCAAGAACAAGAACAAAAGCAGCAAAGAAAGGCTGCAACCATGTCTCATCCACATCTCAGTGAACGTTCACCTCCTCATGGGGGTGTCATTTGATTGGCTGGGCTGTGTGCCCTTATTGCAGCAGCTACCTCAACCAGGCCCACCCTGACGGCCTGTGCTGACACTTGCATGCCCTCCCTGATGGCCTGTGCCGTCGATTGCACTCCCTCGGACATTCCCTCCCTAAGTTCCGGTGTCATTACTGCTATTTCTCCCGTCAGGACCGTCAACTCTTCACCTACTGCATTGACGCCACCGATGAGTGATCGGGTAAGCTCATTGGTCTCCATACCCAATGCCACAACCTGAGTCGCATCTGTTGCACGCTTCATCTCAGGAGAGCATGTCTCCAATCTCCTTCTCCTCTGCCTGGGTCTGCCTTGTGGCACCACTACACTGGGAGGCGCGGGCACCGACGGTGGGATGCTCGGTGTTGCAAGCGGCACCACTACATAGGGAGGCGCGGGCTAGGACTGTGGGACGCTCTGTGTTCCAGATGGCTGAACTGGAGGGAGAGGCTCGGGCTGGAATGGTGGGATGCTCTGTGTTGCAGACTGCAGAACTAGAGGGAGAGGCTCGGGCTGGAACGGTAGGACGCTTGGTGTTCCAGACGACAGCACTCGAGTGCGAGCCGTGGGCTGGGATGTTGGACGAATGGGTGTAAACTGCTCCATGATATCAGCAGCAACACTGGGACCTGAAGCGTCAGAATCAAAACCATAGTAGGTGGAACCAGAACCTATGCGAGAGGGAGGCGCAGGCTGGGACGGTAGTGCACTGACTGTAGAATGCTGCATTATACCAGCAGCACCACTGGGACCCGCAACATCGGAAGCGAAACCATGGAAGGTGGAACCAAGACCTATGCTAGGGGTTGAAACTCTGATGCCCCTTGATGGGGGCTCATAAACATTAAATTGGAAGCTCTCCCCTGCAGACATTTCAGTCATCGCTGCCATCATCCAGTCTGGATCGTCCGCAGCTGGTTGTACTGGTTCTTGTTCTGTACCCTCAGGATCCTCAGGGTTGGCAGCAGCAGCATCATCATCATCATCATCATTTTCTGCAAAATACATCAGAACAGTCAAATGCTTAACAGCAAGGGAGGGGGCCGGATGGGTGGCATGAGTACTCTCACACACAGCAGGCCAGGCAGCAGGTTGATTTAAAGGGCCACGATGCATTTTCAGGACTTACCCTCTTCCTCGCGTGTGGGCCCAGCTTGTGCTGTACCGATTGCTTTTCTCCATGTACGACTCATCATAGCAGCTACCCTCTGTTCCAAGGGTGTCAATGGATGCAGATTGGGCACGCCTCCTCCTGTCCGAGTTGCTTCCCTTTTGTTGTGGGCCAATTTCTTCTGCAAAGAGTAAAATATAACTTTTTACAGAGTGTGTCAGTCTGCAAGGTGGGACATACAGATAGCCAGGTTACAATTACGATTAAATTAAAAATGGGAAATATTACTTACACTAACTACTTGACCAAGGTCGTGCCATTTCTTTTTACACTGGCTTCCAGATCTCCTGGTATGCACCACTGCGCAGTAATCTTCTGCAGCTTGGTTCCAGCGTTTCTTCATTTCTTTTGGTGGCACTTTTATGCGACCTCTGTTGCTGGTATCTAGCTCCTGCCATCTCTGCTCAATTACGTTGACTAATATCTCCACTTCCTCAGGCAAGAAATTCTTTGTTCTTGGTGGACGTTGATCCATTGCAAAGTTGAATTGGCACTCTTATTCTCCAAACACACAGTCCTTAATTTTCATGCACCAATGCAGCACCGGTTCTGCAAGTTTAGCAGTGAAAAGCTGAACTCACTGATTTCAGCAGGTGATTTATTCAGCAGTGCTGCTAAAAGCACTCCCTCACACACAGAAATATCAAAAAAATTAAAATTACAAGCCTTTGCAGGGGTCCAAGAAACAAATCTTCACTTTTTCTGCAGTCCTTTTAAAAATGGCCGAGTGCCAATGTTTGTGTGAGACTGCGCATGCGCGCACGCTCCAACGCGCACGCGCAGGGTTGCCGGCACCATGAAGGCTAATTTAAATTGTACCCGTCCCCTGCTACTTAGAAAATTGGCACGAGTGTTAGGCTCCGCCCCCTGCTGCGAAGAGCGCGCCGCGCCAAGCAGACATCGAACTCCAAGGAGCTCGAGAATATCGAACTTTTTTTTAGGCGCAGTTTTCGGCGCGAAAAACAGGCGCCCAGCTTGGAGGTGCGCCGTTTTCGCCGCGGGACGAAACTTGGGGCCATTAAGTGGTGTCATGTGATCTTTTATATCCACCTTGACTTAACAGCTGAAAGATGAGACATCCAGCAATGCAGCAGTCCATCAGTACTACACTGATGTGCCGACCTAGAGTGTGTGCTCAAGTCCTGACTGGGGTTTGTACCCAAAATCATCGGACTGAGTGGTGAAAGTGGTGCCACCTAAACCAAATTGATACTTAAGAAAACAGAGAAAAGATTGGATAAATTCAGGCATTTCAACTTTGATAAGAGGTCACTGAGAAGTGAACTATAAAGGTATTTAGATAAACAATATTTAAAAAGGTAAATCAAGTTGTGATAGTAGGACAAGGGTCACAGGTTCAAACTAGTGCAAGGCAAATTTAGGACTGATGTCAAAAAGTTGTTCTTAAAACAAAGAGTGATAAACACTTAGAATGAACTTCCAGGTGGTATCATGTTACGCTACCAAAATTCTTCAAAAGTTAAATATTACAACTCTGTTCAGTGATTTGCAGACTAATGGCCCAGAAATTGCGGTCGGAGGCTTCCCACGGGTGGGTGCCTCCGACCGCAAAAGAAATTACGAAAATACCTGGTGGTCCCGGGATAACGAACACTTTGGCTCCGAGGCCTAGATGTGCAGCCCAGCGCAGGGGCCTAGGATCTTGTGGGCGGATCACCAATCAAAATGAAGTATTTTCTCATTGAGTACAGAGCTCCCATTACTATGAATGGGAATACTCCCAAAAACAAAGAAAACACAATACATAAATAAAAATAACACCTCACTTATTTAAAATGAATAGAAACTGAATTAATTTAAATGTTTTAGAAAAAAAAATATTTTTTTGAATTAAAAAAATATTTTAATTGTGTTAAAAATAAACTTACCTTAATGGGCAGGGTTTTTAATATAAAAATTAGTGATAACATTTAATTCTTCTATCTTTTAAAACTCTTACGCTTGTAAAAGCATGCCTTACGCTCACCCCCAGCCCCCCCACTCACCCACCTCACCCCACCTCAGAGCCAGCAGAGCCCGAAATCACTGATCTGTCAAAAACTTTGCTTTTTCCGAACAAATGTTGCTGTTCGAAATCCCATAAAAAGTTAGACCTATTCTAATGAAGTGTATCTGAGTTTTTAATGTTGTTCTGAGTAATAATTATTGAGAAACAATTGTTCTGGACCTGAAAAGCTAATTTTATATTGGTAGAATGTCAAATTTCAACATTAAATAAAAAATTATTTGATTTTAAAATTAATTAAAACTTTAAAAAAATTTGTTCATGATATTTCAGCTTCTACCTTAACCAAATTTGTATGTAAAAAAATCTTTATTTTGCTCTCTGTAAATTGAAAAGTGATTGATTATTAGTGCTTTCTATTTCCTGGTTTCTTGTCTGAGAATTCTGCAATGTGACTGGCTGCTCGGACAGCTTGTTGACGTCACAGCCTCTCGCACTATGGGATTCCACTAAATTATATTGATTTCAACTATACATTGGAAAAGCCGAACTTCTCGCTACAGAGATCGCGAGATCGTTGTGGGAAGCTTACTGTGGGGCCAGTAGTAAATGCCTTTGCTTCACCGCTGACTGCAAATTACGGGCCCATGTCCCCATACTATAGAGATACAGCACCCTTGAAAGTGCTGTGAAAGGCCTATGTTTTAGCTCACTGCCAGACATCATGGTTGCAATTACAACTGATCTTGGTTCCCACAGATAGTTCCACTCTATGCCTTATCATTACTATTGGCTGACATCCAACTTTCGTTAATTCACCCAACAGCTTCCTTATTTGACTGTAGCAGTCCTCTTTCTCACCCCAGGCTGTCTGGGTTACAGCTTGCTCACAGACTTTCATTACAAGAAAAGGGTTACATGTCTAATATAATTCAGGTTATCATTGCATACAGTCGATGATTACGGACGTTTACAATTAATTTGTGTACACAATTATAAATCCATTTCTGATGATTATAAGATACCAATGATTATAAAATAATAAAACAAGTATTCTAAAAACGAACTAATCCATGATAATCTTACACTTGAAATGGTGTTAAAATCCATTTTGAGTTGGTTTAACACCGTTTCATACCTACTGTCGTGAATAATGATTAATGCTAACTCTCTTCAATTTATATGAAAAAAATTGAGCTTATGGATACCCAGTGATAAGTGCTTTCAAAACAGCTTCAATAAATTAAATACTGTACAAGTTTTACTTTAGAGACACTATGAAACACATTATTTTAGTATCTGGAGCCCAAGTTTCCCCAGGAGTTACTCCTTTTATTTTGGAGCAACTTGATTTTTCTGGACCATCTTTTTAGTTGCAATTCTGGCCATTTAATTTGCGCTAGTGTAAGTGAGTTAGATAGGTTTTTTTTAGTTCAGTTTTTTTTTCAAAAGGGGGTGTTCCCAGCCACTTACCCCTGTTTTAGGTTTTTGGCCAGCAAATAGTTGCTCCAAACTAACTTAGGCCAGCGTATGTTGCCATTTCTGTCCGCACAGAAAAATCTTACCTCGAGTTAAGGAATCAGTGCAAGTAACTACATTTAAAGCAACACCAAGCGCCAAACAAAAAGTAATAAACAATTAATAAATAACAAATCAAAAAATCGAAGGAACCCTGCACCTAAAGCACCAAAATCAATCAGTAAATATCAAATAAAAAATAGAAGTCCTACCTTAGGGAATACAGCGGGCTGCCGATGAGGGAGCTCATTCGGCCAGGGCTAGGGACGGCATGCTTTGGGCCCCTCCCACACAGCCTGCAGCGCGTACTCACAGATTCAGCCTGCCAGGTGCTCCTGCACATGCGCGCAGACTCTAGCGCGCATGTGCAGAGCTCCCAGCACTGTTTTCAGTGCTAGGACCTGGCTCCGCCCCCAATCCATTGGGCCACGCTGCGCCACGACCAAAGAGAGGCTGGGGAGCGGCCAGAACACCAATGTCTTTTTTCGGCGCGCTTGGAGGCGGACTAAAACAGCGCACCTCAGGCGAGGGCGCCAGAAAAACAGGTTAGGAAAACTCTAGCCCTATTAATGGTATATTTATGTGATGGAGTAAATTGACTTCAGGTTCTCATTTTCTTTTTAGCAGTTTTCTGACACCATATTTTCAAATAAAATATATCACACTATACATTATTTTATTAATCAGCATGATAAGCAACTGTAACTGATGTATTCACAGATATTTATAGTAATTGCGTAAAAACCTCCAAATTGAATAGTTTAATGGAAGAAAATGAAAAAGAAAAGTTACATTCTCCAATGAAGAGTGTACTGATGAAAATTGAGCTGCATCTCATTGGAGTTACATTGAAAGTACAATTTGGTGCTATTTTGACAGTAAATCCACCCCATTGGAAAATCTACACCATAATGTTTTATAACATGGACCCACTAAACCCTAACAGAGAAGTAGCCAAGTCCCATCCCTCTCCTCCCCACCCCATCCCCATAATAGTGCTTCTTTCCCTCTCTCATCTCACAGACCCAGTCAACAAAATTGCTCTCTCCCCCTCAACAGGGTCTCTTTCTCTCTCCACACATTATTACATGAGTGAGGACTTCCCTTCCTCAACACAGCAACAGGACTCGGGCCGGGGGAGCCTGATGGGAAGTTTGGCTTGGTGGACAAGAGGAAGTAAGGAAATAAGGAAGCACCTGTATGGAAGGCCTCGATCTTAGTGACAAAGATGTCCATGAGCTCCTTGCACTTGCTATTGAAAGTGAGGGTATGAGGAATGGGACAGAAAGACATAAGGATATGGTTGCTGGTATAGAAAACAAGCTGAGGATTATCATTGCTCTCCAAGGTGATCCTGCAGTAAGGCGGCAGGGTTGGCAGAGGAAAGTGAGTTCTGCTAGCACTTAATGTGGTCCAGGCAGATCGGGTAACAAATGAAACATAAATCATAAAATATCTTTTTATTCAATTGAATTGTTTGGATTTCACCTCCTCACTAATGAAAATCAGTTCAACTGAACCATTCTCTAAATGGGATGGGGGAAGTAGGGAGAGAAATGAGATACAAAAGCAAAATACTGCTAATGCTGGAAATCTGAAATAAAAACAGAAAATGCTGGAAGTACTCAGCAGGTCAGACAGCTTCTATGAAGAGAGAAACAGAGTTAACATTTCAGGTTGATAAACTTTCATCAGAATCGAGAAATAAGATACAAGATACAAGGACTGAAAAATTTAAGCTGTCAGAATACACTTTTTCATTTGATAGATAGGATCTATTTTGTTAGGAATAACCTCTTTTATCTGGGTGGGAATTTAAGAATGAACATCATTTGTGAAGAATATCACAGGGTGGGTTAGATTCAAAAACTTTGTTTGAATATTTAAAACATTTGATCAGAAGTTTTATTCACTATGAATATGGAATCGGAATTGTATACTCCTCATAAAATTATCAGGGGTCAAAATTTGGTACCGCCATTTTTGAGGCGTTGTCACCGCATGAGAGAAATATTTAGCGCCTCGCCAAACGCGAAATTCAGTGTTGACGCCTGGAGAATTGACCGCAGCATTAAATCATGACATTGCACACTTACCTGGATGCGCTACTCTGCGCTAAGTGATCCATTAAGCGTGGGCTCAACATCCGGGACTTAGGCTGCAATTAGAGCTGTGCCACAGACATAGCGGTGCCACCTGGCTTGAATTGAGACATTAATTGGTTGCCTCAACGCTTCGTGGTTATATTCACTTCCTATACATTCACTCAGAGCGTGAGGATGGCAGACCTTACAGCAGCAGCTCGACAGCGTGTCCATCGGTTCATAGACACGGCAGTGGATGCACTCTTTGATGCACTGGAGAGGTGTCGGCAGGTGCTGAGGGCAGAGGCTGGGAGGAGACCCCAACCCCAAACAAACTGAAGGCGATGGAGGGAAATAGCAGAGCAAGTGTCTGCGATGACACGGTGCCAAGGACAGCAATGCAGTGTCGGACAAAGTGGAATGACCTGACACGGATAGTGAGGGTGAGTATCTTTAACTTCAAATTTCAACATGCTATGCTCTCACCTCAATGTGCACTCTCTGCTCAATGTAATGTTTCGGAATCCATGCTCTAAGTGGGTGAGGCCACAGTCAATGTTCCCATTTGCAACCTCACCCACTACAAGGCCCTGCATGCATTGTTAACCTTGTTGCTCGGCTCTGCAGACCCATCCCTGATGTTGTTTACTCCTCAGTCTTCATATGTGTCTCGAAGACGGAAGCCTCCCTGTTACTGTTAGGTCCTGGCCTCCTAATTCAAGCATTGTCACAACAAGTTGATGCCGCAAATGGTACTTACATCGAGCTGTGAAGACTCTCATAGAATAAATGGTAGTAAAGTGCATGGGACACACTGATAGAAGGCCAATAACTCTCACTTTCTTTTTAGGATGTGTTTATTTGTACTGCCCTTATCTTTGATTGGCTCTCCAATTTCACTGCACCGATTGCTGATTGGTCCCCTTGGAGGATACGCCACACTCTGAAATTTCACAGGAATGTATAATTGGAACCACCCATCCCAAGGTCTCACTGACTTTGCAAATTGTAACTCGATCCACTTTGACTTCCTGAAGCGACAGAGAACAGAGCTCCCCAGAAGACAGCAAGGGCCAGCCAAAGTGCCTTACCCCAGTCCAAGTACATCCCTCCCCCAGCCAAAATGCCTTACCCCAGTCCAAGTTCATCTGTCCCCCAGCCAAATTAACACACCCCAGTGCAAGTGCATCCTCCTCTCCCCTCCCTGCCCACCATAGATGCGGCATTGTGTACAGATTGTTAACAGGTTTATTGGGTATGCAGTGAATATTGACAGTGTCATGACTTCTGGATAACATCCACTTCAACGATGTCCCTTGTAAGGGGTTGGAAGAACGTGATCCGTCTTCCCCGCGTTCCCTTTCTCCCCTCCAATTTCCTCCCCCCGCCCCCCCCCCCACCGCCTCCGTGTCTCTCTCTCTCTCCCCCAGTCTCTCTCCTCCCCCTCCAGCCACCCTCCTCCCCCCCAGCCTCTCTCCTCCCCCCAGCCTCTCTCTCCCCCACAGCCTCTCTCTCTCTCCCCCAGCTTCTCTCTCCCTTCCCCCCCCCCAACCTCTCTCTCCCCACCAGCCTCTCTCTCCTCCCAACCTCTCTCACTCTCCCCCAGCTCCTCTCACTCTACCCCCCCAGCCCCTCTGACTCTTCCCCCACCAGCCCCTCTCACTCTACCCCCCCAGCCCCTCTCACTCTTCCCCCCGCAATCTCTCTCACTCTCCCCCATCCCCCCAGCCTCTCACTTTCCCCCCCAGCCTCTCTCTCTCTCCACCCCCCCCCCCCCACCAGGCTCTCCCTGTCCTCCTCTGTCAACCCCTCCGCCCCCCCCCCCACCCAGGCTCTCTCTCTCTTTCCCCTCCTCCCAAGCTCTCTCTCTCTCCCGTTCGGTCCCCCCCCCCCCCCCCCCCGCGACCCTGCCGCCCGCTGCCACCGCTCTCCCTCCACTGCCACCGCTGCTCAGGGCTCGCAGCTCAGCGGGAGGCCCGGTCGGCAGTCAGTTGGCCGGAGGAGCAGCTCGGTCGAAGAACCCATGGAGCAACAACGTGGTCGGACAGATCGCAGGGTCCTACTTCTAGTTCGGGCCCCACTTCTGGTTCTAGTTTCGGACTGGAGTCATTGGGGGCGGAGTCTCAAGAGGACGCAAACACAGAAGGACAGAAAAAGTGCAGTACAGTCAGTCCCTTTCTTTTAATGTTACAGGCAAAACTTGCCCACAACCGACAGGAGCAAATGTGGACTGGTGGAGGGGAGCCTGACCTCCAAGTGCTCACTCCGTTGGAGGAAAGGATAGCTGCCCTGATGGGTGTCCAATGATGGCGGTGGATGTGGCTGACCCTGCTCGGGACAGTGACAGTATGTTGAGTTCCTTTGCAGCTACCTGCAGGACACTTAGTCCTGACACCATAAACGTGCAGCTATTTCCCTGAGACTGACATTCACGAATGCCTTTCCCGCTCCTGATCCCCTCCCCTGCAGGTAACTGCTGTTCTGTGGTTTGTGCTTTCAGATGACCAGCCAGGTCCACCAGGACCTTCTCGGCCGCCTTCCATGGGTGCAGATGGTGCGCCATCGGAGAGCGGGACCAGCAGCGCTGCTGACCAAGGGATGGTGGGGGAGGCGGAGGTGAGTGATGCTCTCCAGCAATGCCACGGGGAAGGGGAAGTCTGTGGGCCAGCTCCCAGCAGGGTGAGTGTGCGCCTGAGTGATGCTCAGCAGCACTCTGATAATGAGTCTGACCTAAAGGTTGTCGCAAAACAATCCCTGCAGTTGCACAGCGATCTGCTGGGTGCACTAGCAAGGGTGCCACAGAGTCTTGATGCACTAGCTGTGAGGATAGATCAGTTCGCCTCAACTGTTACTCATGCCTCTCAGCAGCCAATTGACAGAGACTGTGGTTCTCGTATTGGACTGTTCAGCCACCTAAGGACTCATTTAAAGAATGGAAGCAAGTCTTCCTCGATTCCGAGGGACTGCCTGTGATGATGATGGATGCAAACAGTGACCATGGGGTCCCAGACATGGTGCCACGGGCTATGGCTGACATTGCAGTGGTTATTGAGCACCAGGCTGATACTATTGTAGGCTTCCATACTCAAATGTCATCAGTGCATGGTGTCCTGAGTCAGCACTCTGGTATACTGCAGTCGCAGACACTCTTGATGCAGAGGCAAATCGATTCGACGGACGCACTGTCTGGGGCCCCATCAGTTGAAAAGGGACTTAAACTTGCTGACCCAGCGCAGGATTCTGACCTCACCCAGATTTCTGCTGCTGATGATGTTATGCCCCGGGGGAGTATCAACCTGTTGGGCTAATTGGACCGTGATGTCGTTTCTCAGGACGACATCATTCCACCTTCGCAGCTGCTGAGATCCGCACACCATCCACAACAGAGGGCTCCAGCCATGCTGAGGTAATGCAGTCCGCAGCTGGGTCTTCCAGGGCCAGAGCTAGTCGTGGACGTCCTACTAGGCCATCATGTGTGGCTGCAGATCGAAGTCAACAACCGACTACCAGCCTTGCTGGAGGCCTTGAGAGGGGCAGTAGGCGTGGGAGGGGGGAGAAGGGAAGGGGTTGTAAAGCCTTCTTTATGACAAGGTAAAGATCTTTGGGAAGGTGGCCACATATGCTGACCTTGTGAAGATATGGGGGCCGAAATTGCCCCACGCCTGAAACGGGGCACACACACCCCGTTTCAATGGTTTTTCCCACCACATTAGTTGAGGTTGCCTCTTAAGCGATATTCCGCTCTTTGTTGTTTTTTTTATCAGATCCGGAAATCACTCTTAATGGGGGCGGTTATGCGGCGGTGGCAACACTAGAGGGGTGGAAGTTGGGGGCGGTGCGAGTAGCCACCGCGATGACATCATCACGGCACGCGTCACCACAGCTCTCCCCTTCACTTGAAGGGGAGAGCCCCCAAGATCGTTAAACTTCGGTCCACTGGGCCACCAAGGAGGGTTTCGGCCGGACCAGCGGGGGTGCCAGGCTGTCTGTTGGCTGCCCGTGGGCATAATTTGGGGGCCGACATGGCAGTCGGCTGACAAAATAAAAATGGTGTCAGCAACAGTGCATCCTCCCCTTTAAGGGAAGCCGCACTGCCATTGCAGAAGGCCTCAGCCTCACTGGACAACCGGGAAAAAACAGGTTTTGGTACCGCCGGGCGGGCCGAAGATTTTCATGGCAGAATTTTGCCGCTTGATGGGGGTAGAACGGCGGTACGCATGGTGATGATGCACTTAACATGGATCGGCAGCAGCAGAGCGTTGGGGGGGAGCGGGTCACCGTTGGGATAAAACGGGAGCGGAATTTTGATAATGGCGGCCATTGCACTCTGCAGCGTGGCCGCTGTTTTCCGGTGTTAAGAGGCCTTAAGGAAAGGGGCAATTTCGGCCCCACCTGCTTTTAATATTAGTTGTTTGTATGACGCACCAAATACTTGGTTCATAGTTAACAGAGATGGCGAGCTGGTTGCAATATGAGCGCATGTAAATTGTTGTACTTGGATGAACGATCCCACAATTGTTTGGTACTGGCCAGAGATGGCTACCTTGTTACAAAATGAACTGATGTCAATAGGTCCATTTGGATGTCTACGAGAATGTTTGAAGGGGTTTTGTGGAATGTGTTGAGGATGAAGTTGTTGTCTTGTGGTTCTTTTCACCACAAACGAGGGAAAGGTAAACCGGGAATAAAGATGAACATATTTTTTGTTAAAAAAATGTTTACGTTTGTTAAAAATTGTAATTTTTAAAAAATGGATAAATTTGACAGTCCACAAAATTAAAATCTGTTTTTCAGCTATATAACTGTTCAGTAGTCAATACCCTGTCAAAACCCTATTTACACCTAATCCAACAAGGCTTAACATTTAATGGGGTACTTAACAGCGATAATTACCCTGCATTGGGAGGTACTTTCTGCGCCCGGTGTGGAGGTCCGGCCCCAGCCGTGGAATTGGTCTGACCGCCCCTCAAAGGAAGTGGAGGGCAATCTCACGCACTCCACTTCCTCTTGGTGCGGGTCCAGTGGCGCTAATGGGGCGCGATCAGCAGCGCTACACAGTTGCTCCACTTAGTGCTGATGCGGTTCAATGCCCCTCCCCTTCGCTTAAAGGGGAGGGCTGCTGTGCACTCTGTACGGCCTCTGATGGCCTCTACGAGGCTACCAGCGCAGCATGGTACCAAGGCTGCAGCCCGGCACTCAAAACAGAGTGCACGATGGCAGCCTGGACCACGTTGGGGATAAGAATTGGAGCCGACTGGTGAGTCGGCAAAATCGCTAAGATGGCGGCGTGGGGCGCTCGCGACCTCCCCTTTAACTTCTGCCCCACGAGCAGATGTCAGCCCAGATCGCGATCCACCAGGCTGGTGCTGATATCTGCTCGCGCCAGTCTCACGGGACACAGGGCAATATCTGCTATGGGGCACAAAAGAGTCAGCACGTGGCACTAAGGGGTCGCCGCAAACGGCAATGTCGTCATCGCTGGTTGTGTGGCGGCACGGGACGCGGCTCTGCCGTGGCTGCTCCTCCGCTAACTCCCGGGCAATTTCCCGGGAACCGGTAGCACACCCCCCACCCCCACCTCACCCCAAGCGAAAGTGTTTTGCGCCCTGTTAGCCCCACCGCCCCTGCACCACCCTCGCCCCCACCCCCCCACCCGCCCAGAGGCACTAACGGGTGGCACAAAAGGAGCAATTTCGACCCCCAAGTTTTCATCATTTTCCCTGATTTGACAAATGAGACTGATTGCTGGCTGTTGGGTGAGGGGGCAGGGGGGCGCAGCCAATGTCAGAGCAGTGAATGATTGACCGCAACTTCAAGATTTCTGCATTGGGATGTGCATGCATTACCGGAAGTCGCAGTCCGTTTTAAAAGGGTAATAACGCTGACGCTGTTCGTTTGCTGTTATTACCCACTGCAAATTTCAGGCCATCATATTGTAAGTAAATACCTCTTATCCAGCAAGCACCTAGTGTAATGTATGTACCTGTGAGTATGCTCACAGATTTGTAGAGCTGTTGGGACCCTGTCCGGACGCAATTCCTCATCAGTGCCAAGCCCCGAAACCTCCCTTGGAAGCCGGCGCCTCACAACTTGAGCCTCCTCTGAAAAATCCCCTCCATGCCATTCAGTTCTGCGTGGAGGGGATTCCTGTGCGGGCTGCTCTTGCACACACTCCACTTTGCCATCCTCGTCTGCCGTCCGGACACGCCATGGGGCACCACCTTGCTGTCCGGAGGAGGCGGAAATCCCCAGTGGAATGCTCTCTACGCGGGAGTCCTCCCTTTATTTACTGGGGACTTGCCCTGGAGGGTGTTGCACGGAGCAGTCCCGTGCAATAAGTTTTTAAGTCGGTTCACGGACTCCCAGGCCGCCTGTAATTTCTGCGGTCTAGAGGAGTCCGTGTTCCATGTGTATGTTGTATGTGTGAGGTTGAAGCCTCTCTTCCATTATTTGAAGGGGCTGCTCCTCAGGTTCTGGTTGCACTTCTGTCCCACACTCCTGATCTTTGGGACCTTGTGCGGAGGGGAGCGGGCAGGTCGGGAGGCCACCTCATAGGACTGCTCCTGGGCACGGCCAAGGTGACCATCAACCGGTCCAGGCAGCGGGCGGTCAAGGGGGTCTTTCAGCCCGATTGCCTGCCTCTCTTCCACGGTTACATCCGAGCCAGGGTGTCCCTGGAGATGGAGCACGCGGTGTCCACTGGTACGCTCGCGGCCTTCTGCAAGAGGTGGGCACCGGAGGGACTGGAGTGCATATTCACCCCTGGTGAATTTTAATTTGAATTAGGCTTACTGCCAAAAGTTAATTTGTTTATTGTGTCGGTTTTAGTGCCCCTCCCCCCCCCTTTAATAAGGGGGCACTTGTATTAATGTTGTAACAAAATAGTTGTAGAGCTGTTGGGAACCCGTCCAGACGGAATTCCTCATCAGTGCCAAGCCCCGAAACTTCCCTCGGGAGCCAGCGCTTCACAACTTGAGCCTCCTCCAGGAAATCCCCTCTATGCCTTTCAGTTCTGCACAGAGGGGATTCCTGTACGGGCTGCTCTTGTACACTCACCACTTTGCCATCCTCATCTGCCATCCGGACATGCCATAGCGTACCATCTTGCCGTCCGAAGGAGGCGGGGGTCCCCAATGGAGTGCTCTCTGAGTGAGAGTCCTTACTTTATTTATTGGGGACTTGGCCTGGAGGGTGTTGCACAGGTCAGTCCCGTGCAATCGGTTTTTAAGTCGGTTCATGGATTCCCAGGCCGTTTGTAATTTCTGCAATCTGGTAGAGTCCGTGTTCCATGTTTATGTGGAATGTGCGAGGTTGCAGCCCCTGTTCCAATATTTGAAAGGGGCTGCTCCTCAAATCTTGGTTGCACTTCAGTCCCACACTCCTGATCTTTGGCCACCCTGTGCGGAGGGGAGTGGGCAGGTCAGAAGTCCTCCTCGTAGGACTGCTTCTGGGCACGGGCAAAGTGGCCATTAACCGGTCCAGGCAGCGGGCGGTCAAGGGGGTCGTTCAGCTCGACTGTCTGCCTCTCTTCCATGGTTACATTCGATCCAGGGTATCCCTGGAGATGGAGCACGCGGTGTCCACCGGTACGCTCGCAGCCTTCCGCGAGAGGTGGGCGCCGGAGGGACTGGAGTGCATCATCATCCCCGGCAACCAAATTTTAATTTGCTCCTTTATGCACATCTAGCAGCCATGATGGCTTCATTGTGAAGCACTCCAAGGTGCCCGCATTATTAGAAGAAACCTGATGATGGCTTCGGAGAATAGGGTTGTCCTCTGCAACCTTGGCTGTTGACACCATTGAGAAACACCTTTGCAGCAGAGGATCACCTCAACCTGGATGTCCCAGCATCTATTTGCTGTTTCTCAGATATTACAACCATCTTGAAGAAAGGTGTGCCATTCAAATTAGGCATAATGAAAATATGCATACAAAAGGACAATGTATGTGCACAACATGGGTACAGGCATTCCAACTTAGATTTGCCACCATGCATGATATATTGCCCATCAGATTCTTTTGCAAAATGGAGGAGTTTGCTCCTGATACCACTAAATACTTTCCTCATTTCACCCAGATATGGGTGTCTGCAATGACGTAGTAAGCAATATTCCTCAATTCAGCTGACACCTATGCTTTTACTGGTGGTAACCTTGAGTCTCATATAGGCACACCATTCTTTGGTGCACCTCCTGGAGCAGGACCCCCATATCCGCAGTGCTGACCAAATCTCTATTGTCACTGTTGTGTATGCAATAACTGTTAGACTGAGTACTGTTTAACTCCAAGAGGTATGACCTTGGCTCTGCTTTATTAAGGCCCAAAAGGACTAATATACAAAATGGCTGGCCTTTCATACTTGGGCTGCACACACGTGCGTGCAGCCCAATGGCCTCCAAGAGTGATGGCATCTAGTGGCTAGTGATCCCAAAAGTACATACATGACAATATCCCACTCTGAGATATTAACACAGTCTTTTACAAATTGAGATGGTCTGGTGTTTTACACTCCGGGTTTGACTCTCAGTTCAACTCCAGCCTTGGATGAGTGTTCAGAGTCTGTTGTGACTGGTGGTTGGGTGGCTGACCTGGTGGGAGTGGCAATGGCCATGTCAGGGATTGAAAGTCCATTTTCATTGAACATGTTAGTGATTGAAAGTCCCAATTCACTGATGACCACTGAGTCCTCTGATGACTGGGGGTAGGTTGGTTGGTCTTCCTCCGACTGTTCCGGTTCGTCTGTGTGCCACAGCTTTGTCTGATCCATCTGTTTCCTGCATCTTTGCCCATTTTTGAGCTTGACAATAAATAATGTGTTGTCCTCCTTGGCCATGACAGTACCAGCGATCCACTTGGGACCCTGACCATAATTCAGAACATATACAGGATAATTTACAGAAATATCACGTGACACAGCTGCGCAATTGTGATACCCTTGCTGACTTTGTCTTCTATATTCAACATGATTATTCAAGTCAGGGTTTACAAGAGATAGCTTTGTCTTAAGACCTCTCTTCATCATTAGTTCAGCAGGCGAGACTCCGGTAAGTGTGTGTAGTCTTGTCCTGTAACTCAGCAATATGCATGACAGGCGGGTCTGCAATGACCCTTGGGTTACTCGCTTCATACTCTGTTTTATGATTTGGACAGCACATTCTGCTTGCCCATTGGACGCAGGTTTAAACAGTGCTGACCTTACATGTTTGATACCATTGAGTTTCATGAAACTCCTGACTGGTGAAGCACGATCTGTTGTCGCGAACAACGATGTCAAGCAGACCATGTGTTGCGAACATGACACTGAGATTCTCAATGGTCGCTGTGGATGTGCTGGATGACATGATTATACACTCTATCCACTTCGAATATGCATTCACCACAACTAAAAACATCTTCCCCAGGAAGGGACCTGCAAAGTCTATATGGATCCTGGACCATGGTTTGGATGGCCACAACCACAGACTCAGCGGCGATTCCGCTGGTGCTTTGCTGAGCTGCATGCAAGTGTTGCACTGATACACACATGAGTCCAGATCAGTGTCAATTCCCGGCCATCATACATGAGACCTGCCGATGGCTTTCATCATTTCTCTTCTATATCAGTGAGTAAACTTTAGCATTGTTGTTGCCAATTTAAGTGTATCTAAGGGTTAAGTCATGGCAGGAGAGCTCGGTCACGTGTTATGCTCCTCCTGTACCATGTGGGAACTCAGGGACACTTCCGGTGTCCCTGATGACTACATGTGCGGGAAGTGTATCCGCCTCCAGCTCCTGACAGACCGCGTTGCGGAATTGGAGCTGAGGGTGGATTCACTCTGGAGCATCCACGATGCTGAGAATGACGTGAATAGCACGTTTAGTGAGTTGGTCTTACCGCAGGTGAAGAGTCCACAGCCAGCTAGGGAATGGAAGACCAGCAAGAAGAGCAGTGCAAGGAAGGTAGTGCAGGAGTCCCCTGCGGTCATCCCCCTGCAAAACAGATACACCGTTTTGAGTACTGTTAAGGGGGATGACTCATCAGGGGAGAGCAGCAGCAGCCAAGTTCTTGGCACCGTGGCTGGCTCTGCTGCACAGGAGGGCAGGAAAAAGAGTGGGAGAGCAATAGTGATAGGGGATTCGATTGTAAGGGGAATAGATAGGCATTTCTGCGGCCGCAACCGAGACTCCAGGATGGTATGTTGCCTCCCTGGTGCAAGGGTCAAGGATGTCTCGGAGCGGATGCAGGACATTCTGAAAAGGGAGGGTGAACAGCCAGTTGTCATGGTGCACATTGATACCAATGATATAGGTAAAAAAAAGGGTTGAGGTCCTACGAGACGAATTTAAGGAGCTAGGGGCTAAATTAAAACGTAGGACCTCAAAAGTAGTAATCTCAGGATTGCTACCAGTGCATGTGCTTGTCAGAGTAGGAATCGCAGGATAGCTCAGATGAATACGTGGCTTGAGCAGTGGTGCAGCAGGGAGGGATTCAAATTCCTGGGGCATTGGAACCGGTTCTGGGGGAGGTGGGACCAGTACAAACCTGACGGTCTGCACCTAGGCAGGACCAGAACCAATGTCCGAGGGGGTGTGTTTGCTAGTGCTGTTGGGGAGGAGTTAAACTAATATGGCAGGGGGATGGGAACCAATGCAGGGAGACAGAGGGAAACAAAAAGGAGACAAAAGCAAAAGACAGAAAGGAGATGAGTAAATGTGGAGGGCAGAGAAATCCAAGGCAAAAAACAAAAAGGGCCACTGAATGTAAAGGGGCTGCAGAAGGGGTCAAAACTAAAAATCATGGTTTAAAAACTAGTATTAAAACACTCTACCTAAATGCACGCAGCATTCGAAATAAAGTAAATGAGTTGACGGCACAAATCATTACAAATGGGTATGATTTGGTGGCCATTACAGAAACGTGGTTGCAGGGTGGCCAAGACTGGGAATTAAACATACAGGGGTATCTGACAATTCAGAAAGATAGACAAGAAGGGAAAGGAGGTGAGGTAGCTCTGTTAATAAAGGATGATATCAGGGCAGTTGTGAGAGACGATATTGGCTCAAATGAACAAAATGTTGAATCATTGTGGGTGGAGATTAGAGATAGTAAGGGCAAAAAGTCACTGGTGGGCGTAGTTTATAGGCCCCCAAATAATAACTTCATGGTGGGGCGGGCAATAATCAAGGGAATAATGGAGGCATGTGAAAAAGGAACGGCAGTAATCATGGGGGATTTTGACCTACATATCGATTGGTCAAATCAAATTGAACGGAGTAACCTGGAGGAGGAATTCATAGAATGCATACGGGATTGTTTCTTAGAACAGTACGTTACAGAACCTACAAGGGAGCAAGCTACCTTAGATCTGGTCTTGTGTAATGAGACAGGAATAATAAACGATCTCCAAGTAAAAGATCCTCTCGGAATGAGTGATCACAGTATGGTTGAATTTGTAATACAGATTGAGGGTGAGGAAGTAGTGTCTCAAACGAGCATACTATGCTTAAACAAAGGGGACTACAGTGAGATGAGGGCAGGGTTGGCTAAAGTAGACTGGAAACACAGACTAAACAGTGGCACAATTGAGGAACAGTGGAGGACTTTTAAGGAGCTCTTTCATAGTGCTCAACAAAAATATATTCCAGTGAAAAAGAAGGGCGGTAAGAGAAGGGATAACCAGCCGTGGATAACCAAGGAAATAAAGGAGAGTATCAAATTAAAAACCAATGCGTATAAGGTGGCCAAGGTTAGTGGAAAATAGAAGATTGGGAGAATTTTAAACGACAGCAAAGAATAACTAAGAAAGCAATAAAGAAAGGAAAGATAGATTACGAAGGTAAACTTGCGCAAAACATAAAAACAGATAGTAAACGCTTTTGCAGATATATAAAATGAAAAAGAGTGACTAAAGTAAATGTTGGTCCCTTAGAAGATGAGAAGGGGGATTTAATAATGGGAAATGTGGAAATGGCTGAGACCTTAAACAATTATTTTGCTTCAGCTTCACAGTGGAAGACACAGAAACCATGCCAGAAATTGCTGGTCACAGGAATGTGGGAAGGGAGGACCTTGAGACAATCACTTTCACTAGGGGGGTAGTGCTGGACAGGCTAATGGGACTCAAGGTAGACAAGTCCCCTTGTTCTGATGAAATGCATCCCAGGATATTAAAAGAGATGGCGGAAGTTATAGCAGATACATTCGTTATAATCTATCAAAATTCTCTGGACTCTGGGGAGGTACCAGCGGATTGGAAAGCAACTAATGTTATGCCTCTGTTTAAAAAAGAGGGCAGACAAAAGGCAGGTAACTATAGGCCGGTTAGTTTAACATCTGCAGTGGGGAAAATGCTTGAAACTATCATTAAGGAAGAAATAGCGGGACATCTAGATAGGAATAGTGCAATCAAGCAGACGCAGCATGGATTCATGAAGGGGAAATCATGTTTAACTAATTTACTGGAATTCTTTGAAGATATAACGAGCATGGTGGATAGAGGTGTACCGATGGATGTGGTGTATTTAGATTTTCAAAAGGCATTCGATAAGGTGCCACACAAAAGGTTACTGCAGAAGATAAAGGTACATGGAGTCAGTGGAAATGTATTAGCATGGATAGAGAATTGGCTGGCGAACAGAAAGCAGAGAGTTAGGATAAATGGGTCCTTTTCGGGTTGGAAATCGGCGGTTAGTGGTGTGCCACAGGGATCGGTGCTGGGACCACAACTGTTTACAATATACATAGATGACCTGGAAGAGGGGACAGAGTGTAGTGTAACAAAGTTTGCAGATGACACAAAGATTAGTGGGAAAGCGGGTTGTGTAGAGGACACAGAGAGGCTGCAAAGAGATTTAGATAGGTTAAGCGAATGGGCTAAGGTTTGGCAGATGGAATACAATGTCGGAAAGTGTGAGGTCATCCACCTTGGGAAAAAAACAGTAAAAGGGAATATTATTTGAATGGGGAGAAATTACAACATGCTGAGGTGCAGAGGGAGCTGGGGGTCCTTGTGCATGAATCCCAAAAAGTTAGTTTGCAGGTGCAGCAGGTAATCAGGAAGGCGAATGGAATGTTGGCCTTCATTGCGAGAGGGATGGAGTACAAAAGCAGGGAGGTCCTGCTGCAACTGTATAGGGTATTGGTGAGGCCGCACCTGGAGTACTGCGTGCAGTTTTGGTCACCTTACTTAAGGAAGGATATACAAGCTTTGGAGGGGGTACAGAGACGATTCACTAGGCTGATTCCAGAGATGAGGGGGTTACCTTATGATGATAGATTGAGTAGACTGGGTCTTTACTCGTTGGAGTTCAGAAGGATGAGGGGTGATCTTCTAGAAACATTTAAAATAATGAAAGGGATAGACAAGATAGAGGCAGAGAGGTTGTTTCCACTGGTCGGGGAGACTAGAACTAGGGGGCACAGTCTCAAAATACAGGGGAGCCAAATTAAAACCGAGTTGAGAAGGATTTTCTTCTCCCAGAGGGTTGTGAATCTGTGGAATTCTCTGCCCAAGGAAGCAGTTGAGGCTAGCTCATTGAATGTATTCAAGTCACAGATAGATAGATTTTTAACCAATAAGGGAATTAAGGGTTATGGGGAGCGGGCGGGTAAGTGGAGCTGAGTCCACGGCCAGATCAGCCATAATCTTGTTGAATGGCGGAGCAGGCTCGAGGGGCTAGATGGCCTACTCCTGTTCCTAATTCTTATGTATTACAATGCCAGGATGTGTGCTATGTAGCTCACATACAAATTTCTCTCTCCCTTTCTTGGGCATAACAACAAGATTGCCCCAGAGTATACAATCCGATTGAATAGACAGTTCATCTTTGCGACGAATATAAGGTTTGGTCTCCTCGCATATTTGCTTGAGTATGCCAGACGAATCATAAAATCGGGTCCTAGCTGGTCCAGGTCTTAACTTGTTGAACCGTGACAGGGGTTCTTTCACTCTCAAAAGCATCCATAACTAACAATAGGTCCGTCGGTTGTGAAATTTTCACATTCGGTGTGGGCAATGGCAGATGGCTCAAAGTATCGGCATAATTCTCGGTGCCAAGTCTATGGCGAATGACATAATCATAAGCAGATAATGTCAGCGCCCATCTCTGGATGCGGGATGAAGCACTGATATTGATACCTTTGTTTTCAGAGAACAGTGAAATGAGCGGCTTGTGATCTGTCTCCAGTTCAAACCGAAGAACAAACAGGTACTGATGCATCTTTTTAACCCCATACACACAGGCTAGTGCTTCTTTCTCTACCATGCTGTAAGCTCTTTCCACTTTAGACAAACGTTTTGAAGCATAGGCGACTGGTTGAAGTTTACCCGACTCATTAGCTTGTTGGAGTATGCAACCAATTCCATATGACGAAGCATCACAGGCCAATACTAAAGATTACATGGGTCATAATGTACCAGCAGCTTGTTAGAGCAAAGCAGATTAGTGGATTTCTCAAAAGCTCTGTCTTGAGACGCACCCCACGCCCAGCTGTCACCTTTTCTTAGCAGCATGTGCAGTGGTTCTAATAAGGTGCTCAATTTAGGTAGGAAGTTACCGAAGTAGTTGAGTAGACACAGGAATGAACGCAGCTCCGTCACATTCTGCGGCTTGGGTGCATTCTTGACGGTCTTGGTTTCCGCATCTGTGGGCCTGATGCCATCAGCAGCAATTTTCCTGCCCAGAATTTCGACCTCTGGTGCCATGAAGACGCACTTTGAGCGTTTCAGTCTGAGTCCCACTTTGCCCAACTTTCCAGGTTGTTCAGATGTTCCTCGGAGTCACGACTTGTGATCAGGATGTCACCTTGGAACACGATAGTTCTGAGAACGGATTTCAGTAGACTCTCCATGTTCCTTTGAAATATTGTTGCAGCCGAGCGAATTCCAAAAGGGCAGCTGTGATAAATAAACAGTCCTTCATGCATGTTAATGCACGTAAGTCTCTTCGCCATCTCAACCAGCTCCTGTGTCATGTAGGCCGACCGTCAAGTCCAGTTTGGTGAATGACTTCCCCCCGGCTAGCGTTGCAAACAAGTCATCAGCTTTTGGTAATGGGTACTGATCCTGTTTTGGAACCCTGTTGATCATAGCTTTGTCGTCTCCACAGATTCTGACTGTGCCATCACTTTTCAGCACAGGAACAATGGGGCTGGCCCATTCATTAAATTCAATTGGTGATATGATCCCTTCATGCTGGAGTCTGTCCAGTTCGATTTCGACCTTCTCCCTCATCATATACAGAACTGCCCGAGCTTTATGATGGACGGGTCTTGCATCCGAATCCACGTGGACCTGCACCTTGGCTCCCGTGAAATTGCTGATGCCGAGTTTGAACAGCGAGGGGAACTTGCTCAGTGCTTGGGCACATGTATCTTTCTTCTCTGACAACAGCTTGATATCGTTCCAATCGCATCTGATTTTTTCAAGCCAGTTCCCGCCGAACAGCGTTGGGCCATTGCCTCGGACAATCCATAGCGGTAACTCATGAACCGCACCATCATATGACACTTTAATTGTGGCACTGTCAATCACCGTTATGAGTTCTTTGGTGTATGTGCGTAACTTGGCATTGACTGGACTCAGCCTGGGCCTCACAGCCTTAGTATCCCACAGTTTGTCGCATGCCCTCTGGCTCATTATCGATTGACTCGCCCCCGTGTCCAGTTCCATTGATACCAGCATCCCATTAAATTTCACGTTGATTATTATCGGTTTGCTCTTAGTTAGGAACGAGTACAGTCCATACACTTCCTCTTCTGGTATCTCGGATTGCATATCTGGAACCGCGCTAGTCTGACCATTATCCTCCATGTGGTGTGTTGCAGGACGGTTGCTCATCTGCGGATACTTGCGCTGGAGATGTCCCACTTTCATACAGCCTTTGCAACTATATTGCTTAAATCGGCATTGTTGGAGCCGGTGATTTCCCCCACAACGCCAACACGGAGAAATCGGATGCATTCCCGCTGGCAGAGTTTGGGCAGCCACAGGTTTCGCGTACACAGTCGGGTAGGCCCTGCCATGTGCCGCTTTGCCGAACACCGAAACAATCATATTTACAGTACTTGCCCAGTTTGGATTTTTCACTGATATCTGCTTTAGACTTCTATCCGCCGTCATGCATGACTGAGCGATCTGATGGTCCTGTTCAAGTCCAACGTCTCCACCACCAGTAGTTTACGCAGGATTGATGCCGATTGCAAAGAAGTCCCGCAGCATTTCTGCCAACATAGCCCTGAACTTATATGGTCCCGCTTGATATCTCAGGTCAGCAACGAATTCCACCGCATTCTGGCCCTCTGAGCGAACATGCATGTAAAATCTGTATCTTGAGATGATGATGCCTTCGTCTGACTTAAGGTGGTCTTGTACCAGTGTACACAATTCTTCATACGTCTTCTCTGTTGGACTCACAGGCAGGAGTAGAATCTTTATCAGACCATAAATTTTTGGACCGCAAACCGTGAGGAACACCGCCCGGCGCCGATCCGCGTCGCCGACCTCCTCCATTTTGTTGCCAACGAAGAACTGGCTCAAATGGCTCACAGAGTCTGCCCAATCTTCTCCTTCCACAAATCGCTCCAACAATCCAATTGTGCTCATTTTTGCATGCAAAGGTTCTTGTTGCCTCGTCGCCAAATGTTGTGTATGCAATAACTGTTTGACTGAGTACTGTTTAATTCCAAGAGGTATGACCTTGGCTCCGCTTTATTAAGGCCCAAAAGGACTAATATACAAAATGGCTGGCCTTTTATACTTGGGCTGCACACACATGTGTGCAGCCCAATGGCCTCCAACAGTGATGCCATCTAGTGGCTAGTGATCCCAAAAGTACATACATGACAGTTAGTAAGGAAAGGATTAGAAGGGGAGTGGAGCGAGAACTGTGATGAAGCATTTGTGCAGCTGAAGAGGAACTTACAGACCTGGCTCTAGGGGCTGTGAATCCTAAAAAGGGCTTCTGTCTAGAAGTGGCTGCGACAGATGCCAGTTTGAGCGCTGTCCTTATGCAGGAAACTAATGTCTATTTGAGACCGTTAGCTTATGCCTTGAAGATATTATCTGAGGTAGAAAAAGGCTATTCTACCTGTGAGCGGCACTTGCTCGTCACCTTCTGGCCAGTAAAGTATTATGCAGTATTCACCAGATCACAGCCCATCACCCTCCTTACCCATCACACACCAACCCGTCTCTTGTTAGAAGGTCAGCTTAAGGAGGGGACTGTGTCTAGCGCACGGATTGCTAGGTGGTCACTCCAACTGGAAGGGATAGACTTGAGGGTAAAGTCAATAAATGACCTGAAGTTAGCAACCAAACTCAATTATCAAAGGAACACCACACCTGTACAGTCGAAGGGGTGTGGGAGTCGAGTGGTGGATTCAAATCTGGTATCCATCCAGAGGGGCGAGACATATATGTGGATGGTTCCAGTTTTGTGGAGAAAGGGGAATGTAAAACAGGGTGCAGGATCTATGACCCACAGAAGGGGGTGGAACTGGCGGTCTCGCTGGCCACCGCTCTTCGTGTTCAACAGGCAGAGTTGGCAGCCATAACCTATGTGGTAATGCATTCTACTGAGTTCCCTCCATCTTATACGATCTGTTCTGACTCTATGTTTACATGTATTTCTTGCACGAAGTACTTGGCGATTTGGGCCAGGGGGGATTGTAAGTCAGCAGACGGCAAACCATTGATCACCGCACCAATACTGGCAACCATAGTGGAAGCCGCAGAAAGGGGAGGTGAAGAATATTATATCCATTAGGTCAAAGCCCATTCTAAAGCAGAACCCAGATGGGAGGGAAATAGGAAGACGGACGAATTGGCTAGGATGGGAGCGAAGGAAGGGATCCCGTGGGACCCATACCAATCGGGAATGGTGGCGGCAGCCACTCCAGTGCCGGTTACTATTCCGCTTCCCCCTGATCTTAAAATGATACAATTGAAGGATATAGTATTAAGAGCAGTCCTCAAGACAAGGAAGCAGGCCAGCCTGGGGAAGGGCCCTACAGGGCCAGAGGTGTGGAAGTCAGGGAAAGCAAGTTGTTTAAAAGAGATAGGTGGATTGTGCCTGAATGATACCAAGAGGAATGTATGCAGCTAGCTCACGGGGGGCCAGAGGATGGACACCCCAGCCCGGAGGTGATCTAGAAACGGGTAGAGGAGGTGGGATGGCCCCATCTGAGGGAGGACATAGAGGACTTTTGTAAAAGCTGTCTAATATGTGCAGCCAATAATCCCGACCCACACAAGAAAAATACTCCCATGGGGCACACACAATAATCCCCCACCTACCTGTTGGTCCTCACGTTGATGGAGAAACAGATTAAGGAGGTGACCAGAGATAAGTCCCTGAGCAATCTGTGGGAAACCTTGAAAAAGATATACCTGAGGGTCACCCATAGTATCGGGACGGCCCATCAGCATAATCGGCTAATCTTGGCTCCAAACAAACCCCAGGAGTGGGAAGTGGGAAACCAGGTAATGGTACAAACTATGCGAGGGTGGGAGTTTTTGAACCACTCTATGAAGGACCATATAACATCATCGACAAAGCCAGCCCCATAGTATATGCGGTTCAGCTGCCTCAGAAAGTCAAATGGTTCCACATTAACCAAATGAAGCTTTTTCAGCCCACCAGCAGGTCAAAAAGACAGTGGGCAATGATCATGAGCCTGGTGAGTCAGACTCACCCTATTGAATGGAATGAGGCAGAGGAGGCGCCCAATGCAGCGCCTCCCCTGAATAATGGAGCAGGGGCACCTGATGTGGTGCCTCCATAGGTACCGTATAATTTGTGGATGCGTCCCCGATGTCCTCCAAAATGATACAGGCTAAATGGGTCTGAGAGGCCAATAGGTAGGGTGAAGGAAGGTACATGACCGGGACTAACACTCTGTTTTTGTTCCCTTCTCCCACAGGCTCGACCAAGGGGAAAGGGGGAACTATTTTGGTTGTTATGCAGTGTAATACTTGGCGGCAGGATTGCGGCAGTGTTGATAACACATAGTGGGTCCAGAGGCTCAGGATATACAAGTCAGACTACCATTGTCCTGGCACCTGTGCCCCAAGGCACCGCACGGGAAGCCACTCTCCGGTCCATCTCGTGTACGTGCGAAACGAATTGCTCGGGGACAGTGCAGGTGACCGTGTACGAAGTCTGGGAAGGAAGTGGAGTACGTATAAAATGTAGAAATAATGGGATCACCAGCCAACCACTTGTGTGGTTCATCCAAGAGAAAACGGGTGATAAAACCAGTTGCCGCCAGATAGGGAAATGTAGGAGGTCCAACTCAATCAGGAGGCGAGCGAGGGAGAAACGATGTGTTGGTAACATTGGTGGCGAGAACACAAGGGGATATACAGATGTGTGAACCCTCGGCCAGGCCCAATGAAGAATTGGGACGGTTTTAGGTCCACATCGCCGACTTGCAGTCTTACCCCTGTGTTCATGTATGGTGCGAGGAATTACCCGCCCTCCCCACCCCCCTATCAATGGATGCTGGATGAGTAGGAGGGAGGGCCATGCCAAGAAAATTGTGTCACTTACCATGTATCAGAGTGCGTGAACGGAACCATAGATGCTGTAGAATTGCAAGTTCGTCCTAAGCCCCCCTCCACCCCCATATCCCCACCAACGAAACACAGACTCCCGCGCAGAATGACACACAGGATACACCACAAATTTGTTCAGAACATACCCCGGGACCAAAATTGGACTTGTGGTAATCCCAACCTAAATGGTATTGTACCTTGACATACACCATGAGGTAGTACCGGTGATGTTGAATCTGACCGAGTCCGGAATACCAAGTTGGTGTAAGCCCAAGACAAAACGGTTGTATGAAAAATTGATGTGGGAATTGATAGAGGAGTTTTGGGAAATGACCAGTGAAACGTTAGACGAATCGGAATTGGAACCATTATACCGCGTTAATCATGGGGATGGGTTGATTGGCAATGATACTGAGTCCACTGGGGGAAATGATGAGGGTAATGCCATCCCGAGAAATCATACCAGAAGACGGCAAAACGTGGTAAACAACTCGATAACTATTTTTAAAACCGGGACTTCACTCATTAATAGCTTTGATTTGACCAGCTTAGATCAATCCGTAAAAGCGGTCAGAAATCATTTCAGGAAAATTCTGCATCAAATTAATAATCAGGAACAAGGGAAATTAAGGGAGGGCAAGATTATGACCATATATCTACAGGATGTGGTCAAATATCTGCAATCTCAGGCTAAAAGGGTAGATCAATTTTTAAAGAAGGATAGGAATGCCTCCAGCGAAGTAGCGTGAAACAATGCATGTATAATGTATGGATCTTAGTTGGTGGGACAAACCGAGAAATCCTATGGCATGTTGCTGAGGGAAAGCTCCCCTCATGAGTGACTGATCGGCATTTAAAGGCAATGTCTACACACCAACTTAATATGAATATGTGTCAGGTCAGAAGGTTGGTACAGGTATACCCGGTGAAACATGAATGTAATTTACAAAAGCAAATAAATATCACTCGATTCGGGATGGTGTTGTATTATCCTGTCGATAAAATAACCCCAAGCCCCTTATTCTGCATGGAGAACATAGGGGTGCATCGAGTGATCATTTGGTTGAGTATGACGAACCCCCAAATTATGTGGCCCAGGTGGACGGGACCAGATGGATGGCCCCAGATCTCACTGGATGCGGTCAGATACAAGTTATGTTTGTCTGTCCTTACAATGTGACAGAACATGCAGCCCCATTTGTGGGTTCACATGGGATATAATACAGTGAAATTGTACCATGAAAGTTATTCCAGGGTGGCACTCCCCAGTAAGGTCAGTATACGGAGGGAAAGGTGAATATTGTGTCACCATTATGCACCGGGAATACTAGTACAATGCCAACCTGACCTGTCCTATTGCAGTGGGAATGTTTTGTTTTACCCCAGTCAAACCTGTTAGACTTGGAGCACAGGTATAGTTAAGCATTTATTCACATGAGCAAGTAAATATTGCTGTAAAGGATGAGCTAAAAGAACAATTGCACCGGTACGTGACCTGGTTCGGCTATGACATCCCATCACTGCAAGGAAACTTGGTAGAATTCATGAGGCACGTCAATCAGTCCCAGAAGCATTATTATATCTTGGCCCAGGGGAACTGTGAATTACGAAAAGAAATACCCAAGGTTGGGGATGACTCATCCTGGTGGGATATCGGTAGGAATATCGAGAACCACCCATGGATAAGGATCATCTCCCATGTCTTGGTCATTATTCAGCTGGTGATTGTGGTATACCTGCTATTAATAACTTGCCATGTCAAGTGGCGATGTAAACAGCGAAATTTGGTCAAGTTGCTACATAAAACACGAAAAGAAGAAGACGATGAGGGAATGTAAGTGCCTGAACCAACGAGTATGGGCACAGAACCACTTGAAGGTGTCATGTATTTAACTGTCATTGAACCCATGTATAAACTGACCTAAGTTGTGCACTGTGAGGACATTGACCACTAGGTGGTGAACTTGTGGGAGACATGCCTAACCTGGTCTTTCAGGTATAAAAGGGGAAGCTCCACCCAACTTCATCACTTCAGTGTTGGAATAAAGGTTACTGGTCACAGAGTGACCTTCTCTCAAGCATGGGCCTCGTGTGCATTTATACTGTATAGTAAGGACGTATCATTGGCGATGAGAAACTGGGATTTAAACCTCGTGAGCATGGCCACTAGCAGCACAGACGAGAGGTACTGTGCTGATGATGATTGGAACGACTTCATTGAGAGACTACAGCAAAGCTTCATCACTAAGGAATGGCTGGGACAGGATTCAGCCGACAAACGCAGGGCTCATCTCCTGACGGTTTGTGGGTCCAGAACCTACTCCCTGGTGAAGGACCTTCTAGCGCCAGAGAAGCTGGTGAATAAGACTTTTGAAGAGCTCAGTAAGTTGATCGGGGAACACTTTAAACCGGCGAGCAGCATGCACAAGGCGAGACACTGGTTTTACACGCACCGGCGGCGAGAAGGGCAAAGCGTTCCAGACTTCGTGGCAGACCTCCTGCGACTGGCGAGCCTATGTAAGTTCCCAGATGCATGCAGAGCGGAGATGCTGCGAGACTTTTTTATTGAGGGCATCAGGCATGCTTGGGTTTTCAGGAAACTGATCGAGACCAAAGACTTGACCCTGGAAACAGCGGCTTTGATCTCATGGGAGGAAGAGACCAGAATGATGTTTGACAAAAATCTTGGTTTAAATGCAGCAAATGGACAGGGAGTCTGTTGACACGGCACACAGTTCCCCAGGCAGACAGGGGCAATCGGACATGCCCAAGCATGTAGTTGAATCCAAAGAGGAAATTCAACAGAGACAATGGCTAGCTGAACGGCGATTCACGCCATCGCAAGGGACAATGCAGACAGTAATTGGGCCATCAACACCTGTTAATGGTGTGCTTAAAAACAGTTACACAGACAGTCAGAGACGATCGACTGGTAATGGACCTTTTGTTTCCAACAACGGCTCATGTTGGAGATGTGGAGGCAAACACACAACCAGAGCTTGCAGGTATCAGCAATACACCTGCAGAAATTGCAACGTCAGCAGTCACTTGGCGCGTATGTGCAGGAAGCTTGCAGCCAGGTTGATGTATGAGGAGGATGGGCCCGATGTAAACCCTACGAGGCCAAATGGACACTGGGGGAAATTGCTGGAAGCTGAAGTTCAGCGAGTTCATGTGGAGCACATATACAGTTCATACACCAGGACGCCACCGATAATGATGAAAGTGCTCCTCAATGGCATCCCAGTATCAATGGAGCTAGACACGGGGGCCAGCCGGTCCCTGATGAGTATTAAACAGTTCGACAAGTTGTGGGCATCCAAGGCCAGGAGGCCAAAATTATTGCCAATTGATGCACAGCTACGGACATATACAAAGGAGATCATTCCGGTGCTAGGCAGCGCCACGGTAGTCGTGACCCACAAAGATTCGGAGAACAGGTCGCCACTCTGGATTGTTCCGGGGGACGGTCCCGCACTGCTGGGGAGGAGTTGGCTTGCTGTCATGAACTGGAAATGGAGTGATGTCAATGCAAATTTTTCTGTGGCGCGAATATCATGCTCACAGGTCCTGACAAATTTGACTCACTATTTCAGCCCGACATTGGCACTTTCATGGGGACCAAGGTAGTGATTCACATAAACCCAGACGCCAGGCTAGTACACCACAAGGCCAGAACGGTGCCATACGTGATGCGGGAAAAGATAGAAGGCGAGTTGGACTGCCTGCTGAGGGAAGGCATCACCTCGTCAGTCGAATTCAGTGACTGGGCGAGCCCGATTGTGCCGGTGCTCAAGGCGGATGGGTCAGTCAGGATATGTGGTGATTACAAGGCCACCATCAATCGGATGTCACTCCAAGACCAGTACCCGCTACCGAGAGCGGAGGATCTCTTTGCGATGCTATCCGATGACAAACTTTTTTCAAAATTGGACCTAACCTCAGCTTACATGACCCAGGAGTTGGCGAGTGAGTCGAAGAAGCTGACCACCATCACGACACACAAGGGGTTGTTTGAGTATAACAGATGACCATTTGGGATTTGCTCGACCGCCGCAATCTTTCAAAACAATATGGAAAGCCTCCTCAAGTCGATTCCAAAGACAGTGATTTTTCAAGACGACATCCTCATCACGGGTTGTGATACTGAAGAATACCTCCGCAACCTGGAGGAGGTGCTACGCAAACTGGACCGGGTAGGTCTGCGACTGAAAAAGGTGAAGTGCATCTTCCTAGCTCCAGAGGTAGAATTCCTGGGGATGAGGGTAGCAGCAGACGGGATCAGACCTACTGCGTCCAAAACAGAAGCAATCCAGAGAATACCCAGACCCTGTAACACGACAGAGCTGCGTTCATTTCTCGGGCTCCTGAACTATTTTGGTAACTTTCTTCCCAAATTGAGCACGCTGTTAGAGCCACTACACGTGCTCCTATGCAAAGGTCATGAATGGGTCTGGGGGGACAGCCAGGAAAGGGCTTTTGAAATTTGTTATGCTCCAACAATCTGTTAACGCTATATGACCCATGTAAGAAACTTGTTTTAACGTGCGATGTGTCGTCCGATGGGGTCAGGTGTGTGTTGCAGCATGTTAATGCCAAGGGTCAGTTACAGCCGGTAGCTTATGCCTCCAGAAGTCTGTCCCAGGCAGAACGGGGCTACGGGATTGTAGAAAAGGAAGCGCTTACGTGTGTATATGCTTTAAAAAAAAAGGACCAATACCTGTTTGGCAGGAAATTTGAGCTGGAGACAGATCACAAACCCCTAACGTCCCTTTTGGACGACAACAAGACCATAAATGCAAATTCATCGGCCCGCACACAGAGGTGGGCACTCACGTTAGCCGCCTATGACTATACAATTCGGCACAGACCAGGCACTGAAAACGGCGCTGATGCACTCAGCAGGCTCACACTAGCCACCACCGAGGGGGCAACTGAGCATGCTGCTGAGATGGTCATGGCTGTGGAAGCTTTCGAAAGTGAAGGCTCACCCGTGACAGCCGTCAGATCAAAGTCTGGACAAATAGAGACCCGCTACTGTCTTTAGTCAAGAAATGTGTCCTTAATGGGGAATGGGCAGCCACATACGGGGCATGCCCTGAGGAATTCAAACCATTTCACAGGCGCAAGGATGAACTCTCGATTCAGGCCGATTGCCTACTATGGAGAAACCGAGTAGTCATGCCCCAGGTGGGCAGAGAGGCATTCATCCGAGAACTATACAATGAGCACCCGGGCATTGTCATGATGAAGGCAATTGCCAGGTCACATGTTTGGTGGCCAGGGATAGATGCAGACCTGGAACTTTGTGTTTACAGGTGCAACACATGTGCCTAGCTGGGCAATGCGCCCAGGGAAGCCTCCCTTAGCCCCTGGTCCTGGCCCGCCAAGCCATGGTCACGCATCCATGTGGACTACGCAGGTCCTTTCCTGGGAAAAATGTTTTTGGTTGTAGTAGACGGCTACTCCAAATGGATCGAGTGTGACATTCCCAATTCAAGCACATCCTCGGCCATGGTAGAAAGTCTACAGGCAATGTTCGCCACCCATGGTCTACCTGACATCTTGGTCAGTGACAATGGCCCGTGCTTTACAAGCATTGAATTCCAGGACTTCATGGCAGAAAATGGTGTCAACCATGTCAGAACGGCACCGTTCAAGCTGGCCTCAAACGGCCAGGCGGAACGAGCAGTGCAGATAATCAAACAGGGGATGCTCAGAATCCAAGGGGGTTCCCTACAAAGCCGCTTATCACGCCTCCTGTTGGCCAATAGATCCCGACCACACTCACTCACAGGGGTCCCACCTGCAGAGCTGCTAATGAAAAGGATGCTCAAAACCAGGTTATCCCTTATACACCCCACCATGAAAGAAATTGTTGAGAGCATGCGCCAGTCACAATGTGACTACCACGACGGGAATGCGAGGGCGCGATGTATTGATGTCAATGACCCTGTCTTTGTTCTCAACTACGCTGCAGGGCCTAAATGGCTCGCAGGCACTGTGATTGCCAAAGAGGGAAATAAGATTCTGGTAGTTAAACTTACCAGTGGACAAATCTGCCGCAAACACGTGGATCAAACAAAAAGGAGGTTCAGCAACCCCATAGAAGAAGCAGAGGAAGAACACAATGTAGAGTTTACTCCACTACAGGTGACCGAACATCAGAACCAAGTGGAGGAGAGCCCAATCACTGTGGACAGTCCGGACAGGCCTGAGGCACCGCAAACAGCAGACACTCAGGCCAGCGCCCAGCAACCGGAGCCCCAACTCAGGCGCTCTACAAGGGAGCGTAAACCACTAGAGAGAGTTAACCTGTGATCCCAATAAGACTTTGCGGGGGAGGTGATGTCATGTATTTAACTGTCATTGAACCCATGTATAAACTGACCTAAGTTGTACACTGTGATAACATTGACCACTAGGTGGTGAACTTGTGGGAGACACTCCTAACCTGGTCTTTCAGGTATAAAAGGGGAATCTCCACCCACCTTCATCACTTCAGTGCTGGAATAAAAGTTACTGGTCACAGAGTGACCTTCTCTCAAGCATGGGCCTCGTATGCATTTGTACTATATAGTAAGGACCTATCATTGGCGACGAGAAACTGGGATTTAAACCACGTGAGCATAGCCACTAGCAGCACAGAAGAAAGGTACTGACTGTGTTGGTGATGATTGGGACGACTTTATTGAGAGACTACAGCAACGTTTTGCCACTAAGGAATGGTTGGGACAGGATTCGGCCGACAAACGCAGGGCAGGACCTATCAGAAGGTGGATTCTGTAAGAAGTGCACTGTTCATTGAAACTTGACTGAATTTGATGTACCAGCATGCTTTGAAAGGCTAAGAAACTGCGTTACTGGGCATCCGCTGTAAAAATCGAACTGCTGGGGTTTACAAATCTACAGTTGGGACAATCTGGATGACCTCGAGAGTTCTGCAAAACAAACCTTTAAGCTGTTGTAAAATGATTCAGCAATAGTCAACGTAGTCTGTGTATGCGTAATTAACTGACAAACTGAGCCAGGAGTAAAGTAATTTAACTTAAATGTGCTTTTATACAACCCAAAATGGTATCCCAAACCGGCATGAATCAGAATGAATACAACAACTGTGAATAGCTCCCACAGGGTCCTTATGCCTGTCCAGTGAGCTGTAACAAATAAATAGAGTCTGAACACAACATATTTCCCCCCCTTTTTAAAACCACAAATCTATGTACAGACAAAGTCCTTGAGATAGCCAGGTCGTGTTCTGATACGCTGAGACCGGCGTGGTGCTTGCGGTGTTTGATCGAGGTTTTCAGTTGGGAAACAGAATGGTGCCTCTGTTCCATCCTGCTGGTCTGTTGGCCTGTGAGTTGGGATCAGTCTACGAGTTCCATCATTGAGCTCATAGGTGTGAGGGCTGAACTTCCGTCTGATCTGTTTTGAAGGCGAAAGTGAAGATGTGAGCTTATGACTTCAGTTTGGGCACTTAACTCTGACCCAATCTCCGTTCTTCAGTTGGGGCTTTTGAGCGCGTCATTTTGTGTGAGTGTACGACTTCACTTTTTGTTGGCGTTCCGAAATCTGGGATGTGAGTGCGGTTATCTTCATGATAGGTTTGGCTGGGCGTTTGAGTATGTCCAGTAGCCAGCGAAGATTCCACTCAATCACGAGCTCAGCGGGTGTCTTCCCCGTTCACGAGTGCTTTGTCGACCGGTATGTGCGGAGAATGTTTTGAACTGCTTTGTCGAATGTTTGGCTTTCAAACCCTTTTGATGATGCGGTTAATTCGCTCAACACCTCCGTTGCTTTGAGGATTGTACTGCTCGGTAAGGCGATGTGCGATAGCATGATGAATAAAGAAATCCGCGGACTGGTCGGACACAAACTGTGGTCCATTGTCAGTGATTATGACCTTTGGGAGGCCCCACTTTGTGAACATATGCCGCAGTATTGTGACGATCGTTGATGAGGTCACTGAACTTATTGTAGCGATTTCTGGCCATTTGGAATGCAGGTCATGTACTACAACAAGGAAACGCTGGTGTTGTGGAGCTGCTACAACTGGACCAAAGATATCCAACTGAAGTTGTTGCCATGGTCTTTGTGGCCATGGAATGAGTTTCATTGGCACTGGTCGGATGTTTGTGGCCTTTTTGCTCAAACTGCATGCTTCGCAGTGTGAGACAAACTCCTCGATGAGAGTGTCAATTCCAGGCCATCGTACTGAATTGCGACATCTCTGCTTCATGCGGATAATGCCAGGATGTCCACCGTGTGCCAATGAGAGAATGCGCTGTTGAAGCGACTTGGGAATTACTGCTCTATCACCACGAGCTAGGCTACCATCGTTCCAAACGGAAAATTCATCGTGAAGTCTGTGCATGGTTTTCAGCTCTTCCAGAATTTGCTTAGGCCACTCAGGCTGGAGGAAGTGGCTCGCGTGTGATTCGGTTTTGAGTTTGTCGCAGGAGACAAGATTTCTGATGGACTGAGTGATGATCGACATGACATATGTGTCATCATGTGTGAACAAGTCAGCACCAGAGTCCGAAACAGGTGTCAAATGGCTGAGCATGTCAGTTACGTGGTTGTGACTGCCAGTGATGTCCTGTACATCAAAGTTATACTGATGAAGGCGATCTGACGATTGGCTGATTTGTAGTAGTCTGTGCCCAGTTGTAGTAAGTAGCGTAGTTAGCGCTTGGTGATCCATATGGAGGGTAAATTTCCTGCCATAGAGGTAGATGTGCCAGTGTTCACATGTGTAGATGCAAGCGAGTGCTTCGTGTTCCCCTGTAGAATATTTACGTTCTGCAGATGAGAGCGTGCGAGAGGCATGGCAACTGGGCGTTCCAGGCCGTCAATCCATTGCGAGAGCACAGCACCCATAGCGGTGCCTGATACATCTGTGGTGACGTACGTAGTGGCATTTGGATCAAAGTGCATGAGGATAGGAGGGGATGTGATTTTCTCCTTAAGCATGGTGAATGCCTGACCCTGGGAATCTGTCCATTCCCAAGGGACGTCTATGCGTAGCAATTTGAAAAGTGGTTCAGCAATGTGCACGTAGTGCGAGACGAACTTCAGATAGAAGTTGCAAGTGCTGAGGAATGATGAAAGTTCTTTGATGCTGGTAGCCTCCTGCATTCGCTGGATCGCATCAATGTGCTGTGACTCTGTAGCCCAAAAAGTTTATTTCTCCAACAGCGAATGTACGCTTATTGACATTAAGTGTAATGTTATGTGTAGCAAGTCTAGCCATAACTACATGAAGTCGCTGGTCATGTTCTTCCATTGTCTGTCCATGGATGATGATATCGTCAAGCAGATTGAGGGCTCCCTCTATGCCTGCTAGCATAGTAGTGACAATCTTCTGAAATGCACTTAGTGAAGAAGATAGTCCGTAGGGCATGCGTCGATAATGATACAGACCATCATGCGTCGTGAATGCCATGAACAGTTTGCTGTCCTCCGCTAGGGGTATTTGCAGGTAACTGTGACGCACGTCGAGTTTCGTAAAGACTATTGTGCCGTGGAATTTTTTCTGAAGACAGTTCGTTGATGGTAGGAAGACGGTACTTGTCTGGGATGATGGCCTTGTTGACCTCTTTCAGGTCGATGCATAGGTGGATCTCCCCATTTTTACATCAAACAATGACTAAGTTCGAGATCCAGGGTGAGGAGTCGATGCTCTCAATGATTTCCTGAGATTCGAGTCGCGTTAATTCTGCAGATACTTGATCGCGGACCGCGAATGGGAGACTGATTCATCCTCGTCGCCAAATAATGTTGAGTATGCATAAATAACTGACAAACTGAGCCAAGAGTAAAGTAACTTAACTTAATTGTGCTTTTATACAGCCCAAAATGGTGTCCCAAACCGGCATGAACCAGAATGAATACAGCAACTATGAATTGCTCCCGCAGGGTCCTAAGGCCCATCCAGTGAACTGTAACAAATAAATAGAGTATGAACACAACAGTCTGAGACAGAAGAGATACCAAAGATTGAACAATAACCAACATGGTCTGAGACAGAAGAGATACCGATGATTGAACAATAGCCAACGTGCTCTGAGACACATATGCATTGGGAGGCCTGCCAAGTTTTGGGTATGAAGGACACAATTAGAAAAGCGCTTGGGAGGGCTGCTGCAGTGTGTCGGGCGACTTGACCAGTCGCACTGGAAGAAGGGCCTACTAATCACGGCCGAACTGGTCACTCACTGGTGTTAGTACGTATGTATGTTTGTATTTGTTTTTAGTCAAAGATTGATTTTAAGTAAAGAAAAGTTACCCTGAAGTCTTTTATCTTGAGTTGTCTATTCCATTACGGGTCCGAACTCTAAATATGGTTAGACGAAGGCAAGGTAGATATGACTTATACAATAGCAACAGCAATAGCAGTCTATTAGAGGATTGATGGCTCTATGGGTAAATACAGACCAGTACATAGAAGGTCCTAAATAAAAACAGAAAATGCTGGAAATACTCAGCAGGTCAGGCAGCGTGTGTGGAGAGAGAAACAGAGTTAACATTTCAGGTCGATTACCTTTCATCAATTCTGACAAAGAGGTAGGATAATGGTCAGGATTCTCCAAAGACTAAGGCAAATAAAATAAGCCAAATCTGATCAGTTTCCAATCACCTTATTGCAAAATGCAAGTGTGAAGATGGGATCAGTTGGCTATGTTGCCCTCTCCACCTCATCATTAATTAGGCATCTGCCTTCTAATCTGTTCTCGTACATTAAAGAATGACTACTTAGGGAATGTATTGAGGGCTGCTGGTGCCTGTGAAATATACTCCAACATGAATCATCAATTTTTAGAGATGATATGAGAAGCAGCAAAAATATTGGGAAAAAGATTAGAAAGCTAGATATTAATATAGGTTGGAAGTGTCAATCTACTTTGCTTCATCACACACCTGTTCCATCGCATAATAATGTCCCCAAGATATATATACTTTTTCAACAATAAAAAAATTGTTATACAGTACAGCGTATTGGTATTCAAATATACTAATAATATAATAGTAAGTGCCTCCGAGTGACATACTATGCCTCCGCATGGCATTTTCATTTCGTATCAGTACCCAAGCAATTTTGGCTTAGACACAGTTCTTCCAGAATCATACTTAGAAGGAGCAAAGGGCACACTTGTCTTCAATGATTTGATGGTTTAATGCTCGCAGGCATGCAATAGAAGGGCTTCCTTTAGACCATGCTTTAGGTCCAGGACCAGGCTGTAAGATAATTTGTGACAAAACAGAAACCAGTTGCAGGCAAAAAGAGCTCCGGCTTACAGTAACCTGTCAACCAACACTCTCAAGGGAAGCCAGCCTCATGACAGGCAGCTATCTTTGCCAAAGCATGAGGGCCTGCAGTAAGTTATTGGTGGCAACTAAGCCTGATGCAGAACGCTGAACTTGGACATCGAGATCATTATGGTGCTGGTAAGTTAGAAGCTACATTGATCCTTCCATCTATGGAAGATAAGTGTCAATCATATAACGGTGAAGTTCTGCTGCTTGAGATAACAGATGGTGTAAAATGTATGTCAACACATGCTCATATATCCATGGTTCACTGCATATATGCAAATGTGTTGCAGAGATGCAAGAAACTAATGCTGAAGCGCCACACCTCCATCTGGTGGAACCAGTGTTCGTTGGGGTACAGCACGTGCTCATGTTGTGGTTGGGAAGAAGGTGCTTACACATTTTAGTATGAGATTTTCCTGTTCACCATAATGCTTGGGAGGGGTACCTGGAGCTGACTGAAAATTTCAAATTCCATTTTCCTCACCTGGGATTCCAGGAGTTTAACCAATGTTTTGGAGATCACATTCCATCCACAATTCGGTCCATATTTTTGTGAAAACCAAGCGCTGGAACCTCCACTTTTGTGCTTATCACCCAAAAATGGCCGTTATTTCTGGCATGGACGTTAAAAAACGGTTTTCAGATCACCAGCTTCTCGCCCATTCTCAAAACACCTAGTTTACATTTTTGAAAATGGGCGTTACCGCGAGCGATATCAAATGGGCGGTAGCATTAAATTTTTCTGACCTTCTGCCGTAAAGTGTAGCCGTCCTTAGCAACGGCATGGCAATGCTCGATTCCCGCGATTCAGGAGGTCAAGGTTCATCATGCCATGTGCAGAAGAGAAGACAGAGAGAGAGGGAGCTCAGAGGCACTGAAGGCGTGTGTGGCTGTGGTGTGTGCTTGTCTGGCTGTTGTGGGAGGCACGACGGCGATTCACCAGAAGCAAAAAGCCTACTAAGCACCAAGAACATAGTTGGCACCGAGTTTTTGTCCAACAAATAAGATATAACATGGAAGAGATGGAGCAGGCCCTGGAGCTGGTAGCCAGGAACACTGGTGGCAGAGGGTTCCCAGTGGTCCCAGAGCACCGCACTGCACCCCAAGGTGCCGCACCCCCATTGCCAACCACACATGAGAGCCAGCAGCAACATCTTGCTTATGGCTCGGAGCACGGTCCCACCTCGGGACTGTCCTCTCCCGTATCTGTCCAAGCAGCGCTTCGGCCGTCACCCGCAGCCCCCCCCCCCCCCCCACAATGAAGCATCGCCTGAGGACCTCCTCGGCCAGACGGCTTGGAGTGAGGAGGGTAGGGGTAGAGGTGGGGAGGATAAACGGGGTGGGGTGGGGGGGAAAGGGTAGGTTTGTACAGAAATACTGATAATTTCAGACTAATGTTCGGTTTAAACGTTTTTATTCAACAAAACCTTGGCTCAGATAGCTGCACCATTACACGCTGGTAATTCCTTTACATCAAAGGGTATAATCACACTTAACTTCAATCAACTTAATGAGCTCCCGACGTAAGGCTCTTGCAGCTATCATGCCACCACGGGCCCTTTTATGCAGTCTACAGGGGGGGGGCAGGGGCGTGGCTTCAGCGTCAGCCTGATTGTCTGGGCCGATGTCAGCGTCCGCCTCCTCGACCTCCTCTTCCTCTCTCTGGTGAGGTGGACTGTCAGACTCATCAGGCAATTCTTGTCCCCTCCTGATAGCCAAGTTGTGCAGCATGGAGCACACCACCACGAATTGAGCTACCTGCTCAGAGTGGTACTGGAGCTCGCCTCCTGAGTGGTCCAGCCATCTAAATCACTGCTTCAGCACTCCAATGGTTTTCTCCTCGATATTGCGAGTTGCTCTGTGGCTCTCGTTGTATCGCCTCTTAGCCTCGGTGTGGGTGTCATGCAGGGGGTCTTCAGCGAGGTGGCGAGACCATATCCTTTGTCCCCAAGCATCCAGCATTGACCTTCTGACTGATTGTTAAACAAGTCAGATACAGTGCTCTCACGCAGGATGTGAGCATCATGGATGCTGCCTGGAAATTTAGCATTCACTGCCATTATAATTTGCTGGTGGTCGACAACGAGTTGGACATTCAGGGAGTGGAATCCCTTGCGGTTCCTGAAAATCTCAGCATCCTGAAAAGGTGCCCGCATCGCGATGTGCGTACAGTCTATTGCCCTCTTCTTGGGGAAGTTTGTAATTCTGGAGAATTCGAGAGCCCTCTCACTCTGTGCCTCACTGGTCATAGGGAAGCTGATCAAGTACCTCCTGCATACATACAGGGCTTCAGTGACCTGTCTAATGCAGTGATGTGTGGCATGCTGAGAAAGTCCAAAAATGTCGCCAACTGTGGCCTGAAAAGAACCCGAGGCATAGAACGACAGTGCCGTGGTGACTTTGACCTCGACGGACAGTGCAGTACTGATGATGCTGGCAGGCTGCAAATCTGCCCTTATCAGCTGGCATATCTCAGTGATAACCTCTTTGTGGAAGCACAGTCTCCAAAGGCAGGTGGTGTCGGGCAAGTCGAGGTAAGAATGCTTCTCCTTGTACTTGCGGGGTTGTAACGTCTGGTCGTCCTCATCTGTCACTTCTTACATTGGGCACATAATGCAGTGGAGTGTTCCTTCCGCGATGTCGAGTCTGCTGCATGTATTTGGTCACCAAGAGAGGGTGAGAAAGGACAGGCCCCCTTTGCAGTAGCTTTCTGTTTCCAACCGATTGCTCACAAACAAGAAATGTCCCGATGAAGACACCTCTTCAATTCCAATCGGTCACAGTGTGGTCAAGATGTGTGCAAGGTGGTGAAATTGATGATGGCCGATCTCCATGGCCGCTAGTTTAGGTAAATATGCTCTTTACAGTGGGCGACGTTAATATTGAATCTCGGCGTTAATTCCGGGCGGAAAGTAACACCGGGCGATATTATGGGCGTTGATTTCATCCATTCTGCTGATTCTGCCCCAAAAAAGAGGGTGGGCGGTAATATTTTTTCTCGGCGTTAAGCACATGGGGAAAGAAACGCTCGGCGATAAGTTTCAAAATGGGCAATATATGGGCGTTATACGTCATTTCAGCGGTAAAATGGGCTTTAAGTGGATGTTAAGCATGCAAAAAAAGTGGAGGTTCTAGCCCCAAGTCCTCAAAATCCAGGAGGCTGGGGATGGAAAAATAGGTCATCTGGATAGGCAGGGGTGGAATTTGGAGCAGGGTCCAGTTCGGACAAATCCCTGTTTCTTTCACAGCCTGTCAACAATTCTGCTAGAATAGAGAGGATAGGATCCCTTGCAAATTAAGCAAATACATCATACAACATTATTTCCCATTATTTCCACCTTCGCAAAGCTGGGCACAAGAGGTGCCTGTGCGCCCTGATGTCTTGAGGTGCAAATGGCCTCGGGGTGAATAAAAATTTTAAAAGCTGATTTTGGCAATGCAATTGAGCACATGACATCAATTTCATTACTAGAATTAGCAGAACCAGGAAGTGGGCATTTAAAAAAAACATTACTGCTGCTGTTACAGTTCTGCAGGCCCACTTCTGTGGCGTCTTGCCCTCCCCCATCCCCCCCACCTGTGGTTGTTGCTCCATCGGCACTGTAAGTAGCACTGGCATTCATCTGAAATTAATCTGTGTCCCTCTTCTCCTTCGCTAGATGCCATGGGAAACCTAGCCAGGCCCCACCAAGTCTAGGCAAGCTGCCACTTTACAGCACGCCCTGTCCCTATTTGTCTCGCTGCCTCTCTCTCCTGAGAACCTGTTTAAATATATCAATCCCACGGAGCTAGAGGGGAGTGCACTGATACAACATGAGGAAGGGAGGAGCCTGGGATCTGGGGCTCATGGACCATTTTCGTTTAAAAATAAAGGATGCTTTCTAAGCAACAGGCATTGGTGCAAGCATTGGGGACTGTGATATATTCACAGAGCACAGCACAGACAGCTTCCTACATGGCAGGCAGCTCTCTCGGAAGCCTCCAGAATCTGCCTGGTCCTGTTTATTATTAACTCTTCAGTTGCAGTGCACAATACATCCACATCCACAGTGTGAAGCTACAAACATTACAAGCTTACAGATATTACACTTCTCCCTCCTTAATGAAGAAGTTATTATAAAAAACATCATAAATAACTTTCATGTTTATACATAACAGGATATAAACTTATTTTTTTTTCTATATTTACAAATGTAACTTTACCACTTGTTTTCTGTTTCAATGAGGATACCTTCGCTCTTGAACAGAACCTTCCAAACATGGTGTCAAATCTAAACTCATTCGAGGCTCATCCTGAGGAACGTTTTCCTCCACGGAATTTCCTTGATTTTCATTTGAACGCACTCTAACTTCAGGCTCCTTGTTTTCCTGACTCGGACTCAGATTTTCATTCTGATTCTCTCCTGGATTTGTTTCCAGTACATTGGATTTAGGATTTGCTACTGGTGTATCAAAACTATCTGATGAGTCAGAAATAATTGAATCATTCCCAACTTCAACTCCTTCCATATCTGTAGGTAAAATATGATCGATATGAACAAACCTAACCTGTCCATTATCAAACATCTTTACCAAATATGTACGCGGACCACATATCTTCATCACTCTTCCTGGTAACCACTTTAATCATTTAGGGTGATGGTTCTTCACTCTCACTTTCTGGTTTAATTTCACACTTCTCTCTTTTTCTCTACCTCTATCATGATTCTCTTTCTGTCTTAATTGTGTCTCTTCTAGGGACTGTGCCAAATTTGATTTTAACAACGAGAATCTGGTTCGTGGCAGTCATTTGAGAAACAATTCTGCTGGTGTTCTACCAGTAGTTGTATGAGGAGTATTTCGATATGTAATCAAAAAATTAGGCAATTTGTGATCCAATGACAACGTTTCCTTGGATTTGGATCTAACATTTGATTTATGCGGGCACGTTTTACAATTTGTACAGTGCGCTCTGCTGCACCATTCGAAGCTGATGGTATGGTGGAACCTTAGTATGTTTCACTCCATTTTTGCTCATGAATTGTGCAAATTCTTCTGAACGAAATTGTGGTCCATTATCCAAAACAATTTCTTCAGGGAGGCCAAATGAAGAAAATAATTTTCGTAAAATGTCCAATGTTTTACTTGTTGTTATTTTCCACATTGGGAACAGCTCAACCCACTTTGAATGGCTGTCAATCACAATGAACAATTGTTGTCCTTCTAACTCAGCAAAATCAATATGACGCCTTTGCCACACTCTGGGAGGCCATTTCCATGGCTGTAACAGTACTAGTGGTGGTTGCTTGCTTATCGATTGACATGTCGTACACTGACTCATTATGTACTCTATATCTTTATAAGACCTGGCCACCATAAATAACTGCGTGCAAAACTCTTGGTCAAGCACATTCCCAGGTGCTGGTCATGGAGGTCTCCTAATAACTTGGACCTGAATTTATTTGGTATAACCACTCTTGCACCCCACATGATACAATCTATATCAACTGATAATTCATTCCTACGAATGAAGAATGGATGTGTATCTTTGTCTGTTACCTGGCTTGGCCATCCAGTTGCAATATACTCATACACCTTTGACATCACTGGGTCACGTTTGGTTGCTCTACCAATCTCTTCAGCTGTGACTGGCAGTTCATCAATGTATGAAAAATAAAACACTTCTTCCATATCGGGTGCAGCTTGTGATGGGGAAGGCAATCTAGACATTGCATCAACATTACTGTGATCAGCTGATCGTCTGTATTCAATATCATATGTATATGCTGACAAAATCAAAGCCCATCTCTGCATTCTGGCTGCAGCTAATGTTGGAACTGGGGACTTTGGATGGAGGATTGCTGTCAGGGGCTTATGGTCCGTAACGATGGTAAACTTACGACCATACAAGTATTTGTGAAACTTCTTGACCCCAAAAATTAATGCCAAAGCTTCCCTTTCAATTTGCGCATAATTACTCTCACTGGCACTGAGAGTGCGTGAAGCAAAAGCAATTGGTCTCTCCTCCCCACTACGTGAAACATGAGAGATCACTGCCCCAACTCCATACGGAGAGGCATCACATGCTAGCTTAATATCCTTAGATATGTCATAGTGAACTAACATGGTGCTCTCTACCAATTTGCTTTTACACTCCTTGATGGCTGTATCGCATTCTATTGACCACTTCCAATGGACCTGTTTTTTCAAAAGTTCATTCAGTGGATGTAATACTGTAACCAAATTTGGTAGGAACTTCCCATAATAGTTCAAAAGACCCAAGAATGAACAAAGTTCAGTGACATTCCTGGGAGTGGGTGCATTTCTGATTGCATCCAGTTTTTCCTTGGTTGGATGTAAACCATCTTTGTCTACTCTGTACCCTAAGTACTCCACTGAGTTTTTAAATAACTCACAATTACAAGCAGACACTCGTACTCTGTGCTTCTCTAGCCGTTTGAGGACTTCATTCAATATGTTATTATGAATTTACCTATTTGGTGCTGTAATTAGTATGTCATCCAAATAACATACTACCCCTTCAATACCTTGCAAAATCTGGTTCATCACCTATTGGAATATGGCAGGGGCGGAAGACACTCCAAATGGTAGCCTATTAAATTGATATAGGCCTAGATGGGTATTTATAGTGAAACATGACTTGGACTCCTCATCTAGTTCAAGCTGTAAGTAGGCATTCATAAGATCAAGTTTTGAGAAGATCTGATCACCTGTCAGTGTTGTGAACAAATATTCTATCTTCGGCAATGTATTGGGGACATTACCCTCTAGAACCTGGTTTACGGTTACTTTATAATCACCACACAATCTTACCTTACCATCAGACTTAGGTACAACAACAATGGGTGTAGCCCAATTACATCGATTTATCTTACAAATAATGTTCTCAGTCTCTAGTCTTTTGAGTTCTTGCTCAACTTTCTCCTTGAGTGCATATGGTACGGAACATGGCTTGTAGTAAACCGATCTAGCGTCCTTCTGTACCCTGACACTCGCCTTGAAGCCTTGGATCGGACTGCCCGTTTCGCAGAACACCTTCGGATACTTCTTGATAACATCATCCGGTGATGAAAATCTCGCTTCCACACAGAAAATCTCACTCCAATCCAGCTTCAGTGAGCTCAACCAATTTCTTCCTAGTAAGGCAGACTTGTTTCCTTTCACTACTATTAGTTCTGAAATTGATCTTTATATTTCACTGGTACGGTGATACGACCTACCACAGGAATTTTCTCTCCCGAGTAGCTTCGCTACTCTCTCTTGGATTTCTCCAGTTGGAAATCATGCAATTTGTCGAGGTACAACGAATCTGGTACTACACTCACGGATGCAGCCGTGTCAATTTCTATTGGTATCTTGAATCCCGCAACATCTATGTGGATTTTGATGCTTTCCGAATCGCTGTCCATTAACCTCGTGTAACTCTAACAGCTCCTCGTCCTGTTGTTGTTCTTCTATGCTATGTAGTCTCTTGGGATTTCTACTCATAGCTTTGAATGCTGGACTCATAGCTTTTAAAACTGGTTTACCCTTCAGTCAGCGTGCCTTCTCAAGATGCCCAGTCTTCCTGCAGAAGAAACACTCTGCCTTCACATATGGACAACTTTGAGCAATGTGTTGTCCCAGGCACCTACAGCATGACTTCGACGCTCCGTTAGAATTTCCAGTTTCTGAGACTTTGGGCCCCCAAGCATCTTTTACTTTGAACTCATAGGTGATTTACCTCGGTTGACTGACGACCGTAATCATTATTTAATTCTCGGGAATATTGTTCGGCCATGCCCATCGACCTCGCTGTCTGACAAGCAATCTCAAAAGTCAAGTCATCTGTTGTCAATAACTTCCTTCTGCTTGCATAATTTTTCACCCCACAAAAAAAACGATCCCGTAATGCTCGGTTTTGAAAGTTTCCAAAATTACAGTGCATCGATAGCTTTTTTAATGCTACGATGTAATCACTGATACATCATCAGTCTTTTGATTCCAAATCCCGAAACGACAGCTTTCAGCAATTTCTAACGGTTTGGGGTTACAGTGCTGCTCCAGCTTCGTTAAAATCTCTTCAAGCGTTGTGTCCTTTGGCTCATCAGGCACAAACAGATTTATGAGAGTGTCATACAATGCCAGACCTGCCACCGATAAGAAGATTGTTCTCTTATGTTCCAACACAGCCTGGTTCTGTTCTGCATTGTCTGGAACTTCGATTATGTTATTTGCAATGAAATATATTTCTAGCCGATCCACATACACTTTAAAACGTTCCCAGTCGTGTCTATATTCCCCCAAATGTCCGATTACACTGCCATTTTAATCTCTAGCTGTTCACACCATGTGCTGTATTGTACCTCGGATTTTGTAGCTTTTTTCCAAAGACAGAAACTTCCAAAGTCTCTCTGTCGGCTGGCTGAATCCTTCCCCAACAAAATTTAAGCTTTAAAAAATCCCATCTCATCGCCAATTGTGATATATTCACAGGGCACAGCACACACAGCTTCCTACATGGCAGGCAGCTCTCTCGGAAGCCTCCAGAATCTGCCTGGTTCTGTTTATTATTAACTCTGCAGTTGCAGTACACAATACGTCCACATCCACAGTGTGGAGCTACAAACATTACAAGCTGACAGACATTACAGGGACCATGCCAAGCAGCACACTAGAGATAGCACTGTGGGTGAAGGATGATGGTTTTACAAAATTGTTTTGATATGTTGATTGATGTAACCCTATACTGATAATAGTGAGCTTAAACTGAACTAAAAGCAAGTACAATATTAAACCATAGCTGCAAACTAAGTGTCTGTGAGAAAAGACACCATTTGGTTAAGATCTTATAATATTTGATTCATGGCTGTTTGAAATGTTACTGTTGCATTCAAGACTCCATACAACATAAAACAGAATATGGTATTGCTGGCATCCCTCAGTGAGTACTGATGACTAAATATTGCTTGGAGATATCACTATCTCCAGCTCGTGATAAGCATTTGAGTACAATTGTAAAGAAATCCTTAATTGTGGTAAATGGAAAGGAGTATCCTCTACACTCTGGCTTACTCTGACTTTGTAATCCACATACATCTGTACAGACTTAACAGTTTTTGGCAACAATACTACAGTGCTACTTAGACCAATCTTTACATCTGTTTTCCCAATTTTCCCATTCCCTTCTTCCCCACTGTACAAGTTACTTCAACATTTATTAGTTCTATCTAATCTTAACGGTCCAGAATTTGAAGTTGTAATGCTGGCGCAACTGTCAGCGCACATCATTACTGTGTAAAACTGACAGCAACTTCTGTCATCCGTATATCCGCAGTTAAAAGCGGAAATTGGAAGTTGCTGTCAGTGATACCCTGCTCCTCCACAGGGTGCACTATGGCAGTCTTCGCAGATGTGATCAACACAGAATCAGTGATTTCACATGAACTTCAACTTTTTACACATTATTCTCACTGTAAAAACCATTGAAAACGTTACGGTTTGTTAGATAGAAACATAGAAAACATAGAAAATAGGTGCAGGAGTAGGCCATTCGGCCCTTTGAGCCTGCACCACCATTCAATATGATCCTGGCTGATCATGCAACTTCAGTACCCCATTCCTGCTTTCTGTCCATACCCCTTGATCCCTTTAGCGGTAAGGGCCACAACTAATGCCCTTTTGAATATATCTAACGAACTGGCCTCAACAACTTTCTGTGGTAGAGAATTTCACAGGTTCACAATTCTCTGAGTGAAGAAGTTTCTCCTCATCTCGGTCCTAAATGGCTTACCCTTTATCCTTAGACTGTGACCCCTGGTTCTGGACTTCCCCAACAGCGGGAGCATTCTTCCTGCATCTAACCTGTCCAATCCCATCAGAATTTTATATGTTTCTATGAGATCCCCTCTCATTCTTCTAAATTCCAGTGAATATAAGCCTAGTCGATCCAATCTTTCTTCATATGTCAGTCCTGCCATCCCGGGAATCAGTCTGGTGAACCTTCGTTGCACTCCCTCATAGCAAAAATGTCCTTCCTCAGGATAGGAGACCAATAGCTCTCTGTTTTCCACGGATTGTTCTCAAGGAATGAATGTCCCCACTAAGACACCTAGTAAATTCCAATCGCCCACAGTAGATAAGATGTTTGTTCAGATGTTCACATCACCTCCAAAGACCTCCAGAGTACATCCGAACTCCTCCGAGGTTGAAGCAGAGCAGCCTTTTAAATGATGCGACATGTGATTTAAAACATGGCGTCCATAACGCTGTGAGTAGTTCCGGTTAGTTCCACTTTTTCCCAGCGTTTTTTTCGGCGAGCAATATTGTGGGCGAGATGTGCACGAGGTGCCGAAAGTAAAGATACTGAGCATTAGTTTTGACAGATGTGATCTTTATGACAAAAAACAGTGGCCGGACGGTATTATTAAATCTCGGCGTTAATTACGTGCCGAGAGTAACACTGGGCGATATTATGGGCGTTGGGATCATCCATTGTGATGATTCCGCCCAAATAAAGTGGGCGGGCGGTATTATTTTTTCTCAGCGTGACACACATGCAGAAAGTAACGCTTGCTGATAAATGGGTGTCAGTTTCCATTTTGTGGCTAAATGGGCAATATCTGGGTGTTACGCGTCATTTCAGCGTTAAAATGGACATTAAGTGGGCGCTATGCATGCAAAAATAATGGAAAATCTAGCCCCATGGCTTTTGTCCCATTTGCTTTATTAACTGCTTTGTTAACCTGTCGTGCCATCTTCAAAGATCTGTGCACAAACACTCTCAGATCTCTCTCTTCTCCCCCCCCCCCTTAAAATTGTACCATTTAGCATGTATTGTCTCTCCTCATTCTTCCTACCAAAATGAATCACTTCACACTTTTCTGAGTTGAATTTCATCTGCCATTCCACCAGCCTGTGTCTGTTCAAGTCTTATTATCTTCCTCATTGTTTACTGCACTTCCAAATCAACCCCAACACTCCTCTGACAACCCTTTTACTGTTAATATGCTTCTAGAAGATCTTTTGATTCCCTTTTATCTGAGCCACTGATCTATTTTCATACTGTCTCTTTGCCCCTCTTATTTCCTTTTTCACTTCTCTGTACTTTTTGTATTCAGCCTGATTCTCCCTTGTATTATCAAGCTGACATCTGTTATTCATCACCTTTTTCTGCTTCACCCTGCTCTCAAACTTTTTCAGCATCCAGAGAGCTCTGGCTTTGGTTGCGCCCCCTTGCTCCCTTGTGGGAATGTACCTAGACTACACCTGAACCATTTCTTCTTTAAAGGGCACCTATTTCTTCATTACATTTCTGCCTGACAGTCTTTGACTCTAATTTACCTGAGCCAGATCCCTCCTCAATTCGCTGAAATTTGCCCTCCTCCAGTTAAGTATTTTTATTCAGATTGCTTCTTGTCCATCTCCATAATTAATCTAAACATTATGATACTATGATCACTATTACCGAGATGCTCCTCTACTGTCACATTCTCCACTTCCACCAATTTATCCATGTAAAATGAAATAAAAACATTAGTGATTTATGTGTGTAGTGATGGAACCTGATTTTGTCTATGAAGGGCTGTTAATGTGTCAGTGGATCTGAAAGTGGGAGCAGGTTAATTACTTTTCATCTCAACTGAGCCACAAATGGAAACATGGGACAAAATAAAAGTACAAAGGGAAGGATAAATAGATTGTTATTCTGATTATAGAGCACGTGTTCTGTGTACATAAGTTGGATGTTGTGGAAAAAGCATTTTTTTTGAGAGTAAATAATAATTCAATGGAGATATTGGAAACTGCAACAAATTTGTATCACCTTCTTTTCATGGCACATAATGCACATCATACAATCATGAATAGTAAATTAAACCCTAGAAATGACTGCACAAACTCCTCCAGCCAATGTTTTAAGAGGTGTTAACTCATATTTTAAATAATGATGAATAAAATGAACAGTCTATGCACTGTTGACCCCCAGATCTCTTATAAGCATATGTTGCAGCACTTAGACTGGATCTAATTAAGACCCATTTTTCATGTCACAACAGTGACTAAAGTAATCAAAAAATAAGAATCCCCAATGCTTTCCATCTACTTCTGACTAAGGCCATCCTGCCTGAGTCCACTCTTGCCCAAGATAAGACAACTTGCAGCAAGTATAGGATCAGCAAGTGGCTGCTCATTGAATTTCAAGAGCATTGAAAGACCCAGAAAGGACAATTTTTAAAGCATCTCAAACACTGGACTCATGGAATACTGAAGGGGACCTGCAAACAAATAGGAGATGCCGGTTCCGAACCTGTTGCCCAGATACAGACAGGATTCACTTACTTTGAACTCATTGAGCATGGCTGCTGGTGATCACCTTGCTGGAGGCAAGCCTTGACTTCTTCACTTCAGACGTCCCAAACACACCAGACCTTGAGTAGCTATGGGCAGAGAAAATTATTTTAAAAGAGAAACTCTGATATGATGGAAATTGGATGAGAGAACGAGGCAGATGACAAATCTACTTAAATTCAAGTCTATTCCAGCTGCTCTTGCCTGAGTTGCTTCATGGTTAGATTGTGAGAATGACCCCCAAGCAAGCCACTGCTCAGAATTGTGCCCCTCAATCAAAGCATGTTAATACCTCTGCCCTCAAAAGGGAAGGCTTGTTTAAGTATAGCTTAAGGAAGAGTGCCTCATCTTTCGATTTGGCACATTACAGCCTCCTGGACTCAACATTGAGTTCCACAATTCCAGATTGTGATATTTTCTTACAACATCACTAACAAACACACATAGACAAGATGGCTCATAACAGAAAACCTGTCATCGTGTGACCTTGGCACGTCACACGTGAGTGGAGGGTAGCCAATGTAACCCCACTTTTTAAAAAAGGAGGGAGAGAGAAAACAGGGAATTATAGACCGGTCAGCCTGACATCGGTAGTGGGTAAAATGATGGAATCAATTATTAAGGATGTCATAGCAGTGCATTTGGAAAGAGGTGACATGATAGGTCCAAGTCAGCATGGATTTGTGAAAGGGAAATCATGCTTGACAAATCTTCTGGAATTTTTTGAGGATGTTTCCAGTAGAGTGGATAAGGGAGAACCAGTTGATGTGGTATATTTGGACTTTCAGAAGGCGTTCGACAAGGTCCCACACAAGAGATTGATGTGCAAAGTTAGAGCACATGGGATTGGAGGTAGTGTACTGACATAGATTGAGAACTGGTTGTCAGACAGGAAGCAAAGAGTAGGAGTAAATGGGTACTTTTCAGAATGGCAGGCAGTGACTATTGGGGTACCGCAAGGTTCTGTGCTGGGGCCCCAGCTATTTACACTGTACATTAATGATTTAGATGAGGGGATTAAATGTAGTATCTCCAAATTTGCGGATGACACTAAGTTGGGTGGCAGTGTGAGCTGCGAGGAGGATGCTGTGAGGCTGCAGAGCGACTTGGATAGGTTAGGTGAGTGGGCAAATGCATGGCAGATGAAGTATAATGTGGATAAATGTGAGGTTATCCACTTTGGTGGTAAAAACAGAGAGACAGACTATTATCTGAATGGTGACAGATTAGGAAAAGGGGAGGTGCAAAGAGACCTGGGTGTCATGGTACATCAGTCATTGAAGGTTGGCATGCAGGTGCAGCAGGCGGTTAAGAAAGCAAATGGCATGTTGGCCTTCATAGCAAGGGGATTTGAGTACAGGGGCAGGGAGGTGTTGCTACAGTTGAACAGGGCATTGGTGAGGCCACACCTGGAGTATTGTGTACAGTTTTGGTCTCCTAACCTGAGGAAGGACATTCTTGCTATTGAGGGAGTGCAGCGAAGGTTCACCAGACTGATTCCCGGGATGGCGGGACTGACCTATCAAGAAAGACTGGATCAACTGGGCTTGTATTCACTGGAGTTCAGAAGAATGAGAGGGGACCTCATAGAAACATTTAAAATTCTGACGGGGTTAGACAGGTTAGATGCAGGAAGAATGTTCCCAATGTTGGGGAAGTCCAGAACCAGAGGTCACAGTCTAAGGATAAGGGGTAAGCCATTTAGGACCGAGATGCGGAGGAACTTCTTCACCCAGAGAGTGGTGAACCTGTGGAATTCTCTTCCACAGAAAGTTGTTGAGGCCAATTCACTAAATATATTGAAAAAGGAGTTAGATGAGGTCCTTACTACTAGGGGGATCAAGGGGTATGGCGAGAAAGCAGGAATGGGGTACTGAAGTTGAATGTTCAGCCATGAACTCATTGAATGGCGGTGCAGGCTAGAAGGGCCGAATGGCCTACTCCTGCACCTATTTTCTATGTTTCTATGTTTCTATTAATTGTATCAGTGGTTGCATTACCACAGTAATCCACTAGGGTGGAGCAGTAGTCCTCTTGGGAGAGCTCTGTTACACCTCTCCCTCCTTAATCATAACAAAATAATCATCATACATAACTTGCATGGTTATACACAACAAAAGATAACTTATTTTTCCGTATTTACAATCAAACTTAACCACTGGTTTTCTGTTTCGAAGGGGATACTTTGGGCTCGACTTTCCACCTCACATTGCTGCGCTAGTGCCCATAGGTTGCCCAAAACAGCCTGCTATTGCTCATTTTGAATAAAAAGTGAAAAGTTAGGCCGGCACATCACCGGAAAATTACCAGCCCAACTTTCGGCTCACATTGCCGAGATGATCACTGGGATGATCGCCCACACATCACCCGGCGCAACTTTCGGCACATCACCGGCACATCGCTGGGCTGATCGCTCGCCAAGAACATCGCTGGTGAATAATTACTTTTTCCTGGCCTTCCTCACAGAACTCGGCACTACGGATGCCATTTTGAACGTCGGAGGAAGGGAGGAGGCTGCTTAAACAAGGGCTTATAATTTATGAGTTATTTAATAAGAACATAAGAAATAGGAGCAGCAGTAGGCCATACAGCCCCTCGAGCCTGCTCCGCTATTTAATACGATCATGGCTGATCCAATCATGGACTCAGGTCCACTTCCCTGCCTGCTCTCCATAACCCCTTATTCCCTTATCGTTTAAGAAACTGTCTATTTCTGTCTTAAATTTATTCAATATCCCAGCTTCCACAGCTCTCTGAGGCAGCAAATTCCACAGATTTACAACCCTCTGAGAGATGAAATTTCTCCTCATCTCAGTTTTAAATGGGTGCCCCTTAAAATATGCCCTCTAGTTCTAATCACCCCGATCAGTGGAAACATCCTCTCTGCATCCACATTGTCAAGCCCCCTCATAATCTTATATGTTTCGATAAGATCACCTCTCATTCTTCTGAATTCCAATGAGTAGAGGCCCAACCTACTCAACCTTTCCTCATGTCAACCCCCTCATCTCCGGAATCATAGAAACGTAGAAAATAGGTGCAGGTGCAGGCCATTCGGCCCTTCGAGCCTGCACCACCATTCAATAAGATCATGGCTGATCATTCACCTCAGTACCCCTTTCCTGCTTTCTCTCCATACCCTTTGATCTCTTTAGCCGTAAGGGACACATCTAACTCCCTCTTGAATATATCCAATGAACTGGCATCAACAACTCTCTGCGGTAGTGAATTCCACAGGTTAACAACTCTCTGAGTGAACAAGTTTCTCCTCATCTCAGTCCTAAATGGCTTACCCCTTATCCTTAGATTATGTCCCCTGGTTCTGGACTTCCCCAACATCGGGAACATTCTTCCTGCATCTAACCTGTCCAGTCCCGTCAGAATTTTATATGTTTCTATGAGGTCCCCTCTCATCCTTCTAAACTCCAGTGAATACAGGCCCAGTCGATCCAGTCTCTCCTCATATGTCAGTCCTGCCATCCTGAGAATCAGTCTGGTAAATCTTCGCTGCACTCCCTCAATAGCAAGAACGTCCTTCCTCAGATTAGGAGACCAAAACTGAACACAATATTCAAGGTGAGGCCTCACTAAGGCCCTGTACAACTGCAGTAAGACCTCCCTGCTCCTATACTCAAATCCCCTAGCTATGAAGGCCAACATACCATTTGCCTCCTTCACCACCTGCTGTACCTGCATGCCCACTTTCAATGACTGATGTACCGAGGCACCCAGGTCTTGTTGCACATCCCCTTTTCCTGATCTGCCGCCATTCAGATAATATTCTGCCTTCGTTTTTTTGCCACCAAAGTGGATAACCTCACATTTATCCACATTATACTGCATCTCCCACTCATTTGCCCACTTACCTAACATGTCCAAGTCACCCTGCAGCCTTTTAGCTTCCTCCTCACAGCTCACACCGCCACCTAGCTTAGTGTCATCTGCAAACTTGGAAATATTACACTCAATTTCCTCATCCAGATCATTAATGTATATTGTAAATAGCTGAGGTCCCAGCACTAAGCCCTGCGGCACCCCATTAGTCACTCCTTGCCGTTCTGAAAAGGACCCGTTTATCCCGACTCTCTGCTTCCTGTCTGCCAACCAGTTCTCTATCCACGTCAGTACATTACCCCCAATACCATGTGTTTTAATTTTGCACAACAATCTCTTGTGTGGGACCCTGTCAAAAGCCTTTTGAAAGTCCAAATACACCACATCCACCGGTTCTCCCTTGTCCACTCTACCAGTTATATCCTCAAAAAATTCTGGAAGATTTGTCAAGCAGGATTTCCCTTTCATAAATCCATGCTGACTTGTATCTTCTCTGAACTGCCACCAAAGCATGTATATCCTTTCGTAAATATGGAAACCAAAACGGCACGCAGTATTCAGGTGTGGCATCACCAATACCCTGTACAACTGTAGAAAGACTTCCTTGCTTTTATACTCCATCCCCTTTGCAATAAAGGCCAAGATTCCATTGGCCTTCCTGATCACTTGCTGTACCTGCAGACTAACCTTCTGTGTTTCATGCACAAGTAACCTCAGGTCCTGCTGTACTGCAGCACTTTGCAATCTTTCTCCATTTAAATAATAACTTGCTCTTTGATTTTTCTTGCCAAAGTGCATGATCTCACACTTTCCAACATTATACTCCCATCTGACAAATTTTTGCCCACTCACTTAACCTGTTTATGTCCTTTTGCAGATTTTTTGTGTTCTCCTCACACATTGCTTTTCCTCCCATCTTTGTATCATTGGCAAACTTGGCTACGTTATACTCAGTCCCTTCCTCCAAGTCGTTAATATAGATTGTAAATAGTTGGGGTCCCAGCACTGATCCCTGCGGCACCCCACTAGTTACTGATTGCCAACCCGAGAATGAACCATTTATCCCGACATTCTGTTTTCTGTTCGTTGGCCCATCCTCTATCCATGCTAATATATTACTCCCAACCCCGTGAACTTTTATCTTGTGCAGTAACCTTTTATGTGGCACCTTATCAAATGCCTTCTGGAAGTCCAAATACACCACATCAACTGGTTCCCCTTTATCCACCCTATTCGTTACATCCGCAAAGAATTCCAGCAAATTTGTCAAACATGACTTCCCCTTCATATATCCATGTTGACTCTGCCTGGCCGAATTTTGCTTTTCCAAATGTCCTGCTACTACTTCTTTAATAATGGACTCCAACATCTTCCCAACCACAGATGTTAGGCTAACTGGTCTATAGTTTCCTGCTTTTTGTCTGCCTCCTTTTTTAAATAGGTCCTTTTACTGATAGATCCACTCACATTTATACTTATATTTATATTTATATGGATATTTATTAATATTTATATATGTTTTTAGTACCAAGGGCATTTATAACAACAGTGATAATGATAATAGTAGTGATAGTGATGGGGCCTGTAACTTCTGTACCATTACTTGTAACTGCTCACATGCTGGCATCTGAAGTTCAGTTAAGTGAACGGGCTGATCAAAGAGGTGGAAGACAAATGCGAAGGAAGAGAACGTACAGCCGACGAACTTACAGGGAAAAGCAATCTTACATCAACTTGTTTGATAACACGTGCCTTCGGAGGCTGTGCTTCCAGAAGGAGGTCATCGATGAGATATGCCAGCTCATCAAGAAGAATCTGCAGCCTACCAGCACCATCAGGACCGCACTGCCCATTGAGGTCAAGGTTACTGCGGCACTGTCCTTCTATGCATCTGGCTCCTTTCAGGCTTCAGCTGGCGACATCTGTGGTATCTCTCAGCACACCACACACTGCTCCATTCAACAGATGACTCAAGCCCTTTACGTGCACAGGATGGACTTTATAAGCTTCCCTATGACCAGGGAGGCACAGACTGAGAGGGCTTTGGGTTTCTCATGAATAGCAAACTTCCCTAAGGTCCAGGGAGCAATAGGCAGCACGCACATCAACCTAAAGCCACTTTACAGAACGCGGAGATGTTTCATAATCGAAAGGGATTCCATCCCTGAATGTGCAGCTCATTGTCGACCACAACCAAATTATCATGGCAGTAAATGCTACATTTCCGGGCAGCACCATGATGCGCACATCCTGCGTGAGAGCGCTGTCTCTGACCTGTTTGACAGTCAGCCAGAAGGTCATGGTTGGATGCTGGGGGATAAAGAATATGGCCTTGCCAGTTGGCTCATGACCCCCTGCGTAATCCCCAGACGGAAGCCGAGAAGCGTTACAATGAAAGCCACATAGCTACACACAATATTGTCAAAAAAACAATTGGAGTGCTGAAGCAGTGCTTCAGATGCTTGGACCACTCTGGAGACAGGCTACAGTACCAACCTGACCAGGTTGCTGAGTTTATTGTGGCGTGCTGCATCTTGCATAACCTAACTATAAGGAGAGGACAACCAATGCCAGAGAGGCTGCTTGTTCATCTCCGGAAGGAGTGGAGGCGGAAGAGGCAGAGAAGGAGGAGGAGGAGGAGGAGGAGGAAGAGGAGGCTGGTGAGGACCTCGAGGAGGACAATCAGCCCGGTGATGAACCCATGGTCCCACCCATCCCCGGAAGACTGCAGAAACCTCGTGGGAGTAACGTGGCTGCAAAGCTGTTGCACCATAAATGAACGCTTTGCATGAACTTACATTGGGGACAGTCACAGTTACAGTTACAGTTACGGTTAGACAACAGTTGCATTTGTGTTGAGTTACGTTTTAACCTTGAATGCTCAGGCCTGACCTGGCTATTGTTGTACAATAGTTGCATTAATGCTTTAACTTAACTTTACTTATTAAAAGACAATACACAACAATTGTAAGATTCAATAAAATGTTAATATTAACAATGTCAATTTTAAACAAACCCCGCTGCCCCCCCCACTCCCCCCCAACAGCAACAGTAACAAGAAGAACAACAAGAAAAACATGAACAACAATAACACCCTACCTGTGGCCACGTTTCCCTCCATGTCCTTTTCCCCCCAGTATCTTAGCCCCACCTGCCCATTTTGGTCCCCCGGTACCAAGACGATGCGGGCATGCAGCGGGCAACGGCAAGACTTCCTGCCATGGTGGGGGTGATGTTGGTGCAATCGGATGTTGGGGGGGTGTTGGAGGGGAAGACAAAGCACGGGCAGGGGCATTGTCTTCCAAGTCAGAGGGAAGTGCTTCCTCCTGACTCGCTTGTGTGCTGGGGATTGTCCTTCGCTCGATCACTGCACCTTGGGGGTGCAGCGCCGTGCTCAGCCAGCAATGCATACTGCAAGGCATTGGTGGCGGCGGTATGTGCACGTATCTCATCCAGCGTCTGCTGCGTTGCCTCCGCTTGGGCAGCAGACAACCAGGAAAATTCCCGCGCGAACCGTACAAACTCCTGGAGAGGCTCGCGATCTATCACGACTGTCTCCTCGCACAGGGAGATCAAACCCTCTATCCGATTGTCCACTGCAGGCGAGTGCTGAGCTCGCTGACCTGACCTCCGTGGGGTCGGCGTGCGGACTATAACACACCTTGCCATTGCCGGCTGCACGCCGCTTGGTCCCGGTGCCTCTTCAATCGCAATAGCGACTTCCATGGTGGCCGCAGATTCATCCCCCTCTGTGGCTTCCTCCACCTCTTCCTCCTCCTCCTCCTCCTCTGGCTCAGTATTATCCTCTTTCTCCTCCTCTGGCTCAGTCGTATCCTCCTTCTCCTCCTGTGCGGCCTCCACTTGCGCCTCTGGTTGACCTTCAAAGCACAATTGAACCTATTGAGCTTATTAGAACAGAAGGATACATATTACCAACAAGACTTAACATATTAATGTATCATGTGGATTTAACTGCCCGATAAAACCTGCCACGGCTGCATCAGTCGCAGGTGGACACAAGAGTTTATGGGGAGCGCACAGAGAAGGGGACAGTTGGCCAGATGACCTTCCCCTGTTCTTATTGCTTATGTTCTTATGTTGTCAACCTGAGAGTAGCACAAAGGCTGCATGCATGACATGACATGACATGACATTACATCATCCATATATGGCATTTTAATGAAATGATGGTACATTACTTTAAAACTGTTTCACACATTACTCATATGACGCATGGGAGGGTCCCGCAACACCACAGTTGGTGGCCGAGCAACTGGTGGTCCCCATCAGTGCTGCTGCACGCTCCTCCAGCTCACTTAAAGTCTGCATGTAAGCAGGGCCCCCTCCGGTGCGCCTTCGCTGTGCCCTGTTGTTAGATATCTTCTTCTGCAAACGTGAAAAGAGCATGGCATAAGCTAATTGACAAGGTAGTTTCATGGAAAGACAACAACTTCAAACATTACATACAAATGAGATCCACAATTGATGCACGATTATAACAAAGATCAGCTATTTTGGAGCTACATATACGTATATATACGTATGTATGTATGTATGTAAGAATTTACAAAATGTAATTCAATTCAAGAGATTTACTGTTACAGTTTTAATTCCAATCTTCATCAATACAATATAAAATCTGTACTTACTCTAGCTGATGCCACAAGGCTGTTTCAGTGCTTCCGGCACTGGTCGAGCCCCCTCGCTTCGTGGGACGTCGAGAAAATGACGTCCACAATCTTGGACCGTAGCTTCCTGTATGTCCGGGGTGGAGGTTTTCCCTTAGCACCCCGGGTAAATTCTGCCCACCTGGAGTGGACCTTGCCCTTTTTTGATCCCCATCCATGCTCTCTGATGATGATGATGATGACATCTCTACAATTTATCCAAATCTCCAACTCTCCAAAGGCAAAAAACAATTTATCCAAATCTGCAACGGCAAAAAACTTCACAAAACTCCACAAATCTCCTCTCTCCAACTCCAACAACTCTTTCCTTTCTCTCTCCTCTTTCTCTCGCTCTCTCACTCTCTCACCAACAGCCTCCTGCGCATGGGTGGATGACCCCTAACCTCCCAAAAAGCGGGAAAACCTGTCACCAAAAAAATAAATCGTATGCGCACAAGGCCGTTGCTAGAGAAGCTTTTGCCTTCCACATCGTTGGGCTACTGCTTCGCCCATTTCACATCGCTGGACTATTGCCGAGGCAAAAATCATGATCCAAAAAATGGACCATGTTCAGCGATCAGTAAGGCTGACACATCGCTAAGGCTGGAACATCGCCCATTTTTTGGGCAATATAGCAAAGTGGAAAGTCTAGCCCTTTCACTCTTGAACAGAACTTTCCAAACTTGGTGTCACAGAATCATAGAATCATAGAAATTTACAACATGGAAGGAGACTATTTCGGCCCATCGTGTCCTTGCCGGCCGACCAAGAGCTATCCAGCCTAATCCAATTTTCCAGCTCTTGGTCCGTAGTCCTGTAGGTTACGGCACTTTAAGTACACATCCAAGTACTTTTAAATGTGGTGAAGCTTTCTGCCTCTACCACCCTTTCACGCAGTGAGTTCCAGACTTCCACCATGCTCTGGGTAAATAATTTTCCCCTCATATCTCCTCTATATCTCCCCCCAATTAATTTAAATCTATGCCCCCTGGTTGTTGACCCATCTGTAAATGAAACAGATCCTTCCTATCCACTCTATCCAGGTCCTTCATAATTTTATATACCTCAATCAGGTCGCCCCTCAGCCTCCTCTGTTCCAAAAAAAACAGACCCAGCATCTCTAATCTTTCCGCACAGCCAAAATTCTCCAGTCCAGGCAACATTCTTGCAAATCTCCTCTGCACCCTTTCCAGTGCAATCACATCTTTCTTGTAATGTGGTGACCAGAACTGCACGCAGTACTCCAGCTGCGGCTGAACCAGTGGTTTATACAATTCAAGCATAACATTCTTGCTTTTGTAGCCCATGCCTCAACTAATAAAGGCAAGTATTCCATATGCATTCTTAACCACCTTATCTACCTGGCCTACTATCTTCAAGGATCTGTGGACCTGCACTCCAAAGTCCCTTTGTTCCTCTACACTTTTTAGTGTCGTACCATTTAATGTGTATTGCCTTGCCTTGTTAGACCTCCCCAAATGCATTACCTCAGACTTATCTGGATTGAATTCCATTTGCCATTGTTCTGCCCAACTGTACATTGATATCTTCCTGCAGTTCGCAGCTTTCTTCTTCATTATCAACCACACAGCCTATTTTAGTGTCATCTTCAAACTTCTTAATCATACCCCTAACATTCTAGTCCAAGTCATTGATATATACCACAAAAAGCAAGGGACCCAGCACTGAGCTTTGCGGAACCTCACTGGATACACCCTTCCAGTCACAAAAGCACCCATCAACCATTACCCTTTGCTTCCTGCCTCTGAGCTAATTTTGGATCCAACTTGCCACTATGCCCTAGATCCCATGGGCTTTTACTTTCATGACCAGTCTGCCATGTGGAATCTTTTCAAAAGCTTTGCTAAAATCCATATATGCTACATCATATGCACTGCCCTCATTGAGCCTCCTGGTTACCTCCTCGAAAAATTCAATTAAGTTAGTCAGACATGACCTTCCCTTAAAAAATCCATGCTGACTGTCCCTCAGGATTTTTTCCAATAATTTTCCCACCACTGAGATTAGGTTGTAATTACTCGGTCTATCCCTTTCTCCCTTTTTAAGCAAAGGTACAACATTAGCAGTCCTCTGGCACCACACCTGTAGTCAGAGAGGATTGGAAAATGACGGTCAGAGCCTCTGCTATTTCCTCTTATGCTTCTCTTAACAGCCCTGGGATACATTTCATCCAGGTCTGGGGATTGATCCACTGTCAAAGATGCCAAGTCCCTTAATATTTCCTCACTCACTGTTTATTTTGTCTAATATTTCACACTCCTCCTCCCTCATTGGAAAGTCTGCATCGCCCCCCTCTTTTGTGAAAACAGTTGCAAAGTATTCATTAAGAATCATACCCACGTCTTCTAACTCCACACACAGATTTCCTTTATGGTCTCCAATAGGCCCCACTCTTTCTCTAGTTATCCCCTTGCTCTTAAATGTATTTATAAAACATCTTTGGGTTTTCCCTGATATTACTTGGCAACATTCTTTCATACTCTCTCTTTGCTTTCCTGTAGAACTTAGACACATTCTAGGCTGAGCCTGAGGAGAGTTTTCCTCCAAGTGCAACCCTTGATCGACATTTGGACTCTCTACAACTTCAGACTGTTTGTCTGCCTGACTCGGACTCAGACTTAAATTCTGACATTCTCTTGGACTTGTTTATAGTACATCTGATGTAGGATTTATTACTGATACTCTACTTGTAACAAGAATATCTAACTCATCAGAAATAATCGAATCATTTCAACTTTCAACTCCTTCCACATCTGTAGGTAAAATATGATCAATTTGAATAAACCTAACCTTTCCATGATCAAACATCTTGACCAAGTATGTGCAATGGTCACATATCTTCTCTACTCTTCTTGCTAACCACTTTAACCATTTGTGGTAATGGTTCTTCACTCGAACCTTCTGATTCAATCACACACTTCTCTCTCTTACGCTACCTCTATCGTGATTCTCTTTCTGTCTTAATTGTTTCTCTTCTGCTGGATGTGCCAAGTTGGGCTTTAACAACAAGAATCTGGTTTGTGGCTTTCGTTTGAGAACCAACTCTGCTGGTGTTCTACCAGTATTTGTATGAGGAATATTACGATAAGTAATCATAAAGTTTGCTAGTTTGTGATCCAACGACAACTGCCGTTTCTTTGGATTTAGATCCAACATTTGCTTGATAAATGTACATTTTACAATTTGCACTGTGTACTTTGCTGTAACATTTGAAGCTGGATGGTATAGTGGAACCTTGGTATGTTTCACACCATTTCTGCTCATGAACTGTGCAAATTCTTCTGAACAAATTGCGACCCATTATCAGACACAATTTCTTTTGGGAGGCCATATGAAGAAAACAATCTTTGCAAATTGCCTAGTGTTTTACTTGTTATTTTCCACATCGGAAATACCTCTACCCACTTTGAATGACTATCAGTCACAATGAACAATTGTTATCCTTCTATCTCAGCAAATCTATATGTAACCTTTGCCACAACCTGGGAGGCCATTTCCATGGCTGTAATGGTACTGATGGTGGTTTCTTGCTTACCGATTGACATGTTGTACACTAACTAACAATGTACTCTCTATCTTTATCTAGACCTGGTCACCATAAGTAACTGCGTGCAAAACTCTTGGTCAAGTACATTTCCAGGTGCTGGTCATGAAGATCTCCTAACAATTTGGACCTGAACTTATTTGGGATAACTACTCTTGCACCCCACATGATACAATCTTTATTCACTGATAATTAATTCCTATGAACAAATTATGGATGAATATCTTCCTCTGATACCTCGTTTGGCCAGCCATTTGCCATGTAATCATACACCTTTGACACAACTGGGACATGTTTTATTGCTCTACCAATCTTTTCAGCATTGACTGGCAGTTCATCAATGAATGAAAAATAGAACACTTCTTCTACCTTAGAGATAATGTTCTCAGTTTCTAGTCTTTTGAGTTCTTGCTCAATTTTCTCCTTGAGTGCGTATTGTACGGGATGTGGCTTGCAGTAAACTGGTCTTGCATCCTTCTGCACTGACACACGCCTTGAAGTCTTGGATCGGACTGCCTGTTTTGTGAATGCCTTTGGATACTGCTTGATGATGTCATCTTTTGATGCAAATTTTGTTTCCACACGAAAAATCTCATTCCATTCCAGCTTCAGTGATCCCAACCAATTTCTACCTGTCAAGGCAGGCTTGTCTCATGCCACTACTATGAGAGGCAAGCTCTGAAACTGATCCTTGTATTTCACTGGCACGGTGATACGTCCTACCACAGGGATTTGCTCTCCTGAGCAGCCTGGCAGCTCTTTTTTCAATTTTTCCAGTGGAAAATCACACAACTTGTCGAGATTTAGTGATTCTGGTACTATGCTCATGGAACCACCAGTGTCGATTTCCATGGGGATCCTGGTTCCTACAACATCTAGTTGGATGATGATACTTCGAGAATGAAACATAAAAGGAAAGTATTCAGGTACAGCAAGTGATCAGGAAGGCCAATGGTATCTTGGTCTTTATTGCAAAGGGGATGGAGTATAAAAGCAGGGAAGTCTTGCTGCAGTTATTCAGGGTATTGGTGAGGCCACACCTGGAATACTGCGTGCAGTTTTGGTTTCCATATTTACGAAAGGATATACTTGATTTGGAGGCAGTTCAGAGAAGGTTCACTAGGTTGATTCTGGAGATGAGGGGGTTGACTTATAAGGAAAGGTTGAGTAGGTTGGGCTTCTACTCATTGGAATTCAGAAGAATGAGAGGTGATCACATCAAAATGTATAAGATTATGAGGGGGCTTGACAAGGTGGATGCAGAGAGGATGTTTCCACTGATGGTGGAGACTAGAACTAGAGGGCATAATCTTAGAATAAGGGGCCGCCCATTTAAAACAGAGAAGAGGAGAAATTTCTTCTCTCAGAGGGTTGTGAATCTGTGGACTTCGCTGCCTCAGAGCTGTGGAAGCTGGGACATTGAATAAATTTAAGACAGAAATAGACAGTTTCTTAAAATGATAAGGGAATAATGGGTTATGGGGAGCAGGCAGGGAAGTGAACCTGAATCCATGATTGGATCAGCCATGATCGTATTAAATGGTGGAGCAGGCTCGAGGAGCCGTATGGCCTACTCCTGCTCCTATTTCTTATCTTCTTATGTTCTTAGGAATCTTTGTTAGATACCTTCATGCTCCTGATAACGTCTATCTCCAGAGCTTCCTCATCCTGTTGCTTCTCTTCAATGCTATGTAGTGTCTGGCGATTTCTACTTCGAGCATTGAACATCGGTTTACTCTCCAGTCGGCATGCCTTCGCAAGATGCCCAGTTTTCTTGCAGTAGAAACACCCTGTCTTCACATATGGACAACTTTGAGCAATGTGTTGTCCCACGCACTGATAGTATGATTTCAATGAACTGTTATCTTGGCCAGTTGTTGAGGCCTTGGGGCCCAACTGCCTTTTACTTTTAACCTGCAGGTAATTCACCTCGGTTATCTGACTAGGGGAAATGGCGCAAAATTCTTAAAAGTATTGGTCGGCCTTATCCATTGACATAACTGTCTGAAAAGCTAAATCAAAAGTCAAGTTAGGGGTTGTCAACAACTTTCTTCTGATTGCTTCATTTTTCATCCCACAAACAAAGTGGTCACACAATGCTCGGGCCTGAAAGTTTGCGAAATGACAGTGAGTAGATAGCTTTTTTTAAAGCTACAATGTTCTCACTGATACCCTCATCAATGAATTGATCTCGTATTCCAAAACGATAACTTTCAGCAATTTCCAAGGGCCCAGGACTGTAGTGTTGAGAATCTCCATCAGTGGCATGCTCTTTGGTTTGACAGGAACAAGCAAATTTTTCAGGGATTCATACACCTCGGGGTCTGGTTCAGTCCAGAAAATAGCCCGTTTTCTTTCTAAAACCACAAGGTTACGGTTTTCATCATCGGGGACCTCGACGATACTATTCGCGGTGAAAAACATTTCTAGCCATTCCATATACACTCTCTCGGTCATGATGGAACTCACCCAAGTGCCTGATTATTCCCATAGGTGCGGCCAGCTAGACTCTGGAAATGGCAACAGTTCAGCCAAGTGTGCTTGTAATTTACCTTGGATTTTTAGCTGTTATGCAAAACAAAGAACCTCTCAAAGTCTCTCTGTCAGTTGGCTGGAACATCAACCAACAAAAATTTCAGCTAGGGATTCCAGAAATCCCATCCTCATCGCCAATGTTATATTTTCTTACGACATCACTAACAAACACACACACACATAAGATGGCTCTTAACAGAAAACCTGTCATCATGTGATCATGCCACATGATCCTTTATTATTTACATCAGTAGTTGCATTATCACAGTAGTCTACTAGGTAGAGCAGTAGTCCACGATGGGGAGATCATAACGACTGCTCCCATTTTTCAGGCAGCAGTTGCTGGTAATGATTCTGCTTTTGTCATTTTCAGTTCTTCTTAAACCTATATTTTGTTTCTTTTACTGTCTCATTACCACCCACTTTTGCCTTTCACCATCATCCTTTTTGTCACTCTATCACAAATCTTCCCTTTTGTTCTGTCCTTTCCTCTTCCCTTTCCCTGCCTCTGTACTTGCTTAAAAACTGTTACATCTCTAACTTTTTCCAGTTCTGATGAAAGATCACTGACCTGAAACGTTAACTCTTTTTCTCTCTCCACAGATGCTGCCTGACCTGCTGAGTATCTCCAGAATATTCTGTTTTTATTTTGTTTACAGTGTATCAGGAGGTGTTTGAATTTTCAGTCAATTGAGGCTTTTATTTCTGTGGCCCATTCAATGGTTTTGATACAAGTGCTGGTGCCAGCTGCAAAAGGTTGGATGTGCCTGATATAGGTGAAAGACTACATCCTTAGGCCTGTGACAGAGTATGTTCCAGAATTCAGCAGCACTCAGACAAGTCTGCCTGGGTATTCACTTGCAATCCATGCAAGACCAGAACTCAAAATGCTACTGTTGCAAAAAAAAACATTCCTGTGGCTGTAATATGTAAACATATTCTTGACTGGAATTTCTGAAATACAGGATTTGTTTCTAAAAGCTTCTCTGTAAAGTTTGCAGTGAAGAAATATAACGCAGAGCAAAACATTATTTTGTTGATCTCCCAGAAGCAAATACCTCAACTAACGAATCAAATATTATTTGGTAAGCAAAACAAAGCTTTTATCACATACAAGACATTATAACTTGTGCTAAAATGTGCAATAAATATAAAATTAAATTTTCCACTTCTGCACTCTGGGCACAGTTCACCACCGTGAGTGCGTAGTGGAAGGTCCCACATCCCGTTATTTTCCATCCAGAATGAATCCTATAATCTTGCCAATTTTCTCTCTTGGAGACACTGACTCAATGTTATAGAAGCCATTTAATATTAATTTCCATTTATTTCAATAGAAATTAAAATGAGGCAGGTTTTATAATGAGCAGGGTTATCTGCACTTTATTTAAACCCCCAATTGTGTAATAAAGCCCAGTGTACACACACGCACATCCAACAGAACTTAGTAGATCACTGGGAATGAAAATGTGGCCACATTTTCAAAATGAACTGAAGCCACACCTTACCACCACCACCCAGCTAAGATCAACTCACTCCATGCAGACCTGGGATTAAATCTGGATATTCCTTAGCTACTCATTGCCTTAACCAATTACGCACTTGAGGAACTGCCTGTCTACCTTTCCTGAAGGTGGCTTACATTGCACAGAATTTTTTTAATGCACAAGACCACCATTGAGATCGTAATTGAAGACCCACCAATGATCTATTGGTCTGGAAATTCTGGCCTCCCTGGGTCCATACTGTGAGTCTACGGACCCGGGAAGACATTGCAAAAGCCGGTTTTCAGCGCACAATGCACAAGCGCTGGAAACCGTTTTTTCCGATCTGTCAAGCTGGAGCTTGACAGATCTTATGCATATCGGGAACGAGGACATTTGCTCAGGCAAGATTGCGGTATTTACCTATATCTTGCCCAGAAAATGTCCTCAAAATTCTTGCGCCTGTTAAAAGCAGGCGCATAGTCTACTTTTTACAGGCGTAAGAGTTTAAAAACATACAAAAATATAATAAAAATAAATTATAAAAACACATATTATTTTTAAAAACCCTGCCCACTACATTACATTTAATTTTAACCATAATTAAAAAAAACTTTCGAAAAACTCGGGAAAATTATTTCTCTAAGATATTTATTAATTTTAATTTCAATTAATTTTAATCGTCTGAGGTGTGTATTTTATTTTTTATTACATGTGTTTAGTGTCTTTGTTTTTTTTTTCTCATTAATAGCAATGAGAACTCGTAGATACGGACTTCACATTGCTATTAATGAGATAGCTGTGTAATACTGTACCTGATTGATTGAGCAGTCACACGTGACTGCACCTTCTGCGTGGAAACCTCGAGGACGGGAGCATGTTTCGCAGCGCGGGAAGAGAAGGCCTCTCCACTGGAATCGCAGGCTCCTCCTGTTATGTATTAAAGTTACAAGCTCCGCATAGGTCTTGGTTGTCGCCTTCGCTGGGGCTAGCAGGTCCCTGATGAGGCCATGGATAGAGGGCCCACAAACTGCTGAGCAGGATGGCTCTGCGCTTGTTCGCCAGTGAGATCGGTGAGTCCCCAGCCAGGTCGTTCACAATGAAAAAGTGTTCTAGCCTTTCCACAAAGGCATTCCAATCTTCCCCATCAGCGAGTTGTTGGAAGTTGCTTAGGTTAGACATGTTGTGCGTGAAAATTCGTAACCTCATCGCCAGTTATTGTGTATGCAAGCACTCTCTTAATGACTCCACGAGGCAGGGGTATGGCACTTGAACTGTATTGACTGTAGTCCTTTATTGCAGCTCCTAGAGTGAGGACACCAAGAGGTGAGCTCCCTTTTATACTTGGTTACCTGCAGTGTACAGGTGACCCTTAGGTCTCCAGCAGCAGCACTCTCTGGTGTACAGGTATGGTATAATAAAGGGTGAAGGTACATTCAGGTCTAGTGTCACAGTACAACATTAACATGCATACATAACACCTCCCCAGACCATTAGATAAATTCGTAGAAATGTTTCAGGCCGGAGGCAACTGCCCGCGGGAAGCCTCCGACTGGAATTTCAGCCCAATATCTGGCCATTCTTATGGAACTGCTGCTTTTAAATTTTGAGGTATTGTCGCTTCTTGCAATTTCTGGTAGTCTTAATTTCTTCCATTTGCTCTTGAATGGAAGGAGAGGCAATATAAATTAAAGGGGGTGCATCAACAGAAAGACCTTGGGAGTATATGTGCAACAATCATTGATGGTGGCAGGGCAGGTTGAGAAAGTTGTTAAAAAGGCATACGGGATCCTAGGCTTCATAAATAGAGGCATATAGTACAAAAGCAAGGAAGTAATGATGAACCATTATAAAACACTGGTTCTGCCTCAACTGGAGTAGTGTATCCAATTCTGGGCACCGCACTTTCGGAAGAATGTGAAAAGATTTACAAGAATGGTTCCAGGGATGAGGGACTTCAGTTATGTGGATAGACTGGAGAAGCTAGGGTTGTTCTCCTTAGAGGAGAGAAGGTTGAGAGGAGATTTGATAGAGGTGTTCAAAATCATGAGGAGTCTAGACAGAGTAGAGAGAGAGAAACAGTTCCTATTGGCAGAATGGTTGAGAACCAGAGGACACAGATTTATAGCGATTGGCAGAAGGACCAAAGGCGACATGAGGAAAAACTTTTTTATGCAGCTAGTTGTTAGGATCTGAAATGCACTGCCTGAAAGGGTGGTGGAGGCAGATTCAATTGTGGTTTTCAAAAGGGAATTGAATAAATACCTGAAGGAAAAAAATGAAGTGATTATCTGCACAACATTTTTGTGTCCTTCTGTGCATGCACATGGTGGACCCCGCCCCTTTTTGCACCTGCGTGCTCAATTCGGTCGCGCATGCGCGGTACAATATATTAAGAAGTGGGGCTGATTTTTGGAGCTCATTGTTGCTTGAGCCTGAGCCTGCTACTAGGACTTTTGGGTTATCTTTTGAAAATCAATGACTATACTAAAGGAGCCTCCAGGACTTTTGCCTAGATAATCGCTGTGATTATCTACAAAAACATTTTTGCTGCCTTCTGAGAGAGAGAGGAAATCGGAGGTGTGAGAGAGAGACTGGGAGAGAGAGAGGCTGGGGAGAGAGAAAAACTGGAGAGAAAGGGGGGGGGGGGGCAGAGAGAGAGAGAGACTAGGGCAGAGAGAGAGGGCACCGGAGCAGAGAGAGAGAGACTAGGGTAGAGAGAGAGACTGGAGGAGAGAGGCTGGGAAGAGAGAGAGACTAGGAGAGAGAGAGGAGACAAGAGATTGGGAAAGAGAGGGGAAGAGAGACTGGGGGAGAGAACGAGAGTGACACAGACTGGGGCAGAGAGAACGAGAGACTGGAGGAGAGAGACTGGGAGGAACACACTCGGGGGGAGAGAAAAAGAGAAGGGAAAGCCTGTGGCAGAGCGAGAGAGAGAGATACTGGGGAAGAGAGACAGGGAGAGAGAGCAGGGGGAGAGAGTGGAGCAGAGAGTTACTGGAGCAGAGAGAGAGACTGGGGCAGAGAGAGAAAGAGAGGGGGGGGGAGGAGAGAGAGAGAGAGGGGGGGGGAGGAGAGAGAGAGAGAGAGAGACTGGGGCAGAGAGAGAGAGTCAGATCAAGAGAGAGAGTGGGGGAGAGAGAGACGGGGAGAGAGTGGGGCAGGGAGAGAGAGAGTCTGGGAGGAGAGGGAAGAGAGAGGGTCAGAGAGAGACTGGGAGGAGGCAGAGAGAGAGGGGATGAGGGGAGGCAGAGAGAGAGGGGATGAGGAAATCAGAGAGAGAGGGGATGAGGGGAGGCAGAGAGAGAGGGGAAATCCTGGGGCAGAGAGAGAGTGGGGGAGAGAGAGAGACAGGGAGAGAGTGGGGCAGAGAGAGAGAGACTGGGGATAGAGGGGAGAGAGAGAGGCAGAGAGAGACTGGGGGAAGCAGAGAGAGAGAGAGAGGAGAGGCAGAGAGAGAAAGGGGATGGGTTGCACGGATCGGAGGGGAGGCAGAGAGGGGAAATCCTGGGGCAGAGAGAGAGAGAAAGACTGGGCGGGAGAGAGAGATGGGGAATGAAAGATTGAGGAGAGAGAAAGAGACTGGAAGAAAGAGACTGGGGGAGAGAGAGAGACTGGGGAGAGAGAGAGCGAGAGAGATTGGGGCAGAGAGAGAGACTCGGGGCGAGAGACTCGGAGAGAGAGGGGAGAGACTGGGGCAGAGAGAGAGAGACTGAGAGAGATAGAGAGAGAGACAGACTATTATCTGAATGGTGACAGATTAGGAAAAGGGGAGGTGCAACGAGACCTGGGTGTCATTGTACATCAGTCATTGAAGGTTGGCATGCAGGTACAGCAGGCGGTTAAGAAAGCAAATGGCATGTTGGCCTTCATAGCGAGGGGATTTGAGTACAGTGGCAGGGAGGTGTTACTACAGTTATACAGGGCCTTGGTGAGGCCACACCTGGAATATTGTGTACAGTTTTGGTCTCCTAACTTGAGGAAGGACATTCTTGCTATTGAGGGAGTGCAGTGAAGGTTCACCAGACTGATTTCCGGGATGGCGGGACTTACATATCAAGAAAGACTGGATCAACTGGGCTTGTATTCACTGGAGTTCAGAAGAATGAGAGGGGATCTCATAGAAACGTTTAAAATTCTGACGGGTTTAGACAGGTTAGATGCAGGAAGAATGCTCCCAATGTTGGGGAAGTCCAGAACTAGGGGTCACAGTCTAAGGATAATGGGTAAGCCATTTAGGACCGAGATGAGGAGAAACTTCTTCACCCAGAGAGTGGTGAACCTGTGGAATTCTCTATCACAGAAAGTTGTTGAGGCCTATTCACTTAAATATATTCAAAAAGGAGTTAGATGTCGTCCTTACTACTAGGTGGATCAAGGGGTATGGCGAGAAAGCAGGAATGGGGTACTGAAGTTGCATGTTCAGCCATGAACTCATTGAATGGCGGTGCAGGCTCAAAGGGCCGAATGGCCTACTCCTGCACCTATTTTCTACGTTTCTATGTTTCTATGAAAGAGAGAAAGAGTGGGGCAGAGAGAGAGAGAGAGAGAGAGTCAGAATGAGAGAGAGAGTGGGGGAGAGAGAGACAAAGACGGTGAGAGAGAGAAAGAGGGGCAGAGAGAATCTGGGAGCAGGCAGAGAGATAAAGGGAAGGCAGAGAGAGAGCGAGAGGGGAGGGGGAGAGTAGATCGGAGGGGAGGGGAGAGGGGGTCAAGAACTCTGCTGGGGGGGAGGGGATAAAGAGCATGGAGAGCACAGTGGGGATGGCGGAAGGTGGGTGGGGGCGGTGTTGAGAGCGAGAACGTGATCCAGGCGATAAGGTTATCTGCTGAATTTCTCAGAAAGCTCGGTGAGTGTGTGGCAAGTGACATAATTGACCTGGACGGAATCTGGTAGTCACAACACTGTCACTATTCATTTCATACCCAATAAACCTGTTATCAGTCCATGACCCACAAACAATGCCCCATCTTTGGCAGGGTGAGGTGGGGGGGAAATCAGGAACTTCTTTGGGGGAGAATGTCATGAATCTGTAGAGGAGGAACTTGGGCAGCGGGAGAAGGTGAGGAATCCGACGGCGGTGCAGGAAGAATGTTAGGAACTTGGGCAGGGGTAGAAGGTTAGGAACTCCAACGTCAAAAGGACAGGAACTCGGGTGGAGAGGAAGAGGTCAGGAACTTGGGCTGGGGGGGGAGGAGGTCAGGAAATTGGGCTGGGGGGCGGTGGGATGAGGTCAGGAAATTGGGCTGGGGGGGAGGGAGTCAAGGAACTTGGGCTGGGGAGAGGAGGTCAGGAACTTGGGCTGGGGGGGGGTGTCAAGGAACTTGGGCTGGAGGGGGGGAGGAGGCAAGGAACTTGGGCTGGAGGGGGGGAGGAGGCAAGGAACTTGGGCTGGGGGAGGGGGAGGTCAGGAACTTGGGCTGTGGGGGGGGAGGAGGCCAGGAACTTGGGCTGGAGGGGGGGGAGGAGGCAAGGAACTTGGGCTGGAGGGGGGGGAGGTCAGGAACTTGGGCTGGGGGGGGAGGAGGTCAGGAACTTGGGCTGGGGGGGGAGGAGGTCAGGAACTTAGGCTGGGGGGGGAGGAGGTCAGGAACTTGGGCTGGGGGGGGGAGGAGGTCAGGAATTTGGGTTTGGGGGGAGAGGAGGTCAGGAACTTGGGCTGGGGGGGAGGAGGTCAGGAACTTGGGCTGGGGGGGGGAGGAGGTCAGGAACTTAGGCTGGGGGGGGGGGAGGAGGTCAGGAACTTGGGCTGGGGGGGAGGAGGTCAGGAACTTGGGTTGGGGGGGGGAGGAGGTCAGGAACTTGGGCTGGGGGGGGAGGAGGTCAGGAACTTAGGCTGGGGGGGGGAGGAGGTCAGGAACTTGGGCTGGGGGGGGGGGGGAGGAGGTCAGGAACTTGGGTTGCGGGGGGGAGGAGGTCAGGAACTTGGGCTGGGGGGGGGAGGAGGTCAGGAACTTAGGCTGGGGGAGGGGGAGATCAGGAACTTGGGCTGGGGGAGGGGGAGATCAGGAACTTGGGCTGGGGGGGGAGGGCAGGAACTTGGGCTGGGAGGGGAGGAGGTCAGGAACTTGGGCTGGGGGGAGAGGAGGTCAGGAACTTGGGCTGGGGGGGAGGTCAGGAACTTGGGCTGGAGGGGGGGGGAGGAGGCCAGGAACTTGGGCTGGGGGGTGGGGGAGGAGGTCAGGAACTTGGGCTGGGAGGAGGAGGCCAGGAACTTGGGCTGGGGGGGGGAGGAGGTCAGGAACTTGGGCTGGGAGGAGGAGGACAGGAACTTGGGCTGGGGGGGGGGGGAGATCAGGAACTTGGGCTGGGGGAGGGGGAGATCAGGAACTTGGGCTGGGGGGGAGGAGGTCAGGAACTTGGGCTGGGGGGAGGAGGCCAGGGACTTGGGCTGGGGGGAGGAGGAGGTCAGGAACTTGGGCTGGGGGGGGGAGGAGGTCAGGAACTTGGGCTGGGGGGGGGAGGTCAGGAACTTGGGCTGGGAGGGGGGGAGGAGGTCAGGAACTTGGGCTGGGGGGGGGAGGAGGTCAGGAACTTGGGCTGGGGGGGGGAGGAGGCCAGGAACTTGGGCTGGGGGGAGGAGGTCAGGAACTTGGGCTGGGGTGGGGAGAGGAGGTCAGGAACTTGGGCTGGGGGGGGGAGGAGGTCAGGAACTTGGGCTGGGGGGGGGATGTCAGGAACTTGGGCTGGGAGGGGGGGAGGAGGTCAGGAACTTGGGCTGGGGGGGGGGAGGAGGTCAGGAACTTGGGCTGGGGGGGGGAGGAGGCCAGGAACTTGGGCTGGGGGGAGGAGGTCAGGAACTTGGGCTGGGGTGGGGAGAGGAGGTCAGGAACTTGGGCTGGGGGGGGAAAGAGGCCAGGAACTTGGGCTGGGGGGAGGAGGTCAGGAACTTGAGCTGGGGTGGGGGGAGGAGGTCAGGAACTTGGGCTGGGGGCGGGGGGAGGAGGTCAGGAACTTGGGCTGGTGGGGGGGGGGAGGAGGCCAGGAACTTGGGCTGGCGGGGGGGGGAGGTCAGGAACTTGGGCTGGGGGGAGGAGGCCAGGAACTTGGGCTGGGGGGGACTAGGCCAGGAACTTGGGCTGGGGGGGGGGGGGAGGAGGCCAGGGACTTGGACTGGGGGGGGCGGAGGAGGCCAGGGACTTGGACTGGGGGGGGGGGGGAGGAAGCCAGGAACTTGGGCTGGGCGGGGGGGGAGGAGGCCAGGGACTTGGGCTAGGGGTAGGAGGTCTGGAACTTGGGCTGGGCGGGGGGGGAGGAGGTCAGGAACTTGGGCTGGGGGGAGGAGGTCAGGAACTTGGGCTGGGCGGGGGAGGAGGAGGTCAGGAACTAGGGCTGGGGGAGGAGGCCAGGAACTTGGACTGGGCGGGGGAGGAGGAGGTCAGGAACTTGGGCTGGGCGGGGGAGGAATAGGTCAGGAACTTGGGCTGGGGGAGGAGGCCAGGAACTTGGACTGGGGCGGGGGGAGGAGGTCAGGAACTTGGGCTGGGCGGGGGGGGAGGAGGTCAGGAACTTGGGCTGGGGGAGGAGGCCAGGAACTTGGACTGGGTGGGGGGGAGGAGGCCAGGAACTTGGGCTTGGGGGAGGAGGTCAGGAACTTGGGCTGGGGGTTGGGAGGAGGTCAGGAACTTGGGCTGGGCGGGGGGGGGAGGAGGTCAGGAACTTGGGCTGGGGGAGGAGGCCAGGAACTTGGACTGGGGAGGGGGGGAGGAGCCCAGGAACTTGGGCTGGGGGGAGGAGGTCAGGAACTTGGGCTGGGGGTTGGGAGGAGGTCAGGAACTTGGGCTGGGCGGGGGGGGGGAGGAGGTCAGGAACTTGGGCTGGGGGCGGAGGAGGTCAGGAACTTGGGCTGGGGGGAGGAGGCCAGGAACTTGGGCTGGGGGGAGGAGGTCAGGAATTTGGGTTGGGGGTGGGGAGGAGGTCAGGAACTTGGGCAGGGCGGAGGGGGGGAGGAGGCCAGGAACTTGGCCGAGGGAGGAGATCAGAAACTTGGATGTGGGGGGAAGGTCTTGGGCTGGAGGGGAGGAAATCAGGATGGGCTGGGGGAGGTCAGGAATTTTGATGGTGAGGGGGTGCGGGCACAAACATCTTTGGGGAGTGGATAAAAGTCTTAACCCGTAAAAGTGAGCCCTGTCTGTTCCAAGTGAGCTCTGCATTGTCAGGGGTCGGCAGTCAGAATCGCTCGATTTACAGTTCGCAAAGAGAAACTGCCGGGTGTGCCTTATCCGCCAAGAGGAACAAATCAGAAATCAGAACTTGTCATCAACGGGGCCCAATCAGAGCTTTAGGTATTGCAAATTAACCGACCGGAAAAACATTTGCAGGGCTACGGGGAAAGGCGGGGGAATGGGACTAGCTAAAGTACTCTTGCAGAGAGCCGGCACAGGCTCAATGGGCCGAATGACTTCCTTCTGTGCTGTAACCGTTCTATGATTCTATGATTCTACGAATGTCCTTTGCATGTGTCTGCTATGATGATTCCCTTCACCGCCTTAAATAAGACATACAACTGGTACACAGACTGCTTCATTTCCATCTTCTGCAGTGTCAGTGAGATTTCTTCTATTACATTCTGAAGTAAAACTGATCTTTCTGTAAGTTTCCAGTCAGCCACATACATATCTGTACCTCAGGATACATCTAAATTGTTATTTGGTATTGATTCCTGTTTAACAGCAGAAGTTGTTCTTTCTGTTTCCACAGTAACATACATGGAAGAAACATTTGGTATCAGATTTCCACAGGTAGCAAGTAAACTGATAAAATAAGACAGAGTATTATAACTTTACTTTCCCAGTGTCTTCACTTCAGCTCTGGAAGAACATACCTATTGCACCAATATTAATTTTTCAATTGCTCAACCAGTCATGTCTATGACCATTCTGGGTGGGATTGCTAATTCAGTTGTAGATCAAGATGTAGAATCTGTTTGGGTGGAGATAAGAAGTAATAAGGGAAAGAAGTCATTGGTGGGAGTGTTCTACAGGCCCCCAAACAGTAGCCACTCTGTGGCACAGAGTATAAATCAAGAAATGATGGAGGCTTGTCAGAAAGGTACAGCAATAATCATGGGTGATTTTAATCTTAATATTGATTGGACAAATCAAATTGGCAATGGTAACCTTGAGGAAGAGTCCATTGAGTGTATGAGGGATGGTTTCTTGGAACAATGCGTTGTGGAACCAACAAGGGAGCAAACTATTTTAGATCTGGAAATGTGTAATGAGTCTGGATTAATTAATGAGCTTGTAGTGAAGGATCCTCTTGGGAAGAGAGATCATAACATGGTAGAATTTCAAATTCAGTTGAGGGTGAGAAAGCTTGGTCGCAAATTAATGTCCTGAACTTAAATAAAGGTAATTACAAAGGTATGAAGGCAGAGATGGTTAAAGTGGACTGCGAAAATATATTGAAGAGTAAGACTGTAGAAATGCAGTGACAAACATTTAAGGAGATATTTCATAACTCTCAGCAAAGATTTATTCCAATGAGAAATAAAGATGCGAAGAGAACGATGAAACATTTCTGGCTAACTAAGGAAGTAAAGAATGATAGCAAATTGAAAACAAAGGCATATAATGTGCTACACAAAAGGTTACTGCACAAGAGAAGAGCTCATGGGGTTGGGGGTAATATATTAGCATGGATAGAAGATTGGCTAACTCACAGAAAACAGAGAGTCGGGATAAATGGGTCATTTTCAGGTTGCAAACTATAACTAGTGGGGTGCCACATGGATCAGTGCTGGGGCCTCAACTATTTACAATTTATATTAATGACTTGGATGAAGGGATGGAGTGTAATGTAGCCAAATTTGCTGATGATACAAAGATAGGTGGGAAAGCAAGCTGTGAGGAGGATGCGAAGAATCTACAAAGGGATATGCATTGGCTCAGTGAGTGGGCAAAAGTTTGGCAGATGGACTATAATGTGGGAAACTGTGAGGTTATCCACTTTGGTAGGAAAAATAAAAAGCAAATCATTATTTAAATGGCGAGCAATTACAAAATGTTGTAGTACAGAGTGATCTGGGGGGTTCTTGTACATGAGATGCAAAAAGTTAGCATGCAGGTACAGAGAGTAATCAGGAAGGCAAATGGAATGCTGGCCTTTATTGCAAGGGGCATGGAGTATAAAAGTAGGGAAGTCCTGCTCCAATTGTATAGGGTATTGGTAAGACCACACTTGGAATACTGTGTACAGTTTTGGTCTCCTTATTTAAGGAAGTATATACTTGCATTGAAGGCAGTTCAGAGAATGTTCACGAGGTTGATTCCTGAGATGAAGAGGTTGTCATATGAAGAAAGGTAGAGCAGGTTTGACCTATACTCCATGGAGTTTAGAATAATTAGAGGTGATCTTATTGAAACATATAACATTTAGCCTAACATCTGTGGTTGGGAAAATGTTGAAGTCCATTATTAAAGAAGCAGTAGCAGGACATTTGGAAAAGCAAAATTCAGTCAGGCAGAGTCAGCATGGATTTATGAAGGGGAAGTCATGTTTGACAAATTTGCTGGAATTCTTTGAAAATGTAACGAACAGGGTGGATAAAGGGGAACCAGTGGATATAGTGTATTTGGACTTCCAGAAGGCATTTGACAAGGTGCCACATAAAAGGTTACTGCACAAGATAAAAGTTCATGGGGTTAAGGGTAATATATTAGCATGGATAGAGGATTGGCTAACTAACAGAAAACAGAGTGTCGGGATAAATGGTTCATTCTCTGATTGGCAAACAGTAACTAATGGGGTGCCGCAGGGATCAGTGCTGGGACTCCAACTATTTACAATCTATATTAACGACTTGGAGGAACAGACTGAGTGTAACGTGGCCAAGTTTGCTGACGATACAAAGATGGGAGGAAAAGCAATGTGTGAGGAGGACACAAAAACTCTGCAAAAGGACATAAACAGGCTAAGTGAGTGGGCAAAAATTGGGCAGATGGAGTATAATGTTGGAAAGTGTGAGGTCATGCACTTTGGCAGAAAAAAAATCAAAGAGCAAGTTATTATTTAAATGGAGAAAGATTGCAAAGTGCTGCAGTACAGCGGGACGTGGGGGTACTTGTGCATGAAACACAAAAGGATAGTATGCAGGTACAGCAAGTGATCAGGAAGGCCAATGGAATCTTGGCCTTTATTGCAAAGGGGATGGAGTATAAAAGCAGGGAATTTTTGCTACAGTTATACAGAGTATTGGTGAGGCTGCACCTGGAATACTACGTGCAGTTTTGGTTTCCATATTTACAAAAGCATATACTTGCTTTGGGGGCAGTTCAGAGAAGGTTCACTAGGTTGATTCTGGAGATGAGGGGGCTGACTTATGAGGAAAGGTTGAGTAGATTGGGCCTCTACTCATTGGAATTCAGAAGAATGAAAGATGATCTTATTGAAACGTATAAGATTATGAGGGGGCTTGACAAGGTGGATGCAGAGAGGATGTTTCCACTGATGACTAGAACTAGAGGGCATGATCTTAGAATAAGGGGCTGCCCATTTAAAACTGAGATGAGGAGAAATTTCTTCTCTCCGAGTGTTGTAAATCTGTGGACTTCACTGCCTCAGAGAGCTGTGGAAGCTGGGACATTGAATAAATTTAAGACAGAAATAGACAGTTTCTTAAACGATAAGGAAATAAGGGGTGATCGGAAACGGGCAGGAAAGTGTACCTGATTCCATGATCGGATCAGCCATGATCGTATTAAATGGCGGAGCAGGCTCGATGGGCTATTTGGCCTACTCCTGCTCCTATTTCTTATGTTCTTATAAGATTCTGAGGGAGCTTGACAGGGTACATGCAGCGAGGATATTTCCCCTCATGGGGGAATCTAGAACTAGGCCATAGTTTTGGAATAAGGGGTCACCCATTTAAAAAAGAAATGAGGAGGAATTTCTGCTCTCAGTGGGTTGTGAATCTTTGGAATTCTCTACACCAGAGAGCTGTGGAGGCTGGGTCTTTTAATATATTTAAGGTAGAAATAGACAGATTTTTGAATTATAAGGGAGTCAAGGGTTATGGGAAGCGGGTGGGGAAGTACAGTTGAGGCCAGGATCAGATCAGCCATCATCTTATTGAATGGCGGAGCAGGCTCAAGGGACCAAATGGCCTTCTGCTCCTATTTCTTATGCTCTTATGTAGTTCTAATTAGTAACTAACTGTAGATCTATGTCTAGTAAGTCATCAAACTTCTTCCATTTAGAATAAAAATAATAAATGCTGGTAATACTCAATAGATCAGCAACATCTGTGGAGAAAAGAAGCTCGGGTTAACCTTTCAGCTTGATGACATTTTGGTTCTCACGTAGTTTGCATTTCTTTTTGTTAAAAATTTTCAGAGCCCCCTAACCATCAGGTTCTACCTCCCAAACGATCAGCTGTAATGATAGAGAGTGCTTTTCAAAGTTCCATATGACTAAGATAAAAGTATGCACTTAAAATGCTCGTCACGTTTTCTCCTTGGGTGCCTCAACATGGTAAATAGCTATAGCTGCAGCGATAGCCTAGGTCTGCCGAGCTACCATTTATCCAGTCTTCATTACCCTGAAGTAAATGTGGCAGCCTGCATTTGTATAAAATGAATGAATCATGGTAATTTCCAGGAGAACAGGAATTCATCCGCAAGATTCTGTACAAAAGCAAAATACTGCAGATGCTGGAAATCTGAAATAAAAACTGAAAATGCTGGAAAAACTCAGCAGGTCAGGCAGCATCTGTGGCAAGAGAAACAGAGTTAATGTTTCAGATTGATGACTTTTTGTCAGAACCGGAAAAAGTTGGAGATATAACAGGTTTTAAACAAGTACAGAGGTAGGGAAAGGGAGGAGGGGAGGAACGAACAAAAGGGAAGGTCTGTGATAGGGTGGAAGGCAAGAGTGATTAAATGACAAATGGGATGAATAAATATATATAGCTCCTTTCACGATCACCAGACGTATCAAAACGCTTTACAACCAATGAAATACTTTTGGAGTGTAGTCACTGTTGTAATGTGGGAAACACGGCAGCCAATTTGTGCACAGCATGCTCCCACAAACAGCAATGTGATAATGAACAGGTAATCTGTTCTTGTTATGTTGATTGAGGGATAAATATTGGCCAGGACACCAGGGATAACTCCCCTGTTCTTCTTCGAAATAGTGCCATGGGATCTTTCATGTCCACCTGAGAGAGCAGACGGGGCCTCGGTTTAACGTCTCATCCGAAAGACGGATGGTGCAAGGCAGAAGGAGATGGTAACGGGACAAGAAAAGAAACTGCGTACAGTTTTGGTCTCCGTATTTAAGGAAGAATATACTTGCATTGGAGGCTGTTCAGAGAAGGTTTACTCGGTTGATTCCGGAGATTAGAGGGTTGACTTATGAAGATAGGTTGAGTAGGTTGGGCCTATGCTCATTGGAGTTCAGAAAAATCAGAGGTGATCTTTTGAAGCATATAAAATAATAAGGGGGCTCGACAAGGAGGATATTTCCACTCCTAGGGGAAGCTAAAACTAGGGGACATAGTCTCATAATAAGGGGCCGCCCATTTAAAATTGAGATGCGGAGGAATTTCTTCTCTCAGAGGGTTGTAAATCTATGGAATTCTCTGCTCCAGAGAGCTGTGGAGGCTCAGTCATTAAATATATTTAAGGCGGAGGTAGACAGATGTTTTAGCGATAAAGGAATAAAGGGTTATGGGAAGCAGGCAGGGAAGTGGATTTGAGGCATCAGGTGGCCTACTCCTGCTCCTATTTTTTATGTTCTTATGATCTAGAAGAGGTGTAAATGGGAACAGCAGAATCATCAACAGCTGCCAGTGGAAAAAATGGGGGCAGAGGGAGTGATCTGAAATTGTTGAACCGTTTTTGCTGAATGGCCTACTCCTGCTCGTATTTGTTATGTCCTTACGTTATATAGCGAGGGTAATATTAGCTGTGCTTAGGTTTAAACCAATAAAATCCCCCAATGGTTTGTTTAAAAATTGGTGTTCAATTTGCTAATCTGAACAAATAAGGAAAAAAAGTAAAATAAAATTCAGCTACATGTTTTTTTGTTGTAAGATTTTGATAATAGTGATTTTTCTGGAATAAATATGTTATTTTACTTAGCTGAACAGTGATGCAGAAGAAGTATTCAAGCCACCTGCTAAATAATATTGAAGCTGCCAGATCAAGGCTAAAACAGCAATGCTCCACATTGACTTTTTTTTAGCTCAATATGAGCAGGAGTAGGCCATTCAGCAAAACTGGCCTGTTATTAATAAAAAAGAAACTTAAAATAATGGTTAAACCTGGAATTAATGCAACCAAAATTGATGAAGAAATTTCTTACAAAAAAGGATAGCTGACGATCATCGTAATTAGTTTGCGCATGTGAAGCAGAAATATTGCTTCCCCTGATGGTTCAGTTAATAAGTGCAAAGTCTATATCAGAGCTCAGAAAAACAGACGAAGAACTCCTGGTTCAATCCCTACTCTGCCAGGCAACTTGTAAGGGCATTGCAATTGCACTCAGTGCCTCAAAACTACAGAAGCAAAAAATATGAGTCAAAGTTCTTGATGGTGATCGTTATCCAATGGCTCCTGTTGAAAAGTGAGCAGGTAAAGACAGCATGGGACCCGGTGTGATGTTCCCTATGGTCCAATAGCTACAACACTCAAATCTTTGGGCTCACACATGAACAATAGCTACCTGGCTAAAGGCCGGCCAGTACATGTTCTGCCTGTTCCGCCATTCAGTTGGATCATGGCTAATCTGTAATTTAACTTCATCGACCGACATAGAAACATAGAAACATAGAAACATAGAAAATAGGTGCAGGAGTAGGCCATTCGGCCCTTCGAGCCTGCACCGCCATTCAATGAGTTCATGGCTGAACATGCAACTTCAGTACCCCATTCCTGCTTTCTCGCCATACCCCTTGATCCCCCTAGTAGTAAGGACCTCATCTAACTCCTTTTTCAATATATTTAGTGAATTGGCCTTAACAACTTTCTGTGGTAGAGAATTCCACAGGTTCACCACTCTCTGGGTGAAGAAGTTTCTCCTCATCTCGGTCCTAAATGGCTTACCCATTATCCTTAGACTGTGACCCCTGGTTCTGGACTTCCCCAACATTGGGAACATTCTTCCTGCATCTAACCGGTCTAAACCCATCAGAATTTTAAACGTTTCTATGAGATCCCCTCTCATTCTTCTGAACTCCAGTGAATATAAGCTCAGTTGATCCAGTCTTTCTTGATATGTCAGTCCCACCATCCCGGGAATCAGTCTGGTGAACCTTCGCTGCACTCCCTCAATAGCAAGAATGTCCTTCCTCAAGTTAGGAGACCAAAACTGTGCACAATACTCCAGGTGTGGCCTCACCAAGGCCCTGTACAACTGTAGTAACACCTCCCTGCCCCTATACTCAAATACTCTCGCTATGAAGGCCAACATGCCATTTGCTTTCTTAACCGCCTGCTGTACATGCATGCCAACCTTCAATGACTGATGTACCATGACACTCAGGTCTCGTTGCACCTCCCCTTTTCCTAATCTGTCACCATTCAGATAATAGTCTGTCTCTCTGTTTTTACCACCAAAGTGGATAACCTCACATTTATCCACATTATAGCCATGCATTTGCCCACTCACCTAACCTATCCAAATCACTCTGCAGCCTCATAGCATCCTCCTCGCAGCTCACACTGCCACCCAACTTAGTGTCATCCTCAAATTTGGAGATACTACATTTAATCTCCTCGTCAAAATCATTAATGTACAATGTAAACAGCTGGGGCCCCAGCACAGAACCTTGCGGCACCCCACTAGTTACTGCCTGCCATTCTGAAAAGTATCCATTTACTCCTACTCTTTGCTTCCTGTCTGCCAACCAGTTCTCAATCCACATCAGCACACTACCCCCAATCCCATGTGCTTTAACTTTGCACATTAATCTCTTGTGTGGGACCTTGTGAAAGTCCAAATATACCACATCAACTGGTTCTCCCTTGTCCACTCTACTGGAAACATCCTCAAAAAATTCCAGAAGATTTGTCAAGCATGATTTCCCTTTCACAAATCCATGCTGACTTGGACCTATCATGTCACCTCTTTCCAAATGTGCTGCTATGACATCCTTAATAATTGATTCCATCATTTTACCCACTACTGATGTCAGGCTGACCGGTCTATAATTCCCTGTTTTCTCTCTCCCTCCTTTTTTAAAAAGTGGGGTTACATTGGCTACCCTCCACTCCATAGGAACTGATCCAGAGTCTATGGAATGTTGGAAAATGACTGTCAATACATCCGCTATTTCCAAGACCACCTCCTTAAGTACTCTGGGATGCAGTCCATCAGGCCCTGGGGATTTATCGGCCTTCAATCCCATCAATTTCCCCAACACAATTTCCCGACTAATAAGGATTTACCTCAGTTCCTCCTTCTTACGAGACCCTCTGACCCCTTTTATATCCGGAAGATTGTTTGTATCCTCCTTAGTGAATACCGAACCAAAGTACTTGTTCAATTGGTCTGCCATTTCTTTGTTCCCCTTTATGACTTCCCCTGATTCTGACTGGAGAGGACCTACGTTTGTCTTTACTAACCTTTTTCTCTTTACATATCTATGGAAACTTTTGCAGTCCGTCTTAATGTTCCCTGCAAGCTTCCTCTCGTACTCCATTTTCCCTGCCCTAATCAAACCCTTTGTCCTCCTCTGCTGAGTTCTAAATTTCTCCCAGTCACCGGGTTCACTGCTATTTCTGGCCAATTTGTATGCCACTTCCTTGGCTTTAATACTATCTCTGATTTCCCTTGATAGCCACGATTGAGTCACCTTCCCTTTTTTATTTTTACGCCAGACAGGGATGTACAATTGTTGTAATTCATCCATGCGGTCTCAAAATGCCTGCCATTGCCCATCCACTGTCAACCCCTTAAGTATCATTCGCCAATCTATCCTAGCCAATTCACGCCTCATACCCTCAAAGTTATCCTTCTTTAAGTTCTGGACCATGGTCTCTGAATTAACTGTTTCATTCTCCATCCTAATGTAGAATTCCACCATATTATGGTCACTCTTTCCCAAGGGGCCTCGCACAACGAGATTTTTAATTAATCCTCTCACATTACACAACACCCAGTCTAAGATGGCCTCCCCCCTGGTTGGTTCCTCGACATATTGGTCTGGAAAACCATCCCTTATGCACTCCAGGAAATCCTCCTCCATCATATTGCTTCCAGTTTGGTTAGCCCAATCTATAAGCATATTAAAGTCACCCATGATAACTGCTGCACCTTTATTGCATGCACCCCTAATTTCCTGTTTGATGCCCTCCCCAACATCACTACTACTGTTTGGAGGTCTGTACACAACTCCCACTAACGTTTTTTGCCCTTTGATGTTCTGCAGCTCTACCCATATAGATTCCACATCATCCAAGCTAATATCCTTTCTAAGTATTGCATTAATCTCCTCTTTAACCAGCAATGCTATCCCACCTCCTTTTCCTTTTATTCTATCCTTCCTGAATGTTGAATACCCATGGATGTTGAGTTCCCAGTCCTGATCATCCTGGAGCCACGTCTCTGTAATCCCAATCACATCATATCTGTTAACATCTATTTGCGGTTAATTCATCCACCTTATTACGGGTACTCATTGCATTAAGACACAAAGCCTTCAGGCTTGTTTTTTTAACACCCTTTGTCCTTTTAGAATTATGATGTAGTGTGGCCCTTTTTGTTTCTTGCCTTTGTTTACTCGGCCTTCCACTATTGCTTTTTACCTTTCTACCATCTGTTTCTGACTTCATATTACTTTGCCCTATCTCGCTGCATAGGTTCCCATCCCCCTGCCATATCAGTTTAAACACTCCCGAACTGCATTAGCAAATGTTACCCCTAGGACATCAGTTCCAGTCCTGCCCAAGTGCAGACCGTCCCTTTTGTACAGGTCCCACTTCCCCCAGAACTGGTTCCAATGTCCCAGGAATTTGAATCCCTCCCTCTTGCACCACTGCTCAAGCCACGTATTTATTCTAACAGTCCTGCTCCCTCTACTCTGATTAGCACGTGGCACTGGTAGCAATCCAGAGATTACTACCTTTGAGGTCCTACTTTTTAATTTAACCCCTAGCTCCCTAAATTCAGCTTGTAGGACCTTTTCCCGCTTCTTACCTACATCGTTGGTACCTAGATGTACCACGACAACTGGCTGTTCACCCTCCCTCTCCAGAATGCTCTGCAGCCGCTCCGAGACATCCTTGACCCTTGCACCAGGGAGGCAACATACCATCCTGGAGTCTCGGTTGCGGCCGCAGAAACTCCTATCTATTCCCCTTACAATAGAGTCCCCTATCACTATAGCTCTCCCACACTTTTTCCCACCCTTCTGTGCAGCAGCGCCACCAACGGTGCCATGAACCTGGCTGCTGGTGACTTCCCTTGGTAAGTCACCTCCCTCAACAGTATCCAAAACTGTATATCTGTTTTGGAGGGAGATGACCGCAGGGGACTCCTGCACTACCTTCCTGCTCTTGCCTTGTCTCTTGGTCACCCATTCACTATCTGTCCTAACCCTTACCTGCGGTGTGACCAACTCACTAAATGTGCTATCCACAACATTCTCAGCATTGTGCATGCTCCAGAGTGAGTCCATCCGCAGTTCCAGTGCCGTCATGCGGTCTGTCAGGAGCTGCAGCTGGACACACTTCCCGTACACATAGTTGTCAGGGACACTGGAAGCGTCCCTGACTTCCCACATAGCACAGGAGGAGCATGATATGGGTCCGAGCTCTCCTGCCATGACTTAACCCTTAAATTAATTTACTTACTAAAATTTACTTAAACACCAAACAACTACTTAGTAGTTCGCTGCCAATTAAACCAATCTAAAAGTCAGTCTAAAAGAGAGTTATACTTACCAGTCGAACAGTCTTGCTTCCATAACTCTTTATACCCCTTCCTAACAAAAATCTACCAATCTCAGTTTTGAAATTTACAATTGACCTAGCCTCAACAGCTTTTTGGTGCGAGAGTGCCAGATTTCCACTACCCTTTGTGTGAAGAAGTGTTTTCTGATATTATCCCTTAACAGCCTAACTCTAATTTTAAGGTTTTGCCTTCTTGTTCTGGACTCTCCCACCAGAGGAAATAGTTTTTCTCTCTATCCACCCTATCAACTCCTTTAATCATAAACACCTCAATTAGATCACATATTCAAGGGTAACAAGCCTCATATATGCAACCTGTTCTCATAATTTAACCCTTTTAGCCCAGGTATCATTCTGATGAATCTGTGCTGCACCCCCTCCAAGGCCAGTATGTCCTTCCTGAGGTATAGTGCCTAGAACTGAACACAGTACTCTAAATGGGGTCTAACCAGAACTTCATATAACTGTAACGTAACTTCTGCCCCTATGTATTCCAGCCCTCTTGAGATAAAGGCCATTGATTTTTGTTGTGCCTGTCCGCTAGATTTTAGCAATTTCGGTACTTGGACCCCTAAATCTCTCAATTCCTTCACAAGTTGATAACTTATTACCATTTAGAAAGTACACTGATCAATCTTTCTTAGGTCCAAAGTGAATGGCCTCACACTTCGCCACATTGAACTCCATCTGCCACTATCTGAACTATAGAAACATAGAAGCATAGAAAATAGGTGCAGGAGTAGGCCATTCGGCCCTTCGAGCCTGCACCACCATTCAATATGGTCATGGCTGATCAGAATCATCAACAGCTGCCAGCGGAAAAAATGGGGGCAGAGGGTGTGATCTGAAATTGTTGAACCGTTTTTGCTGAATGGCCTACTCCTGCTCGTATTTGTTATATCCTTATGTTATACAGCGAGGGTAAGAAAGGTAAAAACTGCAAGGGAAATCTGCTATAAAAAAAATAGGGGAGTAGCTTTTGAAATTACTCATGGGAATGTTAACAGATCAATGTGTGTGTGAAATTGATGTGTCCATATTTTTGGAAGTTAGCCAATTCAAATTCAATCCATTTACGCCTCCTTTTGCACGAAGGAATTTCTCAAGATCACGTGATGTGCCCATAGACAAATATTCACTCAACGTAAAATGAACTGAGCTGAAAGTTTATCGAACGTTTTTTACGTTCAACATTCAAAGGCAGATATGCAATTTAGTACAATAGCTTTCAACGAAGAATCGGGCCACTTTTACTTCAATTGTATTCTTCAGATTATATTTCCCAACAGAAATGGACGAAATATATTTAAAAATACTTTAATCATTTATATCTCGCGTCTGAGTCATCGTCGACCCGACATTTACTCCCATCCTTGCCCCCTGATGCGGCAGCATAGCTGGAACTTGGCTTCAGGTAGCAAACCTCCTCAGTGACTGAAGTTGGTCAATAAGTACAACACGTATACTGGTGACAGAGGTTGCGGAATATCTGCATGTAGTCGACTGATTGCATGCTGAGGATGGCACCAGCCTCTCCTCCCTGATCTTCAAACTCGCGCTTTGCGCAGGTTTGGCGGCTGGAGCCGCAGCCGGGTCACGTGCCTGGCCCTGCCGCCAGCCCAAGCCGCAGTCCGGCACACACAGCCCCGACTTTCACACTTTGCTGCCAGCTTGGAGTCCATGAGTTCCAGCTCTCATTGCTGAATAAATTCTTTGTCGTGCTGCTTTCTGCTGTGGCAGATTTGCCCTGCTGGAACATTAACGTTAGAATCCCAGTGAGGAAAAAAACTCGTTGAAACCTAAATATTGGGACGATCAACATTTATATTCAAACATACCTTGCCCCCATCATCCCATCCACATGGAGGCAAATGCACGAATTCTAGCAGCTGCTCTAATATTCTCTTCAGTGAATGTCTTGAGTTTGCCAGGTGTCGCGCAAGCATTGCTCTATAATAATCGCTATGATGGGTAAGTATTTTATTATCTGAGTATGCGGTTAACATTGTGATTCAACTTTCTGCATTTTCTTTGCTGGCTCACAGGTGGTGCGTTTTCTGATGAGTGTGATAACTTTCAGGAAGCATGCGTGGACAATTGAGGAAATGTAAATTAGTTTCTGTAATTTAAACATTATGAATAACTGGAAGTGATTATGACGGTAATTTGATCTCGGAGTTTGGATACTGTCATGAGTTGTGCGAACGACGCCATAGAGATGTCTAACTTCAGACCTTCGATTGTATTGCTGGTTTAAAATCTAGATTATCTTTAGAAAGTTAGTTTTTTGGAGTCATTTTACTCAGTTTGGGTTTGTCTGTGCGAGCAATAAATACATGCAAAATATTTAAGGTGATCTACATCAGTGCTATTTGTAGGGAAGCTGTTTTGTATTTTCTGCATCTTTGTGAAATTAATTTAATAATTGAGAAATGGCACAAGTGTGCCCCGGCCACGTTAGTTACATTACAACAAAAGGACATGGTAACATTAAGCAAGTTGTACTTCCAACCTGTTAAACAGCAAAACATTTGAACATCTTTCGTGATGATGTGGAGCAGTGGGAAGGATACAATAATGCAAGTAAAAAAAATCCGTATTTAATAACTATTGGAAAATATGTAAAATCGAAAATAATGCTTGTAACATTTACATTTTCCAAGTTTATAAGAACATGGATCCAATAAATGTGCACTTTGTTGTACGTTAAGTACATTGTATGTACATTACAGTTGAGAGCAAAAGAGGTAAACAGCAATGGCCAAATATAACTGAAAGCATTATTGACCCAAGGGGGCCTTAATATATAATGTAGTTAATATCTTATTAGCCCTCTGCTTAGGCTAATTTGACTGGTCAAGAAATATGCTTGGATCACAATTTCTGTAAATTGTGGATAAAATAGCTTATTTCAAATCTTTGCACCCCAGTCTGCTTAAGATTAGTTCAAAAATTTAATCTAAACTTAAATGACAAAACACAAAATAAGATTTTATACAAAAGAAATTAGACATAAAATTGTATGATTGTTTTTAGTGGAACAATGGTTGTGGATTAACTGTATTACATGTTCTGAAGATTAAACTGAGAATAATGGATCATCATCTTCATCAAAGGCAGTCCCTCGGAATCGAGGAAGACTTGCTTCCACTCTTAAAATGAGTTATTCGGTGACTGTACAGTCCAATACAAGAACCACAGTCTCTGTCACAGGTGGGACAGATTGTCGTTGAGGGAAGGGGCGGGTGGGACTGGTTTGCTGCACGCTCTTTCCGCTGCCTACGCTTGATTTCTGCATGCTCTCGATGTTGAGACTCGAGGTGCTCAGCGCCCTCCTGGATGCACTTCCTCCACTTAGGGCGGTCTTTGGCCAGGGACTCCCAGATGGGGATGTTACACTTTATCAGGGAGGCTTTGAGGGTATCCTTGTAAAGTTTCCGCTGCCCACCTTTGGCTTGTTTGCCGTGAAGGAGTTCCGAGTAGAGCGCTTGCTTTGGGAGTCTCGTGTCTGCAATGCGTACTTTGTGGCCTGCCCAGTGGAACTGATCAAGTGTGGTCAGTGCTTCAATGCTGGGGATGTTGGCCTGGACAAGGACGCTACCGTTGGTGCGTCTGTTTTCGCAGGGGATTTGCAGGATGTTGCGGAGACATCGTTGATGGTATTTCTCCAATGACTTTAGGTGTCTACTGTACATGGTCCATGTCTCTGAGCCATATAGGACGGCAGGTATTACTACAGCCCTGTAGACCATGAGCTTGGTGGCAGTTTTGAGGGCCTGGTCTTCAAACACTCTGTTCCTCAGGCGGTTGAAGGCTGCACTGGCGCATTGGAGGCGGTGTTGGATCTAGTCGTCAATGTCTGTTCTTGTTGATAGGAGGCTCCCGAGTAAGGGAAGTGTCCAGGGCCGCGCCGTGGATCTTGATGACTGGGGGGCAGTGCTGTGCGGCGAGGACAGGCTGGTGGAGAACCTTTGTCTTACTGATGTTTTAGCATAAGGCCCATGCTTTCGTATGCCTCAGCAAACACGCCGACTCTGTCCTGGAGTTCAGCCTCTGTATGTGCGCAGACGCAGGCGTCGTCCGTGTACTGTAGCTTGACGACAGAGGTTGGGGTGACCTTGGACCTGGCCTGGAGATGGCGAAGGTTGAACAGGTTCCCACTGGTTCTGTAGTTTAGTACCACTCCAACGGGGAGCTTGTCTACTGTGAGGTGGAGCATGGCAGCGAGGAAGTTTGAGAAGAGAGTTGGGGCGATGATGTAGCCCTGCTTGACCCCGGTCCGGATGTGGATTGGGTCTGTGATGGATCCATTAGTAAGGATCATGGCCTGCATGTCAGCGTGGAGCAGGCGGAGGATGCTGATGAACTTTTGGGGGCATCCGAAACGGAGGAGGACGCTCCATCGACCCTCGCGGTTGACAGTGTCAAAGGCCTTTGTAAGGTCGAAGAAGACCATGTATAACGGCTGCTGCTGTTCCCTGCATTTTTCCTGCAGTTGTCGTGCCACAAAAATCATGTCCGTTGTGTCCCATAGGGAACGAAATCCGCACTGCGACTCCGGAAGGAGCAACTCGGCCACAGTGAGCAGACGGTTGAGGAGGACTCCAGCGACGACTTTCCCAGTGGCTGATAGCAGGGAGATTCCTCTGTAGTTGCTGCAGTTGGACTTGTCCCCTTTTTAAAAGATGGTCACTGCATCTCTGATCTCCCGGCATGCTCTCCTCCCTCCAGATGAGAGAGATGAGGTCATGTATGTGCGCCAACAGTGCCTCTCCGCCATACTTCAGTGCCTCAGCAGGGATTCCATCCGCACCCATAGCCTTGTTTTTAAGCTGTCTTATGGCTTTTTCTACCTTGTGCAGTGTTGGGTTCTTACTGAGGTGGTGGCCGATAGCATGCTGAGGGGTGCAGTCGAAAACACGAATCAAAGGCAGAGTCTCGATTGAGGAGATCTTCGAAGTGCTCCTTCCAGCGGGCCTGACTGCCTCTGTGTCCTTGATGAGTGTTTCCCCGTTCTTGGCCAGCAGTGGGGTGGGGCCTTGGGAGTTTGGACCGTATGTGGCCTTGACTGCGATGAAGAATCCTCACACATCATGGCTGTCGGCCAGCTGCTGTATCTCCTGTGTTTTCTCCATCCATAGAAACATAGAAACATAGAAAATAGGTGCAGGAGTAGGCCATTCAGCCCTTCTAGCCTGCACCGCCATTCAATGAGTTCATGGCTGAACATGCAACTTCAGTACCCAATCCACCACCTGTTCTTTAGGTCCCGGGTTTTTTGTTGGACCTCAGCCTTGAGCCGTCTATAATGCTGCTTTGCTTCTCCCGAATTGGGTAATAAATGGATAATAAAGAGATACTGATTTTCTTGAGATTTTTAAATGCGGTCATAAACTGAGCGAAGCTCAAAAATTGGTAATTTCCATCCCAAAGCACTTTTGAAATCATCCCCATGTATCTGTTATTTTTGTATTTAAAAATAAATGTTCTTGGTGTGTGGCAACACTGGCAGGGCCTCCTTTATTGCCCATCCCTACTTTTCTTCAATAGGTGGTGGTGGGCCTTCTCCTTGAATTGCTGCAGTGCTTGTGATGGTGTTTGCACAATGGTGTTAAGTAGGGAAATCTTGGATATTATTCAATCGACGACGAAGGAACAGTGATATATTTCTAAATCAGGATGGCATGCGACGTGGCGGAAACATGGAGGTGGTGATCTCTCAAAGTTGCTGCTCCTTTCCTTATATATTCGTGGATCTTCCATACTGATGCTTACAGTGAATCGGGATTCATTATTTTATAACAGGCACGTTACATAACAGTCTGTTATAACAATACACAATATTATATAATAACCAGGCAGAAAAGGACTGCATTGGGGAAAGATGACTGTTGTCAAGGTGGAGCTATGTCTTACTTGATCTGCCCCTTTAAGGCAGCAGCCTCATTTCTTGTAATTAGACACATCCTTTGCTCAGTACGGGGCTAATTTCTGACGAGTGAAGTTTGTGTAGATTGGCAGCTGTTTGTGAATCCCCAGTCTCTCCACCCGCCCCCCCCCCCCCCCCCCCCCACCAACCTTTTTAGTAAGTGGCTAGGTAATCAAAGTGACAAGCAGCCAACAGGAAAGAACTGACTTTTTTTCTCCATTTAAGAAATATATTATTTATTCATTGGTAGCTTACCTAACTGTTCATTTGTGATTTACTGCATTTTGTAAATTATATTTGCTTCAGTCAGGTGCTAGTTTGGCAGACCTTGTATGTGTGACACTTGAAATTGTGAGAACTTCAAGTGTAATGGCCACCGGGAAGCAAGTCTTTAAATCTGCTCTCATTAATACATAATAAAATATAATCAATTTACACTTATCTACAAGTTGCATCTTGGTAGTACGTTATCCATAAAGACATGGTCAATTCCCATATGTGTTGACAATCAACTTTACCTCAACCCCATGACTTTTCTGTGCTGTCTGACTGCTTGATCAACACAAAGTGCGGCTGAGCCAAAACTTTTTCTAACTTAACAATGGTAAAATAAAAATTATCCTAAATGGCTCCTGTAATAAACTTTGCATTTTGGTCCCGAATTCCATCCTTTTTCTAGCTACAGGTTGAACCTGCCTTATCCTGAACCCTCGGGACCTGGCCTGTTCTGGATGAGGGATTTTTCTGGACAAGGGGTGGTCACGTTAAATTAGATGATACAGTTACTGAGCAAGGGGATATCTGGGCTGGCTGGCTTGGGGCTGGGAGTGTGGCAGAGAAATCATGGGGTGGGGGGGACGGGGTGCGGGGTGCGGTGGATCACGGGTCAGGCCAGCGATTGCGGGAGTCGGCAGCGAGGATGGACTTCAATTTGTTTATGTCGGAGTTCTGCGCATGCGCCACCCGGTGGCTGAGAGTGGTTCTGGTCGGGGGTGGTTCTGGATAAGGGAGTTCTGGATAAAGGAGGCTCAATCTGTACTCATCCAGGCTGAACTAGTGTAAAACCTCATTGTCCTTTTTGACACTGAGCTGAATTTCAAACCCCACATCCTATCCATCATCAAATCTGCCAATTTCCAACTTCATATTACCTCCTCTGTCCTTCCTTCACCTCACTGCCACCAAAACTTACCCACTCCTTTGTGACCTTTAAATTCAACTTCTCCGAAGCTATTTTCACAAGTTCCGCACTACACAGACTCCAACTAATCCAGATGTCTGTCACCTGCATCCTATCCTGTACCAAATCTGTGTTGTTTAAAAAAAGAGGAATTGTGGCATTAACTGATAAAATGTAATTATTTTAAATTTTATCAGTTTGCTCTCATCGCTTAAGTTTGAAAATGATGGGCAGTAGATGGTAAGTCTGAAAAAAGAAACAAATTTGTTCAGGAATTAATTAAGATAAATAGGCTCTGGTGGCAGAAAAGAGGTTGAAACGATTTTTTAAAAATTACAGACAGATGTAAATGCTTTGGAGCTTCAACTGTTGGATACAGATGGTCCTGTGTTTCATAATTGCTAAGCAATTGGCAATCCATTGTAAAAGACTGACATTGTCATATAGCAAGGCACAACTCTCTTAAATAATAGAATTCAACCATGGCACCTTTTAAAGGGGCACACAGTAAAACACATAAGGGGCTATTTTGTTGAGTGAAAACATGTGCTAAATGGGTGCAGAGTTAATGAGAAGTCTGGTTTTAGCACGCAATTTTGGTCCTAATTTACCATAATTTGAACTTGCCTGGAGGTGCTAAAACAGTATGTTTTGCACTCCAGCACTAGATGCAATTTTTGTGGAGCAGTATACGTGAGCTTCACTCACCCACTTCCACAGACGGTGTGGAGTGAGCTAGCTGACACACAGCGGCACATTTCAGGGTGGCTCAGAGTCTGAGTGAGAGGGCGCACAGGTTCTCGGACGTGACACTGGAGATCCTGGTGGAGGAGATCCAGAGGAGGAGGGGTGTCCTGTACTCCTAAGAACATAAGAAATAGGAGCAGGAGTAGGCCTGCTCCGCCATTCAGTAAGATCGTGGCTGATCTGATCATGGACTCGGCTCCACTTCTCTATCTGCTCCCCATAACTCCTTATCCCCTTATCGTTTAAAAAAACTGTCTATTTCTGTCTTAAATTTATTCAATGTCCCAGCTTCCATAGCTCTCTGAGGCAGTGAATTCTACAGATTTACAACGTTCTGAGAGAAGAAATTTCTTCTCATCTCAGTTTTAAATAGGCGGCCCCTTATTCTAAGATCATGCCCTCTAGTTCTAGTCTCCCCCATCAGTGGAAACATCCTCTCTGCATCCACCTTGTCAAGCCCCTTCATAATCTTATACATTTCTATATGATCACCTCTCATTCTTCTGAATTCAATGAGTAGAGGCCCAACCTACTCAACCTTTCCTCATAAGTCAAACCCCTCATCCCCGGAATCAACTTAGTGAACCTTCTCTCAACTGCCTCCAAAGCAAGTAGATCTTTTCGTCAATATGGAAACCAAAACTGCACGCAGTATTCCAGGTGTGGTCTCACCAATACCCTGTATAGCTGTAGCAAGACTTCCCTGCTTTTATACTCCATCCCCTTTGCAATAAAGGCCAAGATACTATTGGCCTTCCTGATCATTTGCTGTACCTGCATACTATCCTTTTGTGTTTCATGCACAAGTGCCCCCAGGTCCCGCTGTACTGCAGCACTTTGCAATCTTTCTCCATTTAAATAATAACTTGCTGTTCGATTTTTTTTTCCTGCCAAGGTGCATGACCTCACACTTTCCAACATTATACTCCGTCTGCCAAATTTTTTGCCCACACAATTAGCCTGTCTATGTCCTTTTGCAAGGGTGTGGGGTGGTAGGGGGGGAAAGTTGTCCTCCTCGCCCTCCTGTCCTCCTCTCTTGCAGCAGCTGATGCTGCTCTGCCTGGCCTCATGTCCTCTTCCCATTTCTCCTGCAGACCAACGGGGACCCCAAGCAAGATGCTGATGAACAAACATTCCCGTTCTCCTGGTGACTCAGGTAGAGTAGCACACCACTTTTTTGTTGAAGTCATCAGAGAATTTCCAGAATAAATGTTGCTCGAGTGTTGAAGTCTTGACAAAGTGACCCAGAAAGTCTCCCTTTTCAAACCTTCAGCAAAATTTGCTGGGCTATGGAGGAAAAGCAGGGGAGTGGGACGAATTGCATTGCTCTTTCAAAGACCCGACACAGGCATAATGGGCTGAATGGCCTACTACTGTGTGGTATGATTCTATGATTGAATGACTTAGCCTTTTTTTCTATTCGTTCTGGGATGTGGGCGTCGCTGGCAAAGCCAGCATTTATTGCCCTTCCCTAATTGCCCTTGAGAAGATGGTGGTGAGCCGCTTTCTTGAACCGCTACAGTCCTTGTGGTGAAGGTACTCCCACAGTGCTGTTAGGGAGGGAGTTCAGGATTTTCACCCAAAAACGATAAAAGAACGCCGATATGTTTCCAAGTCAGGATGGTATGTAACTTGGAAGGGAACTTGCAGGTGATGGTGCTTCCATGCGCCTGCTGCCCTTGTCCTTCTATGTGTTCGAGGTTGCGGTTTTGGGAGGTGCTGCTAAAGAAGCCGTGGCAAGTTGCTGCAGTGCATCTTGTCGGTGGTACACACTGCAGCCACGGTGCACTAGTCAATGGGAAGTGGAGAGAATGAATGTTGAAGTTGGTGGATGGGGTGCCAATCAAGCGGACTGCTTTTTCGTAAATGGCGTTGAGCTTCTTGCGTGTTGTTGGAGCTGCACTCATCCAGGCAAGTGGACAGTATTCCATCACACTCCTGACTTGTGCCTTTATAGATGGTGGAAAGGCTTTGGGGAGTCGGGAGGTGAGACACTCGCCGCAGAATACCTCGCCTCTGACCCGATCTTGTTGCCACAGTATTCATGTTCCAGTTAAGTTTGTGGTTAATGGTTAACCCCAGGATGTTGATGGTGGGGATTTAGCGATGGTAATGCCATTGAATATCAAGGGGAAGTGGTTAGACCCTTGCTTGTTGGAGATGGTCATTGCCTGGCACTTGTGTGGCATGAATGTTACTTGCCACTTATCAACCCAAGCCTGAATGTCGTCCAGGTCTTGCTGCATGTGGGCATGGACTGCTTCATTTTCTGAGGAGTTGCGAATGGAACTGAACACTGTGCAATCATCAGCGAACATCCCCACTTCTGACCTTATGATAAAGGGAGGGTCATTGATGAAGCAACTGAAGATGGTTGGGCCTAGGACACTGCCCCGAGGAACTCCTGCTGCAATGTCCTGCGGCTGGGATGATTGACCTCCAACAAGCACAACCATCTTCCTTTGTACTAGGTATGACTCCAACCAGTGGAGTATTTTCCCCTGATTCCCATTGACTTGAATTTAACTAGGGCTCCTTGATGCCATACTCTGTCAAATGCTGCCTTGATGTCAAGGGCAGTCACTCTTGCCTCACCTGTGGAATTCAGTTTGTCCATGTTTGGAGCAAGGCTGTAATGAGGTCTGGAGCGGAGTGGCCCTGGCGAAACCCAAACTGAGCATTGGTGAGCAGATTATTGGAGAGTAAGTGCTGGTTGATAGCACTGTTGATGACACCTTCCATCACTTTGCTGATGATTGAGAATAGACTGATGGGACGGTATTGGCCGGATTGGATTTTTCCTGCTTTTTGTGGAGAGGACATATCTGGGTAGTTTTCCATATTGTCGGGAGATGCCAGTGTTGTAGTTGTACTGGAGGAGCGGCTAGTTCTGGAGCATGTCTTCAGCACAACAGCTGGGGTGTTGTTGGGGCCCATAGCTTTTGCTGTATCCAGAGCACTTCGCTGCTTCACATCGAGTGAATCGAATTGGCTAAAGACTGGCTTCTGTGATGGTGGGGACCTCCGGAGGAGGCCGATGGGGATCATCCACTCAGCACTTCTGGCTGAAGATGATGGTAAACACTTCAGCCTTGTCGTTTGCACTTGAATGCTGAGCTCTGCCATCATTGAGGATGGGAGTATTGTTGGAACCTCCTCCTCCTGTTCATTTACAACTGGATGTAGCAGGACTGCAGAGTTTTGATGTGACCAGTTGATTGTGGGATCACTTAGCTCTGTCTATAGAATGCTGCTTCCACTGCTCAGGATGCATGTAGTCCTGGGTTGCAGCTTCCCCAGGTTGGTACCTCATTTTTAAGTATGCCAGGTGCTGCTCTTGGCATGCCCTTCTGCACTCTTCATTGAACCAGGGTTGGTCTCCTGGCTTGATGGTAATGGTAGAGTGAGGGAAATGCCGGGCCATGAGGTTACATACTGTGGTGAAATACAATTCTGCTGCTGCTGATGACCCACAGCCCCTCATGAATGCCCAGTTTTGAGCTGCTAGATCTGTTCTGAATCTATCCCATTTAGCACTGGGTAGTGCCACACAACACGATGGAGGGTGTCTTCAGTGTGAAGACGGGACTTCGTCTCCACAATGACAGTGCAGTGATAACTGCTACTAATGCTGTCGTGGACATATGCATCTGCAACAGGTAGATTGGTGAGGACGAGGTCAAGTAAGTTCTTTTTTCTCGTGCTGGTGTTCTCACCATCTGGCAGCTGTGTCCTTCAGGACTCGGCCAGCCTGGTCAGTAGTGGTGCTACCGAGTCATTCTTGATCATGGACATTCCGAGTATATTCTGTGCCCTTGCTACCCTCGGTGATTCTTCCAAGTGATGTTCATCATGGATGCATCAGCTGAGGGAGGGCGGTAGGTGGTAATCAGCAGGAGGTTTCCTTGCCCATGCTTAACCTGAAGCCACGGGGTCTGGAGTCAATGTAGAGAACTCCCAGACACTGTTCCCTCCAAGGTGCATGGCTGCATGCCCGCGCACTAATCCTCAAGCTGCCGCACAGTTGATTGAATTGCCCCGCAAAGTTAGATAGGGAGATAGAGTGGCCCCATAAAAAACGAATGACTTTGCGGCCCTCGGCGCATGCGTGGTATCGCAGAGACGGCAGGCACACCCGATTCCCTTTTGCACATGCGTGGTTTTGCCGAAGTCACGCATGCACAGTATCCCACTGCAGTGCAGTGACTGGATCTGTTGGGGTGGTAGGGAGAAGAGCAAGGATCAACAGGAGCATGAGAGAGGTGGAGGCTGAGAGAGAGAGAAAGAGGTTCTGAGAGGGAGGGCGGGAGAGAGAAAGCAAAAAGCAGGTTTGGGGAGAGCGAGGTTGGGGAGAGGGGAAAAAACAGGTTTCGGAAGAGAGAGAAGGCGGTTGGAGAGAGAGAGGGAAAAGCAGGTTGGGGGGCGAGAGAGAAGGAGGTTGGAGAGAAAGAGAGAGAGAAAAGCAGGGTTGGGGGAGAGAGAGCGAGAGAGAGAGGTTGGATGGGGGGGTTGGGAGAAACGTTGGGGAGAGAGGGAAAGGTTGGAGAGCTGTGAGGATGGGGAGAGGGAGAGAGAGTGAGGTTGTGGGGAGAGAGAGGTTGGATAAAGAGGGGGAGAGGGAGAGATATAGGGGTTGGGGAAAGACAGAGAGAGAAAGGGCTGGGGGGAGAGAGAGAGGAGGTTGGCGAGAGGAGGAGGTTGGGGGGGGAGAGAGAGAGAGAGGAGGAGATTGTGGGGAGAGAGAGAGGAGGAGGAGGAGGTTGGGGGGAGAGAGGAGAGCGAGAGAGAGAGGGAGGAGATGTGGGGGGGAGAGAGAGAGGGAGAGGAGGAGATTGGGGGGAGAGAGAGAGGAGATTGGGGGGGAGAGAGAGAGAGAGAGAGAGAGAGGAGGAGGAGGTTGGGGGGAGGGAGAGAGAGAGGGAGGTTGGGAGAGAGAGAGGGGGTTGTGGAGAGAGGAGAGAGAGGAGGAGGTTGTGGAGAGAGAGAGAGAGAGGGGAGGTTGTAGAGAGAGAGAGAGAGATGAGGGTTGGGGAGAGAGAGAGAGAGAGGAGGTTGGGGAGAGAGAGAGAGAGAGAGGAGTTTGGGGAGAGAGAGAGGAAGTTGGGGGGAGAGAGAGAAGAGGTTGTGGAGAGAGAGAGAGGGGAGGTTGGGGAGAGAGAGAGGGGAGTTTGGGGAGAGAGAGAGGAGGTTGTGGAGAGAGAGAGGAGGAGGAGGTTGGGGGGGGAGAGAGAGAGAGAGAGAGAGAGAAAGAGAGAGAGGAGGTTGTGGAGAGAGAGAGAGAGAGGAGGGTGTGGAGAGAGAGAGAGAGAGAGGAGGTGTGGAGAGAGAGAGAGAGGAGCGAGCGAGAGTGTGAGAGAGAGAGGAGGTTGGGGTGTGAAGGAGAGAGAGAGGAGGTTATGGAGAGAGAGAGAGAGGAGGCTGTGGAGAGAGAGAAGAGGGGGAGAGAGAGAGAGAGGAGGGGGGAGAGGAGTGTGAGAGAGAGAGAGAGAGAGAGAGGATGGTTGTGGAGAGAGAGAGAGAGAGGAGGTTGTGGAGAGAGAGAGAGAGAGAGAGGAGGTTGTGGAGAGAGCGAGAGTGAAAGAGAGAGAGGAGGTGGCAAGAGTAAGAGGGAGAGGAGGTGGGGAGAGTAAGAGTGAGAGAGAGGGGGGGAGTTGTGGAGAATGAGAGAGAGGAGGGAGGTTGGGGAGAGAGAGAGAGGAGGGGGGGGGGGAGAGAGAGAGGAGGTTGGGGTGAGAGAGTGAGGAGGTTGGTGAGAGAGAGGAGGTGGGGATAGAGATGAGTGAGAGAGGAGAGGGTTGGGGAGAGTGAGAGAAGGTTGGGAGAGGGAGAGAGTGGAGGTTGGGGAGAGAGAGAGGAGGTTGTGG